>NC_054839.1:21706319-22080486 GCF_018345385.1 Vulpes lagopus
CTTTCCATAGCGGATGTGCCAATTTACATACCCACCAACAGTGTAGTATGATTTTCTTTTCTCCATATCCTGGCTTTTTGTTAACTGCCATTCTAAGAAGTGTAAGGTGATTTTAATTTGCCTTTCCCTAATGATTACTAAAGTTGAGCATCTTTCATGTACCTGTCTCTTTGTACCCCATCTTTGGAAAAATGTCTATTCAGGTTTTCTGCACACTTTTAACTGGATTTTTTTCCTGAGTTGTAGGAATTCCTTACACACTTTAGAAAAATTAACCTGATATATGGTTTGCAGATATTTTCTCTCATTCCATAGGCTACCCTTTGTTTCTTTTACCATGTAAGTTTTCATTTTGATGTGCAATAGCATAAAAGAACAATACTTAAATTTAAGCAATGAGGTAAAAGCTGTAATTGAAACAATGATATTGAAAACTATGATATTGAAACAATGATATTGAAAAACTAAAGACAAATGGAAAGACATTATATGTCCACAGATTGGAATAATATTGTTAAAATATATGTACTATCCAAAGACATCTATAGATTTAACACAAACTATCAAAATTTTAGGGGTATTTTTATTTTCACAGAAATAGAAAAAAACAATCTTAGAATTTGTATGGAACCCATAAGACCCTGAATAGCCACAGTAATCTGGGGGGTGGGTATCATCTTGATCTCAAAGTGAAATACAAAACTATAAAAACCCAAAAAGTATAGCACCCATATAAAAACAAAAACATACATCAATAGAACAGAATTAAGAGCTCAAAAATAAACAACACACATCGGACCAACAAACATTTGACAAGGGAGCAAAAAATATTCAATGGAGGAAA
This sequence comes from Vulpes lagopus, assembly GCF_018345385.1. Lineage (NCBI taxonomy): Eukaryota > Metazoa > Chordata > Mammalia > Carnivora > Canidae > Vulpes > Vulpes lagopus. Next base: position 21,707,164 of record NC_054839.1, read on the forward strand.
GAGTAGTTTTTTCAATAAATGGTACTGGAGAAACTGGATACTTACATGCAAATGAATGAAATTGAACCTCAATTTTATAGCACTCACAAAAATTTTGAACTATTAAACTCCTCGGGGGGGAAAAGATGGGGAAAAGCACCTTGATATGATCATGGTAATAATTTTTTTGGACATGACACTAAAAGCACAAGCAACAAAAGCAAGCTAGTGAAACTACAAGCTAAACTTCTGATAATTTTTTATAGTGATTTCAAATATGTTACAACATCTGATCTCTAAATGATAAATAGAAGACCAAATACATATACTACTTTCCTAATTTTGCAAGCTTAGATCATTGAAGCTCATAACTGAACTCCTCCATGAACATAGGACTGATACCAGAGATATTCAGACACCTGTAGTAATTCTTTTAGATACTATCATTTACTTTGGTAAAATGTTTTCGGTACCAAGGGTTAACTACATAGAAAAACAGACAAATCCTGCTTGGTAAAAGTTTCTGTAATAGCAGAAACCATAGGAAAGGCATCATGGATAGCCAGATTATCTTTTTCCATCATGGAGGTTTTGTAAATATTGAAAGAGGGTATGTGGCTCTTTCCTTCGTTAACTGAAATCAAATTAGTTTTTCTCTGACCTACCATTCCTTCTATTCTCTAAGTAAGAATATACCTTTACTTTGTTGTGAAGGAAGGAAGCAGGAACTCTTATAATTACCCTTCCTCTGGCATATAATTTCCCTGACCTATGAAAGCTTTGATATGTGCAGTAATAAAACCCTAATCTGATATCTGATATCCTCTCAGAATGGCTCTCTAACCAGTCATCTCCTCAGCAAAATTGGGAAGGGTATTTTGAGAATCTCAAATGATGGGCAAAAGAAGTGCTAGGTATCCACCATGCATTTCAAAGATTTCCTAACCCATCCTTGGATATATTTTTAAAAATTGATATTATATCTTCGTATGAATTTACATTAATATATCAAACAATCAACTCTACCAGAAATGCTAAATTGCAAATAGTAAGATCATGAAAAACACTTTCTGAAAACATCTGTAAAGAATTATCAATACAAACTACCTAAATGTTAATATTTGTGTATATACTATGAATATTTGGCTTCTTGTCCTGGATTCTAAGTATATGAGAAGATTACTCTTAAACAGGCAACCAGGTAAAAAGCATGGATTTCTGAGATATTAATCATTTCACAGAGGCTGATATTTCTTCTGCCTATGACCCAACTCATGAGAAGCTGTCATACAAAACAAAAAGGAGGGGTAAGTTGATAAGGTCTGGCACATAGTCATGTAGATAATTGTTTAGATCAAAGGATTAATGGTCTTTTTTTTTTTTTTTTTTTTTTTTTTTTTTTTTTTTTTTTTTTTTTTTTTTTTTTTTTTGGATTAATGGTCTTTTTAAAAACCAGCTGCTATTTACTTGCCAGTCTATTTTCTGATATGTATTCTCTATTTCCACACCAATTTTTTTTTAAAGATTTTATTTATTTATTCATGAGAGACACAAGGAGAGAGAGAGAGAGAGAGGCAGAGACACACGCAGAGAGAGAAGCAGGCCCCATGCAGGGACCCTGATGTGGGACTCGATCCTGGGACTCCAGGATCATGCCCTGGGCCAAAGGCAGGCGCTAAACCACTGAACCATCCAGGGATCCCCTTTCCATACCAATTTTAAAGGTTTAAGCCAAAATATATTTTCTTTCTCATGGTACTATTTCCAAAATTTAGAAGAGTATTTTAAGGATATTCAGGCTGAGCATAACAGTAAGATATATTACTACTCAACCTGGTTTCTCATTCAAGTTACCTCTTTTCTTTTTGTGATGCTCAACTGAACACCACTGAATTTTCCCATGAGAAATGTGTGTTTTGTAGAGAGATTGAAGTCATTTTATATTTTCAAAATAAACATATACTGTCTGAAAACAGAAAACAGAACCATAAAATACTGACAATGAAGTCAAACTGCTGTCTACCAAAACAGGGGGAAAAAAAAAGAGGGGGAACCTGAATCATTCCTGAATTCAGCTGCAATTACACCTTATCCCCTCAGGACAAAGCCCCAAAACTATTTCATCCAAAATACTTCGGCACACTTTTTGGTGGTAAAAAATAATTAGGTCCTTATTTTAGATTTGGAAGAATGAAGTATTTTTTTTTTTTTTTGTAGGCTTTGAAAAATTTCATGGAAAGACAAAATCCAGTACCTTCATAGTAGTGTATGAGCCAAGAAGTATGCTAGACAAATAGTAAATTTGCATTTCTTTACCTTTCTTGACAAATCTGCCCAATATTCAATGTCTTCCAATAGAAAATGGACATAGGCTAGGCTCAATGTACTGCATTGCTACTTTAGTGCTGACTGCCATTTTAAACTATATTTAGCATGTATTTGGCTAGGTCTAGGGGCACCTGGTTGTCTCAGTTTGTTAAATATCCAACTCTTGATTTCGGCTCAGGTCATGATCTCAGGGTCATAAGATGGAGCCCTCCATTGGCTCCAAGCTCAGTGCAGAGTCTGCTTGTCCCTCTCCCTTCCCCTCTGCCCATACCCCAAGGCACACCCTAAAAGTAAATACACAATCTTAAAAAAAAAAAAAAAAAGGCAAAGTCTAAACATCCCTATCTGAGCACCTAACAGGTTCACTTTAACACAGGATGTAAGATGACAGAATATCCATGATTACTGCCCCTGGCCTAATAGAGCTTCTAAAACCCTTGTGATTTTCCCAGTGACAGGAGCATCTTTTGCTTTAATGAATCAAACAAACTTAAATTGTTCTCTGAGTATACACTTTTAACTCCCCCCACCAAACGACCCTGAGATAAAATACATGAAGCATAATGTGGAAAAGGAGACAAAAACAAATATACAGGAGGTTTGGATTTGGTGCCAATTACGTAGAAGATAATTTTCATTGTCAGAAATTAGTTAATCAAAAGCCCTACAATTAGATCAAGTATGAGGTACTAAAAGAGAAACTGTTTTATGTAAATTTAATGCCAGAGCATTTACATGATAATAATTATTATACCACAAATACTCTGGATACGTAACAGAATTACATATACTTCAATATAATATTCATGCCCTAAAGTAGACACAGCTGTCTGCCTCTAACTCAATGGAAAAGAATACGGAAAAATTAGAAACAAAATAGAAAATTCAACTGTAAACCACTCATTGGTTCTCAGATTTCTTTCTCCTTGATAGAAAATGAAGTCTTAGAATTTTGAAATAGGGACGCCTGGGTGGCTCAGTGGTTGAGTGCCTGCCTTTGGCTCTGGAGTCCCAGGATCAAGTCCTACATCAGGCTCCCTGCATAGAGCCTGCTTCTCCTTCTGCCTAGGTTTCTGCCCCTCTCTGTCTCCCATGAATAAATAAATAAAATCTTACATAAAAATTTCTTTGAAATAAAGGCAAAGAGGCTATTAGAGCACACCAGAGGACTTTTGTATAGTTAATGCTGTAAATGCTAGAAATAGAGATTACCCTTTTGAATTAGACTGGGATTGTTTTTTGTTTTTGGTTTTTTTTAAGCCAATTATTGAGACTGGATTTAATATGTAAGGATTTGATGCAGAGCTTCCTCATTCTCAGATTCAGTAACGACTTAATATCCCATTTTTGAGTACTATAATTGATACCAAAACCATTTGAATCACAAATTTTCATTTATTTCCCTCAAAGTTCCCACACTATACATGAAGCTCTAAGATTTCTCATTGGTCGGGGATCCCTGGATGGCTCAGCGGTTTGGCGCCTGCCTTCGGCCAGGGGCGTGGTCCTGGGGACCCGGGATAGAGTCCCACGTCGGGCTCCCTGCATGGGGCCTGCTTCTGTCTCTGCCTCTCTCTCTCTCTCTCTCTCTCTGTCTCTGCTGAATAAATAAATATAATATTAAAAAAAAAAGATTTCTCATTGGTCTGTAGTTCTCTAAAAGCTCAAGTAGGGACCAAAAAAAAAAAAAAAAAAAAAAGACTTCCATCAAATGCCTGGCACCTCAATGCTAGATGTAGACAAGGCAATGCTTTCTCCACATGGTCTCTCAGGCAAGGATACTGGATCACTCTTCAGTAGTCCAAGAGAATAAGTATCCTATCAGGTCTCAAGGTGTAAGCACTGTATTTGAGATGGTTTCAACTCTACTACATCCTACTCATCTCAATGCAGGGTCTTCTGCATACAAGGATGGGGAATAGATCCCATTATGTGGAAAGAGTAACACTCATCTTTAAAAATGATTTACCACACCAATAAAAAGGTGCTTATTTTCGAACTATTTGACTACAAAACATGCCACTTTTTTTTTTCAAATAAACTAGTACTTATGTAATTACATCTTATTTTTTCTTGGAAAAAATTCATAATTGTCAGAGTTGTCTATTGGATTTAAATAAGATCTCCTATTTGCACAAGTGACTGAATGATTAACATAGGGAAAACTGCAAATTGGAGGTACAGCTTAAAAATGTCAACCATCTTAAGATCCAATGGTTCACTTTAAGAGATCATGATCCTTGGGATACCTAGGTGGCTCAGAGGTTGAGTCTCTGTCTTTGGCTCAGGGTGTGATCCCGGTCCCGGGATCGAGTCCCACATCGGGCTCCTATAGAGAGCCGGTTTCTTCCTCTGCCTATGTCTCTACCTCTCTGTGTGTCTCTCATGAATAAATAAATAGAATAAAAAAAAAGAGATATCATGAGCCTTTTAACATTTGTTAAAAGTACTAAAGTTTTCATGGTAATGTGCATTGGTTTATGTAATTGCCCCTTATATTAAAAAAATAGGATTGCCTGCATTATGTAATGGAATAGATGAGACTTCCAAGAAAGATCATGATGATTTTAAAATCCTCATGATCCACTTCTTGTATGTAAATAACTAGTTTGGAAAAAAAAAGTTTTTATTGCTTGTCTATTGCAAAAGCAACTTTCTTATTTTATAATGCTGAAATCCCCTGTTAAATATGTAACATTATTCACTTTTATAAAAGTCCCTTCTTAACAAAAATTAACCTCCAATACTTTTGAAAATATTTAAATGGGACATTTAATAAAGGCAAAAACATTAAGCAACATAATGAAAATGTGCAGTTTTACACTGAAAAGGGAAAGTCTCAGCTCTAGGAATTCCAACATCAAGAGAGCACAGAACTGTGAGAGCAAAGACAATAAAACTTGCAGCTAGTGACTTTGGAGATATAAACCAAGGATATGTACGCAAGGTTCTAAAAGCCAAAAAAAAGTGTTTCAGGGAGGAAGGAATGAACATTTTGTCAAATACTAAGTGATCAAGTATAATCAGAAACAAAAACTGGCGACTAGATTTATCAACTCAGTGGGTAGTGTTGACCAGAACAAGCAATCTGTTAGAATACATAGACAAAAATATGGCTGCATTAGGTTCAACAGAAAAAAATAGACTTGTATCTTGGGGTTACACTAATACCCAATTTTTTTTGAATGAATGAATATAGAGGAGTATAAAGAAATTAGGAAAAAAATAATTTAGGATATTTCTTAACATGTTCAAGGCAAGAGTACGAAATGCTCAATTAGAGTAGCATCATAAAAAGAATTTCTGAGATTTGAAATAGTAGAGCTAAAGCCTATAAAATATGTAATTGATGGAATAAAAGAAACACATTATAGATAACTAAGATTTTGTGTCTGGAGGACAATGAGAATAGAGATAAGAGAAGTAGGATAAAATAGCACCTCAGTGTTAAACTTATTGAATAAAATAACAAGCAGGAGATACAGGACAACTGGAAGTATATATAAATATTATCTTTGAAATGGTATCTACTAGACATCAAATAGACACATGAGCCTCATCTGAGCTAGTGTATGTTTCTGTAGATAAAGTTGTATTGGGATTCAGCCACACTCATTCAGTCATGCATTGTCTGTGACTGCTCCTATGGAGCAGCAGAATTAACTAGTGCAACAGAGATTTACAATCTTAAAATATTTACTATTTAGATCTTCGCAGAAAAATGTAGCCAACCCTCATGTAAACTAATTGTGATTAATATAGCAAAATGTAACTAATATAATAACTAAAATGCAATCACTAGAAACTAGTATGCTAATTTTTCATTTTCAAGTGGTCAAATGGCTCAGTTCAAATATATAGTAATCCTGGAACCCTTCCAATTCTAGCTAGAAATTCCAAAACTGTGAAAACAGACCTTCAATATTTCAAAATAAAAGGCTTTATTTGATACTGAAGGATGGATTAAATAAACAATTAGCTTAGTTCTGAAACATTCAGGAATTGAACATTTTAAGACTTTAACTCCAGACCTAGTACAAACTTTTATTATCTCCAAAAGACTCAACGTCATTCTGATTTTGGATGGGTACAAGTGCTTATTTCAAATTTTCTTTAGCAAGGAGAATAATTGCTTTAATCAGAACACCAAAAAGCTGTAAGTCCTTATGATAGCAATGATCATGATGTACAGAGGATCTTTAATCTAGACATTTGCTGAAATATTTTTATCATCTCCATATGAGTTTGAAAACCTCTACAAATATTTAAGAGAGATTTTTGGCATCTCATTGTTAATGACTTGGGTCACAAATGTTAATCCTATTAGTAAACATGCAAATATATCATATTACTATTTTCTAACACTAAGTTGTCAAGGGTTATTTATGCAATTACCCAAATATTTAGGACAATAATTTCCCTGTTCAATTAGTTTTTTCAACATATGTGCATTTCTTGTGCTTACTGAAATAAGAGTAGGTATTTCATTTAGGCAAGTGCCGTAATTAGAATGATGTTGCTCTAACTGGAAAATAAAAAATACAATTTAAACAGGAGAATGGAACCAAGACAAAAGATTAATTTTGAAGCAGGAATTCATCACAGTTAAACCAATGAGATAAGACACATTTAATTAGAACCCTCACAACAGAGGAAAAGTGAATAAAAGCTTCCAAGGCCTTTGCTAAATTAACTAAATTGTGCTGCATCTTACAAAATCTTGGCCTGCAAAATATCTGGCAAAAGTGGTAATGTCTGCTGACTTTGAAGAGTTAACTTTTTGTGATTAAATGTGTGGATTATGTAGACAAAGCATTTCAAAGCCATACTTGTGGAATGATGTTCCCTTTAAATTTCATGAAAGTCCTTCAAAGAAAGATGAAGAGCTTCACTCTAGTTAAATTGCATTGATGCACAGTCCTTACAAAATGACACACAAAAAGCACTAGACCATTCAGACACATCCTATTATAGCTAGAGAAATTCCTGATGCTCTGGAAATTTAGCCCTGAGTTGTGAGAAATTCCTCAATATATCACAACAATGTATTCCAGGGTCTATGCCATTGAAGGATTTTTAATTCCTGTACATGAACCCTCTTTAAATCAACACTATAAAATAATTTGATAATTCAATGAAGTCACACATTTTATATAGTGATTTTCACATCTGAGTGGTCAACTGGGCCACATATTTTGGATTTCTACTTTGTACTGAATTAGCTTTAAACAGTTCATTAAAATGAGGTGTTTTTTTGGATTCAGTTTGAAAGTTCTATGGTATTTTGATTTGTAGTGTATATTTCTTATAAATACCTAAGACATACCACTGTGAAAACCTGAGGCTTCCTAAGGAAAATATTTCTGAGTTTTCAGCAAACCTGTTCTGCTCCTAAATAGGTGTCTTGCATTGGATGCTTAGAATCATTTTTTTTTTAATCCAACCTTAGAAAATATTGAAAGAAAACATTTCTAGCTCTACATTGCATTTGCTAATACCAACTCCTTTTGGTTTTGTAAATTTGAGTCATCAAGATTAACTTTTCTCTCCAAGTGTTCTCTAATAGAATTCTACCAGTGAGCTTTTAAAAAGACATTTTCCATCTGCTGACAGAGGAAGTACTCTCCTAATAAAAGAGACAAAAGTGCTTCCTCTTAACTTACATCTTATACAATGCACTGGGTATTCTAAGCAGTAAGTCCCTTGTAAATGGGGTTTCTTAAAAAAGTATAAGACATGGAGACTACATCCATCATTACAACACATTAGTTTGTTTCTGTTCTGTCAGCCCTGATCTATAAGGAAGCCCTGCTTTTGGTAACCAAAGAAGAGTCAGCCCGCTACCCACCTCTGGGGCCATCCCTTCTTCCCTTTTCACAAGAAATAACACAATCAGATGCATAGCATTCATGGGGCCATTTTATGGCTCTAGAATCCCAAAACCCCAACAGTTTTTCTTAATTTCATCCTATCACTGATGTCTTCATTCCAAAGTGGCAGCATTTTTGCTGACATGTTTGACTGGATCCACATATCAAATGTCTAATCTCTTTAGCAAAAAGTTGTCCAGTTACACCCTTAAGTGTTCTCTCCAGAGCATGCTTTCACATGTTTTCACAATATGAATAGGCTAAGATTTGTCCAAGTTTTTAAGTTCTGGTTCTTTTTTGCTTTACAATTCCTTTAATCTATTTCTTGTCTATCACATTTTACGGTAAACAGTAAGAAGAAACCGGCTTATCACTTATAAGTTCAATTTTCCTTATAACAGTAGAACACAATTCATGCAAGTTCTCTGCCACTTTATAACAAAGATCACCTTTCTCCCAGTTTTCAATAATGTGTTTATTATTTGAGGACTCACTAAATGTACATCTCTGACATTTATATTTCTAGCAACAGTCTTCAATATAATTTAAGCTTTCAGTCATGAGCCTCAAAACTCTTTCAGGCTCTACCAATTAACCAATTCCAAAGCTACTTCTACATTTTCAGCTATTTGTTAGAGTATCACTCCCGGTGTATAATACGAAAATCTGTATTAGTTTGCTAAGCCTCAGGTAACAAAATCCCAAAGACAGTGGCTTAAACAGAAACTTATTATCTCAGTTCTGGAGATTTGAAGTTCAAAATCAAGATGTGAGAAGGGCCATCCTCCTTCATGAAGGCACTTAAGAAGGATTGGTTATGGTCTCCTCACCTAGCTTCTGGTAATTCTTTGGCTTATGACATTGTAACTCCAATCTTCACCTGGTAGTCTCCCTATATTTATTCCAAATGTCCTCTACAAACAAACAAACAAACAAACAAACAAACAAACACCAGTCATACTGGATTTGGGCCTCATTCAACTCTGGTATGACCTCACTTTAATGTGATTCACCAATGACTTTATTTTTAAATAAAGGTCTCATTATGATGTATTAGGAATTAAGACTTCAACATATAAAAACATGGGGGAGAGGGAAGAGAATTCAAATCATAACATGCTAGATATCTTAATTAAGTAACTTATAAAATGTTTATTATGTACATAATTAAAAGATATTTTTCGGGGCACCTGGGTAGCTCACTCAGTTAAGCATCTGACTCTTGATTTCAGCTCAGGTCATGATCTTGGGGTCCTGGGATCAAGCACTACCACTGGACTCCATGCTCAGCAGAGTCCACTTAAGGATTCTCTCCCTCATCCTTGTCCCTCTTCCAACACACACTAAAAAATAAAAAATAAATAAATCTTTAAAATATGTTATATAGTTCAGGTATAAGAGAAAGCTTAAGATTTTATCTTCTAAAAAATAAATAAATCTTTAAAATATGTTATATAGTTCAGGTATAAGAGAAAGCTTAAGATTTTATCTTCATTAGAGAAATATAGATATAGGGTTATTCGTGAATTTTTAACTTGTGAAATTTGGGAAAAATACAAGAAAATGTACCTTCTTAACCACTGGAAAATATTTAGAAATAGAAAAAAATAAATGACATTCATATGTTAAAAGATGGTTTTCTGGGAGTACAATTTGCTCTTTTATTTCTCTAATTCCGATATTTACTCTGATAACTGCTATTATTTTATTTCACGTATTTATTTTTATTAAAATATTTTATTTATTTATTCGTGAGAGATCCAGAGAGAGAGAGAGAGAGAGAGGCAGAGACACAGGCAGAGGGAGAAGCAGGCTCCATGCAAGGAGCCTGATGTGGGACTTGATCCAGGTCCCCAGGATCCTGCCCTGGGCTGAAGGCAGCGCTAAACCACTGAGCCACCGGGGCTGCCTGACTGCTGTTATTTTAGAACATGAAAGAAATCATAAAGATTTTTAAATTGTTAAATAAAATAACCCAATGAGTGACAAAAACAATCTATGAACACTGATGTAGAAAGGTTTTCATTTAAGAGAAATATTATAATAATCTATCCTGGGAATATTTTCCTAGGAAAAAAATGTAGCAGAAATTAAAAGGGGGAAATTTTAATATTCTTTTCTAATCTAAAAGTAGATCTGAACAAAAGGAAAACTCTAGGATGTTGGTTCCGATTAATTTACTATGTTTTGTCAATTCTCAATGAATATGTAAATTAATCCACATTACATCTAGAATCTTACTTTACTGCATTGATTTTAGAAATTATTTCAAAACCAAAGAAAAGTTGAATGAATTTTCAAAAAGGCAGCAAGGACAGAAGATTTGAACCTATCAAATATTGTGACATTCTAAACCCACAGCATGAAAACAGTAAATAGTCTTGGTTTAAATAAAGGCAAGTTCCCATAACTAAATAGAAAGCTTAAGGAATATATAAATGGGAACCTATAAAAACTAATAAGAAATGTAAATTAGATAGATTTGGGGGAAAAAGGCTCACTACATCTCCAAAACTAAAGATCCTATTTTCTGCCACATATAAATGTGAGCCTGAAATGAATTAAAGACAATATAATTTTTTTAAAAGATTTTTAATTTATTTATTCATGGGGGGGGGGCAGAGACACAGGCAGACAGAGAAGCAGACCTCATGCATGGAGCCATCATACCCCGGGGCTGAAGGCGGCGCTAAACCCCTAAGCCACTAGGGCTGCCCAATTAAAGACAATATAGAAGCACATATTATAATCTAACCTGCAAAATTGAAAGGAACCTTTGCAGAGTGAACTTCTAAAATGTATAAAAGATGTGGAGTGTTTTTGTTAGATTTGATCTCAAAATTCAGGATTTATATTCAACAAAAGATGATACAGATCATATCATAAATCAATCTACTTGCCACACTTTAAAGACAAACTATGACATTTAAAATATAAAAAACAAATCTAGAAAGAAAAAAGGAAAACCAAAATGAAAAAGTTTTCAGGAAAAAAAATCGTATTAGCTACCATAAATGTTCAGGGCAGAGCTCCCCAAAATGTGCTACAATGGCTTGTTGTTTTGTATTAAATTTACTTAAACACCCAGTCCAAGGACACTCTGACCTTCCTGTGTCCCCTGGAAGCAGGAAATCTCTTCTGTGAAAGGTACCCCTCCCTGCACCAGGAAGTAGAGAAACATTCTTATAGTCAGAGATCAGCAATTCCAGGCAGGGTATAACAAACATTTGTTACTTTTACTAATTTACAACCTCAGTCCAAATCGGGTTTAGAATTACTTACTAAAGCACCCAAAGTGCTTTAGTCCTTTGCCCTATCAATTCCCCAGATTGTCTAAGAGGTATAAAAGATGCATACCTTGTCATTTCTTTAGGTCTCAAACTATTAGACTTCTATGTATACACAATTAAACTTGTTTTTTCTCCTGTTCATCTTTATGATGTCAATTTAACTTAAACCAGCTAGAAGAATCTTTAAAAGTGAAGAGAATTTTTTTCCTCCTCAGCAATAATAGGCATATAAAAAGATGCTTAAAGTCACTAGCAATCCTAAGAGCACAAATCCTATGTAATGATCAAATGATATGATACCATGGATTAGAAAGGATTTCATAATTCCTATCCATAAATCCTCCTATGTTCTTGTGACAAGACAAAAATTTACTTGATGGAATGAGCACTGCATGTGATACTATATGTTGACAAATTGAATTTAAATTTAAAAAATGTAAAAAAAAAAAAAAAGGAAACATTTTTCAGATATTTTGCAAATTAATCAGTCTCATTTAGCAAACAACTAAAATAGAGTTGCCCAATTAAACAGTGATTCTGTTCTTGGTCTTTTGTACCAGAAAATTTTTCACTAACATGGACACAAATTTACTTACGAGTATATTTGCTTTGAGATGTATTTAGTACAGAGCTGGAGGAAGGCAATTTCCATGCCCAATCTGGCAAAAGAGCTAAATGAAATGCAGTCAATTTGTAAGAATTCTATGCACCATTTATAAGCTATAGATTAGATGGATGTACAGAAAAGCTAATAGGATTTTAAAAGTGTTGGGAAAAAAAAAAAAGAATTAGAAGGAGATCACAATCCATCCTCAGATCCTTAGTCTGCATAGCTTACCTAGAGACAGCTAATGATAGAGTTTATAAAGTCTCCTTCAGGTCTACTTTTGCTCCAAGCAAGGATTGTGGGAACTATGGAAAGGTTACCCTATTATTGCTTTCTCAATTTTACCATAGCTCACACATTCATCCTTAAGTTAAAATAAACAAACAAACTCCAGACTTAGTAAGGAGAAACTTTATCCAAAAAAGACTTGCAGGGACACCTGGGTGTCTCCACAGTTGAGCATCTGCCTTTAGCTCAGGGTGTGATCCTGGAGTCCTGGGATTGAGTCCCACATTGTGGTCTCTGCATGGAGTCTGCTTCTCCTCCTTCTTCCTATGTCTCTGCCTCTCTCTGTGTTTGTCTCTCATGAATAAATAAATAAACAATCTTAAAAAAAAGGGACTTGCAAGGGGAAAAAAAGGACTGCTGCAAGAGGGAGAATGCTGTGACCTTAAGATCTGCCAGTGTCTCAAATATCAGGCAAAAAAGATTCTCTTTAATTGAGAAGATTCAATTCCAGCAGAAAGAACCAAATGGGTAGAAGTGGAATGAAAGTATGGTCCAGTGACCAGAGAATGTTTTGTGCTGTGGCCAGCCTATTCTCAGAAGGGGTTTGCTTGCTCAGGTAATGGGGGAAGAAGGTAATCTTAGCCAAAATTTGGTTGACAAGCATTTTGTTGTTGTTGTCACCACCATTGGTCTGGGAGTACATGCAGTTGAGCTGTTTCTGAGGCAAAGAATGGGATTTTGGAAAGGAGAACAACCATGAATCTTATTTAAGTCACATGTGGAAGGTAGTTCTGTACGGTAAATCATTTCTTAGAAATCAAGGATAGGTTTTCTTAACCCTGAACATTTTACAGGGCTCATGTAAAACTCAACATTGTCACTAAACCTATTCATTTTCCCAGTGTCCAAGAGGCCTTGGGCTCCACTTGCTACAATTTCTCTCATCCAATTTAGAGACCCAATCATCCTCTAGCAATTTTTTTTACATTTGGAAGATGACTAGATCATGAAGGCCCCACTGTCAAGAGATTGTTGCCTTTCTAAAAGGCCCAAGAGAGCTCCCTTGTCCTGCCACCATATATAAGGATACATAGAAATAATATCTACCATCCTGAAGACGACCCTCATCTATGATGCTACCCTAATCTGGAAATTCCAAGTTTGTTTATAAACTATTCCATTTGTGGTATTTAGTTACAGCAGCCTAAATGAACTAAGACAAGCTGCTTCTGCTTTTTACCTTGAAAAAGTCTCTGAATTAAGGAACTAAAAAAAGTCTAGCTACATTTTAGTAATCGGAAAAATATTCACAGATGTTGGAAAAAAGAACAAGCCCAAAATGGAGCCATTTGCCTCATGACAGCAAACCAAGACTTAATTGTAGTTTCAACCTCTGCCATAAATAGGACATTTTTTAAAAGATCTTATTTATTCATGAGAGACAGAGAAAGGCAAAGACATAGGCAGAGGGAGAAGAAGCTCCTAGTGGGGAGCCCGTGTGGGACTCGATCCCAGGACCCCAGGATCATGACCTGAGTCGAAAGCAGACACTTAACTACTGAGACACCCAGGTGCAGCTGAAATAGGACCTTTATTTTTATGATAGTCACAGAGAGAGAGAGAGAGAGACAGAGAGGCAGAGACACAGGAAGAGGGAGAAGCAGGCTCCATGCACAGGGAGCCCGACATGGGATTTGATCCCCGGTCTCCAGGATCGCGCCTTGGGCCAAAGGCAGGTGCTAAACCGCTGCACCACCCAGGGATCCTGAAATAGGACCTTTAAAAGTCAATCTAAAATTTCCTGATCAGTACCAGAATCAGGTAATCTGAAAAAATGAGGTAATCTGCAAAATATGACCATTTCCATTCCCTTCCCTTAAAAAGACGCCCTGGACTGAAAAACAATCTTTTATTTTGCTAATAATTTTATTGCCCCATAATTCTGTCCTGTCTATAAGAACTTCCCATTTTGTACAAACCCTTGGAGTGCTTATTTACCAGAAGCAATTGCTGCCTGATTCATGAAAAGCTGAATAAAGCCAATTAGATCTCCAAATTTACTCAGTTGAAATCTTGTTCCTTAACACTTTTCTTGCCTCAATCATACTATACTGATCAAAACTTTTTAACTCATCAAGCAGCTTACTCAAGTTTTCCGATTAATCATGAGGTGGTATTGTGCCAAAATTTTATTTTTAGAATTCTGTTGCTATATAACAGTGTCCTGCAGCTACACCTCATTGCAGGTCAACCTGTCATTTACAAGCCCTCCTTAGACTTATTAAGACAACTCTCCACTCCTTTCATCAAGGTCAAAGTCCAAGCCTGAATAAAAACTTTGGGTGTAAGTAGATATGAAAATCATGGTCAAAGAGCTGAAGAATGGTGAAGACACTCACATACTTTCATTTTACATGTGTGATCATAACCATCTACTCAAAATTGATAGATTCATTTTCCTATCCTCACAAGAGGTATTTAAAATCATCTTTGTACTCCTTAAAACTCCTCTCAAAATGTACTTTTAAGATGATTTAGGCTCATTTATCATTAAGAGAATAGAATTCAGAATAGAACATTTACCTTCCGCCCATCAATCTCCCAATAAACCTATTATTGGACATATTTCACTATCATCTGACAATGAATGCTGTCCCTGCTCAAAGCAAACAAATGCCTATACTTTTTTACAAAGATTTGAATATCTGACTCATCCTATTTTCTTTTTTTTTTTCATCCTATTTTCTACAACTCCATAAGCCTATAACCATGGCCTAACTTTCGTTTAAGCAGCTCTATTTTTCAGAACTTCACATTATACTATTTTTTTCCAAAGAAGTCTAAATTCATGTCTTTAACCTCAGTTACTTTTAACCTACAGAAATTAGTCTTAAGTACCCACCATTCCAGTGAAATTTTTTCTTTTTAAAACCAAAATCATCCAAACCCCATGTTTTGAATTTAATATGCTTCTCTCTCCACACTTCTCAATTTCTCAACATGATGTAACAATTGAAGAAATTCTCTTTCCTGAATTTTTTTTTTCTATCACATTGGTTGTTTCATTTCAGTCTTTCTTCCTGATTCCTTAATGCTGATGTCTGATTTTATCAGAGCTTAATAATGAACCACTTTCTATTGTTTACCCTTTCTCCTTCTTAAATTTCATAGCATTAAATACAATTGACTCACAACTTTCATGTTATCTCTCCAAGTATCTCTCAGCCTGCATTAAACATGAGAAGTGTAGCAGTTTCATTTTGCTTATTTTTTGGTAGTTATTTTGGCACTTTTTTCCTGCAAATCTTTTGGATTTTCTCTTTCTTATTCTGTGAAAGGTCACCACAACTGTCTAGATTTAGTTTTATTTTTCTTTATTCTCAAATTGTTTTTGGAGTCATCATGTGAAGATTTAGGATTTTTTTATGTTAATTATTTGATAGAGAGAGAGAGAGAGAGAGCGCACATGCGAGAAAGGGAGCAAGCAAGCACAAGCAGGGGGAGCAGCAGCAGAGGGAGAGGCAGAAGCAAGTTCCTCACTGAGCAGGGAGTCTGACATGGGGCTTGATCCCAAGACCTAGGATCATTACCTGAGCCAAAAGCAGATGCTTAATTGTCTGAGTGACCCAGGAGCCTCAAGATTTAAGATTTTCTTCAACTGTGGCTTCTCCCCACCTTTATTATTTAACTATCTCCTTTACTTCATTCCTTCTTTCTCCTTCTGAATTTCTCTAAAAGGACAGAACTTCCAAAAAAAAAATATCCTTTCTATTCACATTTGTCCAATTTAGTACATCTTTTTATATACCTCTTTTGCTGTGGGACCTGGAATAATCCTCTAGCTCATTAATTTGCTCTTCAGCTAAAAACATTAAGCTAGTCAACATTTTTTTTTATCAGTACATTTTACATTGCAAGTATCTCTAATTATCCCTTTTACTTTATGATCTTTCTTTGGCTTCCTATCCCTATGAATTTTCTAGTAATATTTGATATGACAATTTTATGTGGGCCACCTCAATCCCGATTCCTGGGATAATTCGTTTTGTTGAATTTAGTGCCCCTTTTGACTTGAAAAGATATGTAGTAACTTTGGGCTGTCTGCTTGTTTTCGTATTTTTATGCCTTCAGTAAATGCTAGTTCTCTATTACAGTAGGTTTTCTGATGAGTTAGTTAAACATATGGCTATAGTGGAATGAGGAGACCTATAGTTTTTCCTTTTTTGCCTTTGTCACTTCTTTCTTTCCTAAAAGTCCACCTCATTTATCTTTCCTTCTGTAATACCAACAGAAAAATGCTAAGATGAAGTCAAATATTGCTTCTTACTCATTTTTGATATTAATGTTGAGGGAAAAATCTGCCAAACACCAAATGGTATGAAATGCAGATTATCCATTATACTCTTTATTAATTATTTAACCCCACCCCAGCCTTATTCCCACCCATGTTTTTACTCTCAACTTGGAGATCTTGAAGTCTAGCTGCTTTGATAAAAGTCCTTACCTGCATGTTTTGTGTTAGTAGTTTCTAATATCATTTAACCTAGAACCATCTGGCTCCTGATTTTAAGAAACGTTATAGATCCATTATGTGTACTTTCTAATATTATAGTGCTCTATCGGATAGCTGTGGGTTTGGGAGTTTTTGGGAGAAAGAAGGTTGGTTCAATAAATATGTGCCAGTATGTCTTTTATATTGCAGAGTTGCCAATGAGCAGGAGTAAGAGGAGGATGCAGATGTGTTCAGTCTATCATCTTGACACAGATTATGACATTTTTCTTGGTACCATTCAGAAATACAACACGACAACAATAAATCAATATGAGTTATGATGTGGCATAAGTTTCAATAACTATGTGCTGGAATAGCTTGTTCATTGCACACAGTGAAAACTGGATTCTTCCCTCTCCTCCCCCATTCTGTTCAAGTCCAAGATTATTCTAGTGACCAAGATAGACAATGTTTCTGTCAGCTGGACTAAACTTTATGCCTATGTACCACTTACTTCCCTCTCATCCCGGCACTGACCATCCAGATGGCCTAATCACAGAGGTCCTTCCCCTTCTTAGAGCATGCACTTTAGGAAATTTGCAAGTTCTCTCTCTGCCTGCTTTGAGATGCACTTTTTAAAAATCATTTCATCACTTTTACAAACCAGGACTGTCTTTTTCACGGACCTGGGATATATCTCTTTGAAATACAATGATCAATATAGCACTTTTATAAACCCCAGTCTCTATAGGAGCCTAATGTAGATTGGCAACTTGTCCATGATGTCAGGAAAATAAGTCTTTTTTCTTTTAAGGCCAATTAGCAAACATAGATGGCCTAACATTCCTAAAACCTTAACTCTAGCTCTCTCTTTTTTTTTTTAAGATTTACTTATTTATTTATTTATGATAGACATAGAGAGAGGCAGAGACACAGGAAAAGGGAGAAGCAGGCTCCATGCCGGGAGCCTGATGTGGGACTCGATCCCAGGACTCCAGGATTGCGCCCTGGGCCAAAGGCAGGCGTTAAACCGCTGAGCCACCCAGGAATCCCTAACTCTAGCTCTTAATTCCCTGTGCATTTCAATGGAGTTGAGTTCATAGTGCTTCTTCCTTACCTCTTTAGTTTTGCCTGTACAATTATTTCTTTGATATCAGTTCAAGTGCAATCATTCCTTCATCAACATCTGGATAGAAAAATGCTTAAAGTTAAAGGGACATTCACTTGTAAAAAGAACTCAAAAGTAGGTACAGAGAAATATACTTCCACATAATAGTTATATGAAAAAAGCCCACAGCTAAAATTATGCTTAATGGTAAAAAGTGAAAGCTTGGGCAGCCTAGGTGGCTCAGCAGTTTAGCGCCACCTTCAGCCCAGGGCATGATCCTGGAGACCTGGGATGGAGTCCCACGTAGGGTTCCCTGCATGGAGCCCTCCCTCTGCCTGTGTCTCTGCCCACACCCCCCTGTGTGTGTGTTTATCATGAATAAATAAAATCTTTAAAAAAAAGTGAAAGCTTTCTTCTCAGATCAAGAACAAGATAAGGATACCCACTTTCATTACTTTTATTCAACATAGTATTGGAAGCTTCAGCTAGAACAATTGGGCAAGAATATAAGGAATTCAAAATGGAAAGAACTTACTATTTACAGATGATATACTATATATAAAAACCTTAAAGCAAAAAACCTAGTAGAATAATCCACTAAGGTTGCTAGATACACAATATGCATAAATTTGTTGTCTCTATACACTAGTAAATTACAAGAAAAAATCCCATTTACAACTGCATCAAAAAAATACTTAGGAAAAAAAAATACTTAGGAATGAATCTAAGCATGGAAGTAAAAGACAGACTGAAAACTAAGACAATGAAGGAAACTGAAGATGACACAAATAAATATATATTTCATCCTCTTGGATTAGAAGAATAGTGTTGCCATATTCATACTTCCCAAAGCAATCCTGATTCAATGCAATCTCTATCAGATGTCCAATGGCATTTTACACAGAAATAGAACCACCTGTCCTAAAATGTGTATGGAACCACAGAAGATCCTGAATAGCCAAAGAAATCTTAAAGCTCAAGGCATCACACTCTGATTTCAAACAATACAAAGCTATAATAATATAGATTTTATTATTAAAAGCTTTTTAATAAAGCTTTGACAGATCATTGGAACAGAATGGAAAGCCTAGAAATAAACCCATGCATATATGGTTAATTTATGAAAAAAAGAGCCAGGAGTATACAATGAGAAAAGAAGTCTCTTCAATAAATAGTGTCAGGAAAACTGGATAGGCACATGGACAAGAACAAAACTTGACCATTATCTTATACCATAAAGAAAAAATAAATCAAAATATAACAAAGTAAAAAAAAATAGATCAAAGTCAAATATAAGACTCGAAACCCTAAAACTCCTAGAAAAAAACATATAGTAAATAGCTTGATATCAGTTTTGGTGATTATTTTTTGGATAGGATTCCAAAAGCAAAGACAACAAAAGCAAAAACTAAGCATGATTACATTGAACTTAAAAGTTTCTGTGCAGCAAAGAAAATCACCAAAATTAAAAGGCAACCAACTGAATGAATACTTGCAAATTATGTATTTGATAAGGACTTAATATCCAAAATATGTAAAGAACTACAGTTCAATAGCAAAAATAATGCAATTAAAACATGGACAGGAGATCTCAATAGGAATTTTTCCAAAAAAATGCAGATGGTCAAAGATACAATAAAAAATGCTCTGCATGACTAATCAAGGAAATGCAAATCAGACTGAGATATCCTGTCACACCTATTAGAATTGCTATCACCAAAAAGACAAGTGTTGGGACACCTGGGTGACTCAGGCAGTTGAGCATCTGCCTTTGGCTCAGGTCCTGATCCCAGAGTCCTGGGATAGAGTCCTGCATCATGTTCCCTGCAGAGAGCCTGCTTCTTACTCTGCCTGTGTCTCTGCCTCTCTCTGTGTCTCTCATCAAAAAATAAAGTCTTGGGGGCGGGGGGGGAAGACAAGTGTTGGCAAGGATGTAGAGAAATGAACACTTGTGTATTGTATGTGGGACTATAAATTGGTAAAGCAAATACAGAAAAAGTATAGAGGTTGCTCAAAAAGCTACTAGAACTGCCATATGATCTAGCAATTCCATTTGTGGGTATTTATTCAAAGGAAATTAAAACAGTGGCTTGAAAAGAAAATTTAGCATACATAGAGTATTATTCAGCCATAAAAAATGAAATATTGGCATCTGTGACAACATGAATGGAACTAATGGACATACGCTAAGTGAAATAAAACCAAGGACAAATACCATCTGATCTCACTTATATGTGGAATGGAAAAACAAAGCAAAACATAAATCCTCATGGGAAACAGATTGGTGGTTGCCAGACACAGGAGGCAGACAGTGAGGGAAATAAGTGAAGGGTACAGACTTCCCATTATAAGTTATAGAGATCTCATATATAGCCTGGTGACTATAGTCAAAACTGTAATGCATATTTAAAAGTTGCTAAAGGAGTAAATCTTAAAAGTTTTGATGACATGTTTAGCTCTTTATAGTGATGTTAACTAGACTTATTGTGGTGAGCATTCTGCAATTTTTTACAAAAAAGCTGCCTACCTGAAATTGTTATGTCAAAGAATATTATTGTAATACAATGAATCAACTGGAATAATTTTAAAATTGATTCTAGACTATAAACTAAATCAGCTAAAAGTATTATTTATGTAAGCATGATCCAAACTCACACAAGTTATTTCTTCTTTTGAATATATTAAAAGCTCTCCTCCAAAATTGCACATCTGTGTTATCTATAATTTCTTATACTTCTTTTTTTAAAAATTTCTTATGCTTCTAAAAATACTTGAAAATGATCTTGTAATTATAAATTAGAGGGTACAGTTTTACTGGAAAAATATATATTGTACATATATAACCTGACAACATTAGCAGGTCTAACATAATAGTTTATCAAATTATATGATAGTTGCTTAAAATCTTTTGGAATAGCTATAGTTTAAAAAAATAAAACTATCTTTCAAGCATGATAAGCTCCTTGCATGCAAATATACCTTACTAATTTTCACAGCAATCCTAGATTATAATCCTATTTTTTTGATTTTGTAGATTAAGAAATTGGAGTTAGTGATATTAAGTTACTTATCCAAGATCTTTCAGCTAATAGGTGAAATGAGCCACAGTTCTCCAGAGTTTACACTCAGACTGTGGTGTTATGCTAGAGATTAGGTTCCGGGCATTAAGAAGCTTATAGATGGAAAGTTAAAGAGTGAATCGAAATAATTTAGGATAGGTAATTTTTAATAATCCATTCTGGACAGTGACAAAAGCAAGCTTTAATCAAAGAGAGACTGTGTGGCCAACTGAAGTATATTTTTAAGATCAATTTGTGTCTTTACAGCATATAAAGATCATTCTTTCATTCATGAAAATGCAGAGAATTGGGAGTTTAGAGGACTAGTACAATTCCCACAAAATTAATACTCGAATGCTGCATGTTAGCAAGGTCTTTTTTTTTTTTTTTTTAAGGATTTGAAAAAAGAGACCAGGGAAGAGCAGAGAGGGAGGGAGAGGAACAAGCAGACTCTGCACTCAGTGCAGACTCAGAGTCTACAGAGTCCAATGGGGCTCTAACTCAGGACCCCTGGATCAAGACCTGAACAGAAGCCATAAGTAAGAAGCTTAACAGACTAGCAAAGGACCTAGCAAGGTCCCATTTGTGGAAGAAATATTCATCACCTCTTGACTGTCCTAATGTTACTGAGAAACCCCTTTAAGGATGCCAATACATCTCTCCACTTTACTAAAACTTGCAGCCTCCCCAATACCCACCCTAAAAGAACAATTAAAATGGTGGCTAAAACCTATTTCTTCTTTCACATAAGACAATTTCCAGGACTATAGGGCTTTTACATATCATATAAAACTTCCATTTTCTATAATAAAGATTTTGGTTATTCTATCCAAATCTTTAGAACTCTTGATTATTATCCTTGCCTACTTTTGAATATACTTTAGTTCATCTTTGCACTTCCTATGTTATACAAAATTTACATATCTATGTACTGGGTAGTCATACATATTTAAAGATTTCTTACTTCTGATTCCTTTTGCATCAGAAAAGTTGTGCTGGTTACTCATTCAACCACTGGGTTTTAGCACCCAATCATCCCTCTAAAAACAAACAGCAAATGGGGTGATTCATATATAGCATTACCAGTTAAAGTACATTGCTTGGAATGATTATGCCTTTGGCTGTTTTTAAATTTAATGACTGAAGATTTTAAAGTCCTTAGACTTTTTAACATGTCTCTCTGTCAATGATTTTAAACCCAAAAACGTATATGTCTTTAATTAAAGTAGTTAAATATATGTCTACCACTTGGGTTAGGAACCACCTAAGTTCTAACTCTGCCTTTCATAGTAATGTTTTAAATTTCCTATATAAGGACAGGAACCAGATGAAATCACGCTACTCAAAGGCATTACCTGGGACAAGAACCCCAAAAGTTTCCCATCAGCAGGCACAAAAATATGTGAAATAGAAATTGCTAGGAATGTGGTTCACTGGAATTCATATTACCCATAAAAAAGAATTCACATGAAAAATGAAAAAAAGAAAAGTCACTGTGCTAGTAAAAGCAAAGCCAGGAAAGGAAGGGAGAGAAAGTAGGTCTAATACAAAATCAGAGGTGCATTGCATCCATAAAACTCCCGTCTACATGGGAGTTAATGGTTGCACTGCTTGTCTGAGGCAACCCAAAATGGCTCTTTCCATAGTGTAAAGGAAGAAAATATCCATGATACAACTTTACTGTAAATTCAATACATTAAAGTAATAAAATATTGTAAAAGTGAAACCCAATTTTCCAATATTTTATTACAGCAAAGACCATTTGCCTTACAAAACAGAGCATGCATTTCAGTTGCTTATGGCATCATCTCTACTATGGCCAGATGGTACACCTAAGTTGACTAGGTTAAGGCCTCACCTCCAAGATCCCACATATGCTATTCCTTCTTCCTGGAGTTCTAGTTCCTCTCAGACCCTTAAAGGATGCAGGGGGTGCCTTTTCTGTGCTCCACACCATCTTATTTTTACTATTCTAGCATTTAAAACTGAAAGATGGGCAGCCCTGGTGCCTCAGCGGTTTAGCGCCACCTGCAGCCCAGGGTGTGATCCTGGAGACCCTGGATCGAGTCCCACGTCAGGCTCCCTGCATGGAGCCTGCTTCTCCCTCTGCCTGTCTCTGCCTCTCTCTCTCCTCCCTGTGCATTCTCATGAATAAATAAAATCTTAAAAAAAATAAATAAAATAAAATAAATAAAACTGAAAGATAATTTTCAACCTAATAAAGACTAAGAAGCTTTGAGAACATGGACTGTCTGGTCCAGCTTATATCCCCAGGGCGTGGGGCAATCCTTCTAGCAGTCACAATCTATTGAACAAATGAATGAGCACAGAAAAAAGTTGTTATTGTTTTCTGTCAAAGCACACATTCTTTATTAAATGTCTGTTTATGAAGAAACATCATGTTATTACTTTGTATTGATTGTAAACTAAAACTTAATTTCTCCATCATGTCTCCCATGTCAATTATCACGTTAACTACAACTTTTCCCTCAAAGCCTAGAACATCCTTTATCTCTTACAACTTACCTTCTACATTTGCAAGATCATATTACGTTTCTTTCTCCACACTTCTATTTATTAAATTGACATTTACTAATTTTTCTATGATTTGTCAGCCATTGTGCTTGGTGTTAGAAACAGAGGCACTCCTTATTTCATACCCCTTTCAGTGACTTTCAGCTTTATGGAGAAAAAATATATATTTTATTTTATTATTTATTATTATTATTATTATTTTTATTGGAGTTCAATTTGCCAACATATAGCATATCACCCAATGCTCATCCCATCAAGTGCCCCCCTCGGTGCCCATCACCCAGTAGGAGAAAAAAAAATAAAAGTACACCAAAAATGTGATACTTTGTAAAGATGTGTTATGTTACATTTTTACACAGGATGAAACAAAAAGCAGAGTTGTACGATTATATTTATCTGGGTTCTTATAAAAGTATCTTGAATGTGGGATCTGGGGCACCAATACCCCTTGCAGTTAAAAATGTGTGTATAATTTCTGATTCCCCAAAACCATAACCACAAATACCCCAATGTTGACCAGAAGCTTTACCGATAAGTCAATTAATACATTTTATATATTATATATGGTATTCTTATGATAAAGGTAGAGAAAATACTTAAAAAATAGTAAAACTCATAAACTGCACTGTACTTATCAAAAAAAAAAAAATCCACACACATTTGGACCCATACAGTTCACATCCATGTTGTTCAAAGGTCAACCATATTGAGAAACAATAGAGTCCACTAGATGAAAAGGGGGTTAGTGATCTGAGAAACACACCTGGGTAGAGTGATGGAACATAACATGATCACAGAACTGCAAGTAATTATGCATGGGTAGGTCCATGAAGGCCTGTTTGAGAATAATCTAAGGTTACAAAAAGTCTATTAAAATAAATTAAAGAGGTCAAACAATATTCTAAAGATTATGAGCTGCTGAACTTCAAATAGAGAGAAGCTTAAACATATTTATCCCTGTTGGATCAACTATCCCACAAAAGCTTTAAACTCACCTCACACATACTTAGTCATCCTGATCACCAATAAAAATACTGAGTACTTAAAAGCCAAGGACAAAGCCCTATGACACTTCACTAAAAATATTTATTAATCAACATTTTTTTTTAATCAGGAGTCTCTGACAGCTATGAATATACTTCATTTCTGGCCAAAAGTACTCCATATTTCTGAAAATGTTGTAAGAGATTTTAGCAAATGCTTTGTTGAGTCATATACCATTACTGTTTTAGTATTTTTTCCTAATCTACGAGTTGCCTCAACACATGGAAGGGAGAACATAAAATCTTATTTCTTTTTTTTCCCCCTGAACAACTAGGTTTCTTCCCCTCTATGTCTTAGAATCTACATCATCTTTTTGGGCAGCTGCTCTGTCCTTGATCCAAACGTATGGCTCTAGAGGGGACTGACAATTATTTTAACTTTACCCTCATGGGCACAGTGATGGTTTCCAAGAATCATATGCAAACTAATTCACGTTAATCAGAAGAATTTCTCATTGATTTTGAACCATGAACTTCCAATATTTAAAATATTAAAAGAGGACAGAAAAGGCAGCAAACCAATTAGTACAGATTCATGTTACTCTTATAATTATAACTTTGAGTACAGATAGCACTTTCTTTTTAAGACAGGTAAAAACTAATCAAAATGCCTAGGCAATTATTTAACATGTAGAAGTTGGAATGAGTTTCTAACCTTAATTTGCTATAATCAATCAAAATTGGTTCCATTCTCCATGATGTTTTTCCTGAAAGCACTACTTGAAATGGCCCAGAACTCATAGATAATACTGTATCACCATTTAGTCAGGAGGATACTTGTTTGGAAATATATTAAAAATACCATTACTTACTATATAGTAGCCACTGAGGACATAGCAGTGAATGAGATTAATATATGCAATCTGGACTTTCTAAGTCCTACATTTTAGTGGATAAAACCAAAAACAAAACAAAACAAAAGTAAATGAAGTAACTATAGATTCATAGATCCGTTACAAAAATCAATAGGATATAGTGATACAAAGTACAACTTGGAAGAACATTAAATATTAGAGAATTTCTCTGAATAAAAGGCATTAAATTTGGAATTTGAAGAATGTAGATAGCCTTGAACCAAAGGTAAAGGTTTCTTGAAAGAGGGAACAGAAAGTAAAAAAGACCAAGAAGAGATAGGAAAGAGAGTAGTTTTACAAATAAACAGAGAAGAGAGATTCAAAGCAAGGTTGTGGAACTAAACAAGAGACAGAGATCCAAAAAAGGATACTGAGAACAAGGCAAGCTGGTTTAGTTTTATTCTGAATAAGATGGAAAGTCATAGGACAACCATGACATGAATTTTGTTTTTCAAGGTGACCCATGGCTATTTTATGAAGACTAGCATATGTCAGAGCAAGAGGGAAAACAGGAAGATCATTTTGTTGGCTATTCCAGCACCTATTATATTGGGGACTTAAACCGGAGACCTGCCTAAAGGTTTCAAGACAGATATACAAAAGTATATATTCAAAAAACTAGAGCTTACTCATATTTTAGATAAAGATTTGTTAAAAGGAAAGCGAGCTATCAATCACAACTATCAAGTTTCTAGTGTAACTGGCCAAATCATGTTACAAACTGAGATGGGGACATCAATGAATGTGAACACTGAGGGTGAGGGCAAGATGGATAAAAGTTCCACTAGGTAAATGGCTGTCTTGAGTTGCTAATGAGTGATCCAGCTATAGTAAGTAATCAATTATAAGAACAAAAATTGTAATGGCCTAGATTGAAATTTCTGCTTTGAAAAAGAAAATTACTTTGACTATAGAAGTTTTCAAATAGGAATACAAAATACAGACATTTGAGAAAGATGCAAAGAATCCATAAGAAAATTCCACCCTGATCAACCAAAATATTCTAAAATGTATTCAAGAAATGAAAGGTGGGAAAAAGATTAAATGGAACTAGTAGGTAGTAAAATATAAGTTGTTGATATATAAAATATTAAACAAACTCAAATTATCATAAGTTTAAAGTGAACAGCACAGGGGGATGGGTGAAATAGAAAACCTGCTGAGAAAAAAAAAAAAAAAAGAAAAAAAAAAAAGAAAAACCTGCTGAGATTATGGTAGTGTTTTCAGAAAGTACAGGGCTTTCACTTCTTGATTGCAGTAAAAATATTTTCATGATTACTGGCTATTGTTCCTATTACAAACATTATGTAAACATACACAATTCACTACATTTAGGGCATCTGCTAGTTTTAGCATACTCTAAGTTTTTTTTTTTTTGCAAGTTTGATATATTTTTTTTAAGTTTGATATATTTTTAAGAGATCTTCAAAAATACTTTGATATCTGTATCTCGGAAACATTTTAAAAACAAATTGCTTATTTTTACAACACAGGTTCTTTATAAGGTATAGAATCATTTCACTCTTCTAAATGTTTTATAGCAAATGGGCTACAAACTTTGTATTTCAGTAACTTTTTATTTTCTCAGAAAAATCTTGACATTTTCCTAGATTTATGGATGTTATCACTGTTAAAATTCTATAAATTCTGTGAGCTTACTTAGTATCTCCTAGCCCCATCAACTTCTGAATGGGGTGTAGGAAAGTCAGAAATTGTGAGATTGTGTTAGTGAAACCTGAAGATCATTTCAAAGTACCCAAAGCACAACTGATAGACGACATATCATATACTTTACATACATTTAATTATTTAATGGAGCAAGCTTTAGAAACTTCAGTTAATAGGTAAGTCTTAATCAAAAGAATTATGTATAAATATTCAATTACATAGATAAAAGATAGCAAACTACCCAAATCATTTTACAAGGCTACCACAACCTGAATACTAATATTAGAATAGGACAGGGATTTTTTTTTAAGAAAGCAGAATGAATCACTTCACATAAAACAAATACATAATTTAGAGACCATTGTTAAATAAACCTAAGTCTTAGGTTCACAAGATACTTGCTGTATCATCTTAGGCAAACCCTTTACACTCTGGAAGCTCTAATTTTTCTTATAAATACATTCTGTAAAAATTATATTGAAATTCCCTTCAAGTCTCTACAAACCCTTACTAACTTCTTATGGGCCTTACCAGCCCCAAAAGGCTCATCTTTATATTCTATGGCCTTATTTAAGAAACCTAACTAAGTTAGCCAGCAGAATAAACATGAATGTCCCCAACTGGGAATGGCTCTTAGGGGTTTTGAGCAATCATAGTACTGTGTTTAACATGGGAATTAGGTGTTCTTAACCTGGGTGAACATCTACATTCAGAGCTAGCTGTCAATGCACAATAAAAGCTGTTCTGGCAACAGAGAGTAAGACAAATTCTTATACTCCATAAAGTTGAAAGAACATCATCTTTCTTCCCAATCGGTCATTTCCTTATTCCTACAGATTTCATGCTATATTTCCTATTTTTTTCTATTCCATGAAATACATCCAAGTCTTTTCAATAAAATAATTTTGGCCTTAAGCTTTTTTGAAAGTTTCACTTTCCCTTGTAATAAAGTTATAAGGTAGTAACACCCAATATGTAGGATTGTTGCAGTAATAGTTATGTGCTTTATATTAAACATTCAAAAATTATTCAAATAAATACTTAGGTTTATATGCTTATTTGATATACATTATAGTATAGAAATGACTATTGTACACTATCAGGTGATAGTAATAGAGGTGGAGAGAATTGGACTCTGCATAGATTTTGAAGACAACACCATAAATCCTGACACGGACTATATTGGCTGTCAAAATGTGAAGAGCCAAGGAAAAGAAGGTGGAAGGATGTGATGCTATCAAGTTAGATAGCAAGGAGTGAGGGTGGTTTTGGGTGGAAGAAATGTTCAGCATCACATGTTATTTAAGTATTTATTTAAGATTTAGAGATGTTCAAGTATTTAGATATGTGAATTTAGAGTTCAGATAAAAGGTCCAGCTGGAGATAATTATATAGTTGTTGGTGTATAGAGGATACATGAAACTGGGTAGCAAAAGAGCAAGCACAGACTAGAAGACCAAACACTAAGCCCCAGAACACTTCATAATGACAGCTCTGAGGGAACAAAAAGGAACAGCGAAAAAAAAGAGTAGAAGCAACTTAGAAGAGATGGTGGTTTGAAATGGGGATATCATTGGTAACCTCTGAAAGAGGTCACTCATTTTAAGTGTGCATCATATGAATGTGTTTTGTGAGTGTTAGGGAAAGCTGTATGTTTCTAACAACACAATTGTATAGGTAGACAAGATTGGGGGGGGGGCAGAAACATTTAATATATACTTTATTTCTCAGTGGAGAATTCCATTTTAATAAAATTCCATTTTAATACAACTTGTTTTTTAATAAATTTAAATACAGTTCCAAAAACATGTAAGTCACCTGTTTAATTTTTTTTAATTTTAATAAAGTTTCAAAAACATAAAAGTCACCTGTTAAAAAACTCCAGAAACATTCTAGTTTATGTATTTTAAAGTTCATATAATATCTCCAAAAAGCTTAACTGACTCAGGAATTGAACACTCAGAAAATTGGACAAAATATACAAAAGGCTGTTTTCAAATATTGGACTACAGGCCTTGCAGGGCTGTGATACCTAAGAGAAGGAAAAATGAGGTAAATCTTACAATTGTCCTAGATTACTGCAGAAGTCTGTTTCCAAACCCCAGCCAGAGCTGTGTGAAATAAGAGTCTAACAATGTCATCAAACTGAAGAGATAGATGTTGGAGTTCAGGAAAGCTAAGGTGGCTATCATTTGTATAGAATATTGGAGTTATGGTAGCTGCACAGAGAAAGATCCAGAATACCCTCCCTTCGGGTCTTTGGCAGAATATTTATCTATACATGCATTGGGTAAAACTCCAAAATGAAAGAATTAACCAGTACCATGCAGTCCATCAAATAATTCCTGGAGTTCACATAGGGCTGGGAAGTGTTTGCATTCCCACCAATCAGAATCCAGAGACTGTATAATATACAGCACATCAGAAGAATCTATACAATGATTGTCTTTTAGGAGGGCCATATTAGCATTAGATTATGGGCTGCTCTCTGTGTGTCTTTACAAAAGCTTGGAAGCAAATCAATCCCAAGTATCAAATATAAGTTATGTTAGTATATAGAGTTAACATGATGAAATAAATTACCTGGAATTTTACACTAGGATTATAAGATTCTGATAAAATTAGG
Source organism: Vulpes lagopus (assembly GCF_018345385.1). Classification (NCBI taxonomy): domain Eukaryota; kingdom Metazoa; phylum Chordata; class Mammalia; order Carnivora; family Canidae; genus Vulpes; species Vulpes lagopus. The sequence goes on from NC_054839.1 coordinate 21,736,851, forward strand.
AGATTAATTGTGGACTACATACAGAAAAATCAATGAATTTAAGACATGATGGAAATTATCCACAATGAAGCACAAAGACTTAAAAAGAACAAAACAAAACCAGCATAGCCTCAGTAACTTGAGACACAAAATCTAATAGTCTAATAGGTATATCATTAGAATCCTGGAAAAAGTGACTGGACAGGGAGAATATGTATTTAAAGAGTAACAGAGAATGGTCTAAACTTGATCAGAAGTATGAATCCACAGATACAAGAAGTTTAATGACCTCTTAGCATAATAAAGGAAACCATTTCAAGGCACATCATAAAATTGCTGAATAAATAAAGGGAAAATTACAATAACAGAAAAGTCAATATATATGAAGGAACAATAAGGGTAACAGCCAGCTTAGTGCAACTATTCAAAACTAATCACAGATCATGAAAATGCTAGAAGAAAAATACTGAATCCTATATACTCTGAAAATTGATTTTTAAAATACAGGCAAAATAAAAGCTTTTCTCAGAATGGGAGAATTAATGGCCAACACTTCAGGGTAAAGTAAAATGGCAGTATAAGAGAATTAGAATGTAAATGTGAGATCTTTTTCTCATTTTTGTCTCTTTAAAACATGAAACAATTATTGCCAATGTTTTGTGAGGGTTATATTATATGCAGAAGAAAAATACAGAGTAGCACACATGATGGAAATGAATGAATAGAAAGAAATACACGGACTCAAGAGTCTTATAGTACAACAAAATTACTATAATTCTTAAAAAGATTTTATTTATTTATTTGACAGAGAGAAAGAGCATGAGCACAATCAGGGTCAGTGGCAGAGGGAGAGGGAGAAGCAGACTCCCCTCTGAACAGGGAGCCCATGCAGGACTCGATCATGGCCCAAGCTGACAACAGACACTTAACTGAATGAGCCACCCAGGCACCCCTAAAATTACTATAACATATGATAGATAAGAGGTTATGTATACAATTTGGGGTTTCTTAATATTGCCACTGATGACATTCTGCATTAGATAAATCTTTGTTGTGTGTCACTATTGTACATTTTATGATGTTGAATAGAATCACTAGGCTCTATTCACTAAGTGCCAAGTAGAGGACACACACACACACACACACACACACACACACACACGCCGGTGTGCGCCCCAAATGTAAAATATCTCTGGACATTGATAAACATATCAGACAAAAACAAAAGAGAAAGACAAAAAACAAAACAAAACAAAAAACACCTCTAGTTCAAAGTCGGTACCTTGGAGTACAAAAATATAAAAGTGTCACAGCTAATAAGTGAATAAAGATAAAAATATTAGACTGACATTATTCCAAAAGAAAAGGAAGAAGAGTTTGGGAACACATGGGACAAAATGAAAAACAAGTAGCAAGGTGATGGATTTACACCTAATCATATATCAAAAAAGCACATTAAATGTAAAGGATTTAAACACTAATGTAAAAGTGTAAGGCTGGATGAATAAGATTTAAGTATATCTTTTGTTAATTACTCACTTTCAAATATAAATACACCGAACTAGAGATCGATCAGTATACTATGTAAACACTATTCAAAAACAGTACAGTAAGGCAGACTTCTGGACAAGGAACATTGTCAGGAATAGAGATTTTTTTTCAAAATAAGAACATCACAATACTGGCTTTTTTATGCCTAATGACAGGATATCAAAATATATAAGCAAAAAAAGTGAAAAACTTAAAAGCAGAAATCAAAATGGAAAATAGATAAAAATCAAGGAAACAAAAATTATCTCTTTTTTAAAATAGCAAAAGTGTTATAAAAATCCTAGCCAGACTAATCACTAAGTGACAAAAACCAGTATCAAGAACAAGAGTCGATATTCCTACAGATACAACAGACATTGATTGAAAGGATCACAAAGGAGTAGCACCAAGTACTCAGTTATACTATTCTATTATTTGTACAACTTAGATGAAATGGGAAGATTCTTCAGTTTCAGAACAACTACTGAAGTTCACTCAAAAATAGATAATCTTCATCTAAAACAGGAAACCTCACCATAAGAACCTAGGCCCAATTGATTTCACGATTGAAATCTAACAAAGATTTAAGAGAAATACTGCTAATTCTTTCAAAACTCAGAAAATAATAGAAGACACATTCCACATAAGTCCTGTCCTGATTTAAAAAAAAAAAAAAGGCACTACAAATCAATATCCATTAAAGCTTGGTGCAACAATCCTTAATATTTTAGATAAAACCCACCAATATACAAAAAGATTAAACCATGTCAAGTTTTCTCAGGTACAGAAGTCTGCATTATCATGTGAAAAGCAATGAATGTAATTGAAAATATTAATTGGTTAGATATTTAAAAATCAGGATCTCATTAGCTGGAGATAAATACTGACAATTTAAAGACCCATTCACAATTTAAATGAATGTAAAATGTGTAAATTGAGCATAACAGAGGAATTTAATCTGAAAAGGGCATCTATACAAAATTCATGCCTACTATTTTACTTATTGTTGAAAATTAAATGCTTCCATCTGCTTTCACCCTAAGATCAAGAACAAGGCAAATACGTCCATGCTCATCCCCTATTTGATGTTGTTTTGTGCTAGGGCAGTAGAAGAGTAAGAAATACTATAAAAAAATTGAAAATGAGTTTCCTGTAAACACAAGTCACTGAAAAAGCCACTAGAATTACTGAGTTTAGAAAGACCATGTGACACAAGGTGTGTGTGTGTGTGTGTGTGTGTGTGTGTGTGTGTGTATCTCACAAGCCTATATATTCAGTTAATTGAACAGGAAAGTCAAAGTAACGTTAAAAAACTGTAAAGCAATAAATAAATGTAAGCCTGGTGTATTTAAAACCATAACACATTGATGAGACAAAATAAAAGATAAAGGGATAGACAGTACCTGTTTCTGTACTCAAAGAATGAATGAATGAATATTAAGTCTTTTTTCTTAAATATGTAAATTTATCTGATTCAGTGCATTCCTGATCAAAATCCTAGCAGTTTGGTAGAAATTCACAGGGTAGTTCTAAAATGTGTTTCGAAAGGTAAATGACCTAGTATAATTTTTGAGAAGATATCAAAGTTTATGACTTTTACCATGTGATTTCAAAACTTTCTCTAAATTTATAGTTATCAAGACAAGCGTGGTACCGGCATAAACAGATAGCCATATAGATCAATAGCTCAGAATGAGTTCAATAAATGGACTCATGACCAATAGATATTACAAAACACAAAAGTAATTCAATGGTGAAAGGTAGCCTTTTTAAAGAAAATTAAGTTCAATATCCATTTTGACAGGGAGACTTCAAAATTTAGCTCATATTTCATGTACAAGTTAATATGAATTTGGTCATAAATCTGCCATTTTTTCTCTTATTTGCAACTGTATTATGGATACTTATTCACCGAATTATAATTTTTTGCTATCTAGATATTGACTTATGTTTTCACATCTGAAAACATTAAACTTTTGCATATTAAGTCTGCTTAGATTCCTTTTTAGAACAGTCTTGTTTTAGTTTCTTAAAAAGTCAGTTCCAGGGGATCCCTCGGTGGCTCAGCGGTTTAGTGCCTGCCTTCCGCCCAGGGCGTGATCCTGGGGTCCCGGGATGGAGTCCTACATCGGGCTCCCTGCATGGAGCCTACTTCTCCCTCTGCCTGTGTCTCTGCCTCTCTCTTTCTCTGTGTCTCTCATGAATACATATTTTTTTTTAAAGTTCCGATATTATGTATTCTATTCTTTCTAAATTTTTCTGCTTTTAAATTTAACTTCCTAAACTATCTGAATTGTATGTTTTTAAATTCCTTTCTAAATTGACATTCAGTAGTTCTAGTAGGCATAAACTATTACACCCTGTCCTACTGAACATTATTTGCATAAATTATTTTCCCTTATTTAGTGGGATCACTTTCTGTGGTTTACACATAGTTCTCATTTGCTATTGCCAAGTCTCCTTGGCAAGTTTTTCATTTGTTTACTCAGTGGAGCTCAGGCCTAGGTTTAGAGGGGTTTGAATAGGGCATTAATAAAAAGTGCAACAGTCTTTGTCATTACGTAGACAGAGCATCAGTGACTAATTTGACAACTTTCTCTAAAGAGTATCTTCTACTACAAAAGCATGACAGAGTTGAATGCCACTAAGCTATAAAGAGAGAGAGACTACCCTGCAGCTTCTTAGGACTCAGTGAAGCTTGCCATAAATAAATTAATAAATAAATAAATTAATAAATAAATTAATAAAAAATAAAAACCCACATATTTTATTACATGCAAGCATGGTGCCCCCTCCACACACAAGACCCAGGGAATATGCATTTTTGCAGACCTGGCTCCCACTTCAGACACTATGTCTGGGACCTCTATATCCATACCACTGAACCTCTGCCAGTTCCCAGGATTCTTTTAAGCCAGACTGAAGTCACTCTTATCCCATTTTTTTTTAAGATTTTATTTATTTATTCATAAGAGAGAGAGAGAGAGAGAGAGAGAGAGAGAGACACAGGCAGAGGGAGAAGCAGGCTCCATGCAGGGAGCCTGATGCAGGACTCCATCCTGGGACTCCAGGATCATGCCCTGGGCCAAAGGAGGTGGTAAACTGCTGAGCCACCCAGGGATTTCCCCCCAATTTCTCCTTCAAAAAACTTGGGAGTATATGTAGCCATCAGAGCATATGACCAACAGCTAAGAATGTGTGACACCCTCAATGTCCTGAAAGCATGGCTCCAGCAGTGGTCTGGAATGTACAGCAACATTGGCAAGTATAGCAAGATTCACTTAAGCTTCATCTTTTCAGAATCTTATGTTATTCTTAAAGTAACTCAAAATTATGGGAATATCTCTTCCTTAAAATATTAAAAACACCCAAAAATAACATAAGCATCATATAAATACACTTTGCCATTTTATTATCACTGGCAATTATGTTTTCAATCTGAGTATCCTATCTAAAAATGTGATTCCTTGAACTCAGTATATATTCTGAACTTATTTATTGGGGGGGTGGGGAGTGGGATTGTTGAGCAACTTGAATTAGAATGGTCAAAGTAACCAAGTGTCTAAATTAGGTATTAATATACAGCATTTAACCAAATCACCATTTCTGTAACAGGCTAATTTGTATGCATTCTTTCTAGGCCATAGAACCACTTGCAAAATGATTTTAAAATGTACTCAATGAAAGCATTTCTCCATGAAGTATAAATATGAGATAAAATTAAAATGTAAGGTAGTATACTTAACATTCCAATACAAAAAAAAAAAAAAGTAAATGGATTGGTAATATGGTTTGAAGGATAAGTTACTCAAAAGCCAGTGTAAGAAATAAAAATATATTGAAGTTTAAGAACATCATTTCCCTACTCATTTTGGTAGTACAGAGTTTATGGCCAGCTATATACCTGGCCAAAATTTGAGCCAAAGAATGGTTCATAAACTAGATAATATGGTCTTGAAGACAGGCAATTGATATTAGTCTTATTCTTTCACATTAAGAAACGTTAGTATTCATTGTCTTTGATCTCGGCACATTAGTCCATTCTTCCTGAATGATATACTGTCCAAGAATAAAATATAAAAGTCTGATAATTTTAAAATCTTTTGAGAAATTACAGTTCAGTTAAAAAAATGAAATTTAGTCAATGTGGAAAAATCTGCCAATTGAGAATGAGAGTCAGAAATATTAGAAACCATAAACAATAGATAATACTAGAGATAATTTTCTTTTCCAGCTTAGTTGATCACAAAAATACTTTAAGTGCAACAATGATTATTTATTTATTTATTTATTTATGATTATTTTTTAGCAATAATCTCAGTATTTCAAGTTCTATCTTATGGGTTTTTTTGTGGGTTTTTGTTTTGTTTTGTTTGTTTTGTTTTTGGCATTTCTGTAATCCTAGCCTACCAAGCACCATATCAGATGGGAAAACCTTATAAAAACCTTGTTTTTATAAACTAGCATATTAAAATAAAAGATACATTTTTTGAGATCTAATATTTAATGTGATTTTACAAGTAATAATTTCTAATAAAGATAATTACAAACATCACAAGGCATAATAAAGCTATTCCGCAAGTGTCAGATGCTTAACCAACTGAGCTACCCAGTTGGCCCAAGGCTATGACACTTTAAGGTTTCCTTGTTTTTGAGGATCTTGATAGTTTTGAGGAACAGTGGTCAAATATTCTACAGAATGTACTTCAGTTTTGTAAATCTTTCCCATGTAAAGTGACAGGTGTGGGCTTTTGGCAGAATGACTGTCGAAGTAAAGAGCCATTAATGAGCCTCACCACATAATAAGGAGATTAGCTATTAACACAACTTACCACTGACGACGCTAGCTTTGATGACCCGGCTGAGTGTTTGACAGGTTTATGCACCATGAAATAACCACCATCCTTTTCTTACTGCAATTTTTGCAAGCCAATCCCTAAGCATAAGCCACACTCAAAGGCTAAAGAGTTATGCACATACATCCTCAAGGAGAGGGAACCTAAATTATATGAAATTTTACATGATAACTGTCATCTCTCCACTTATGTGTTCAATTGTTTGCCAATATGGACTTATGGCTCTTCTATAGTTTGGGTTATCATCTAATGCTACATTACTTTATTACTCAAATTTTTTCCAGCTCTGGCCACTGGGAGCTCTTTCAGTTGTTTCCTGTTCTCTTTGACTATCACTGCATTTATTTTTCTTATTTACTTTCTGGTACTGCAAGATGCTTAAATCTCATCTTGTATATTCCATATACTGCTTTAGTATCAGCCATTTCTCTCCAAGGATGATGGTTTTAGATACCAAAATATGGGTGTTGGGTATGCTCACTGCCACTAGGACATTGTTGATTCTAGGCTCTCTCCAGGAGCAGAACTAGGAAAATGCATACTGTTAAAATACAAAGTCGAGACCAACCTGGAAAATTCTCAGAGCTGACAAAACCATCTAAGCCATATAAGTAAAATTTGATTTAGATTATTCTGCAAAAGCAAAAATTGGTTTGGGGTGCTTCTTGTAGAGGACTTTGAAAATCAAAACTTAAATTGTCCCCCAAAGTTGGCATGACATAACCACTTTTAACCCAAACCCTTATCACGAAGAAAACTAATGCTATAACTAATCTTTGTAAACAAGTCTCTGCATTCTTCCTATACATGCTATCTTATAGTATACCTTTGAGGCTCATTCTGTTAATTTAAGAACTCCCTGTTCACCCACTGTTCTTTTTTTTTATAATAAATTTGTTTTTATTGGTGTTCAATTTACCAACATACAGAATAACACCAAGTGCTCATCCCGTCAAGTGCCCCCCTCAGTGCCCATCACACATTCACCCCCACCCCCCGCCATCCTCCCCTTCCACCACCCCTAGTTCGTTTCCCAGAGTTAGGAGTCGCTATGTTCTGTCTCCCTTTCTGGTATTTCCCACACATTTCTTCTCCCTTCCCTTCTATTCCCTTTCACTATTATTTATATTCCCCAAATGAATCAGAACATACACTGTTTGTCCTTCTCCGATTGACTTACTTCACTCAGCATCATACCCTCCAGTTCCATCCACGTTGAAGCAAATGGTGGGTATTTATCGTTTCTAATGGTTGGTAATATTCCATTGTATACATAAACCCCATCTTCTTTATCCATTCATCTTTCGATGTATACCGAGGCTCCTTCCACAGTTTGGCTACTGTGGACATTGCTGCTAGAAACATCGGGGTGCAGGTGACCCGGCGTTTCATTGCATCTGTATCTTTGGGGTAAATCCCCAACAGTGCAATTGCTGGGTCATAGGGCAGGTCTATTTTGAACTCTTTGAGGAACCTCCAAACAGTTATCCAGAGTGGCTGCACCAGTTCACATTCCCACCAACAGTGTAAGAGGGTTCCCCTTTCTCCACATCCTCTCCAACATTTGTGGTTTCCTGCCTTGTTAATGTTCCCCATTCTCACTGGCGTGAGGTGGTATCTCATTGTGGTTTTGATTTGTATTTCCCTGATGGCAAGTGATGCAGAGCATTTTCTCATGTGCATGTTGGCCATGTCTATGTCTTCCTCTGTGAGATTTCTCTTCATGTCTTTTGCCCATTTCATGATTGGATTGTTTGTTTCTTTGCTGTTGAGTTTAATAAGTTCTTTATAGATCTTGGAAACTAGCCTTTTATCTGATACGTCATTTGCATATATCGTCTCCCATTCTGTAGGTTGTCTTTGAGTTTTGTTGACTGTATCCTTTGCGTGCAAAAGTTTCTTATCTTGATGAAGTCCCAATAGTTCATTTTTGCTTTTGTTTCTTTTGCCTTCGTGGATGTATCTTGCAAGAAGTTACTGTGGCTGAGTTCAAAAAGGGTGTTGCCTGTGTTCTCCTCTAGGATTTTGATGGAATCTTGTCTCATATTTAGATATTTCATCCATTTTGAGTTTATCTTTGTGTATGGTGCAAGAGAGTGGTTTTTTATTGATTTTGGGGGGGGGGGATCTATTTCCTGGATCTGAATGCGTGTTTCCCTTCCCAGATTAGGAAAGTTTTCAGCTAGGATTTGTTCAAAAACATATTCTGGCCCTCTGGCCCTTTCGGCGCCCTTGGGAACCCCGATTAAATGTAGGTTTTTCTTCCTCAGGCTGTCGTTTATTTCTGTCAATCTATCCTCATGGTCTTTTAATTGTCTTTTTTCCTCAGTTTCCCTCTTTGCCATCAACTTGTCTTCTATGTCCCTTACTCGTTCTTCCACCTCGTTAACCCTTGTCATTAGTACTTCTAGTTGGATTGTATCTCATTCAATTGATTTTTAATTTCTGCCTGATTAGATCTAAATTCTGCAGTCATGAAGTCTCTTGAGTCCTTTATGTTTTTTTCTAGAGCCACCAGGAGCTGTATAATAGTGCTTCTGAATTGGCTTTCTGACATTGAATTGTAATCCATATTTTGTAACTCTGTGGGAGAGAGGACTGTTTCTGATTCTTTTTTTTTTTTTTTTTGAGGTGAGGTTTTCCTTCTAGTCATTTTGCTCAGTGCAGAGTGGCCAAAAACAAGTTGTATTGGGAAAAGGAGAAAAAGAGAGAGAAGGAAAGAAAAGAGAAAAAGAAAAAAGAGAAAGAAGGGAAAAAAAGGGAAAAAAGAGAAGAAAAAGTGAAAGAAAAAGAAAGGAGAAAAAAAAGGGGTGGGGTGGGGGAAGCAATCAGAAATCAAAAAGAAACAGAGAAAAAAAACACAAAACAAAACAAAAACAAAAACAAAAAAACACGTGGGAGTATCTTCTGATTCTGTAGACTTTAAGTCCCTTGACTTCCTCTGGAACTGGTCCGTCTAGCTGGTCTTCTGCGGGAGGGGCCTGCTGTGCTGATTTTCAGGTGTTAGCCCTTGGGGGAGCTGCTCTGCCCCTGCCTGGTGCAGGGCTCAGTGGGGTTGTTCACCCCGTGAGGCCCCAGGAGGAACAACCGCAGTGGCGGGGCCAGCTCTGCAGCCCTGGAGTCAGCTCCCGCAGTAGCTCCGGGGCTCTCCATCTGCAGGGCCTGGGGGCTCCAGGGCGGGGCTGCTGATCTGCTCAGCTCCAGGCAGGAGCATCCTCACTGTCCTGGGCCCTCCCGGCCTCTGCCTGTCCCGGGGGAGGCCAGGTCCTGGGCTGTGTCCCGGCGCCCTGTGCCCCCGTCCTGCGCTGTTGGATTCGCGCTCCCGCCCCGCAGCCCCCTCCGTGGAGCCGCCGCCCGAGCCCCTCCGAGCTGCTCCGGGTCCCGCCGTGCGCGCTGCAGCCCTTAGGGAGCTCGGCCCGGGGTGTGGGGCTCTCTCCAGGATCAGGTGCCTGTTAGTGTCCCCGGGAGCCCGAGGGCATCCCCGCCCCCCTGGGTCCTGCTCTAACTCCCTGCGAGCCCCTTTCCGCCCGGGAAGGTTGGTGCAGCTCCTGCTCCTCGGGGACGGGGCTCTCCTGTCCTGGGGACACTCGCCCCGGCCTCAGCCCGGCTCCTCGGGGGGCCCCTCCCCCTTGGAGGCCTTTTGTGTCTTTCTTTCTTTTTCCCCGTCTTCCTACCTTGATAGAAACGCGAACTCTTCTCACTGTAGCATTCCAGCTGTTCTCTCTTTAAATCTCAGGCCAAATTCATAGTTTTTCAGGATGATTTGAAGGTTATCTAGGTAATTTGGTGGGGACAGGTGACCTGGGGACCCTACTCTTCTGCCATCTTGCCCCTCCTCCTCACCCACTGTTCTTATGTGTACAATAAACTCTTACTTACTACTGTATTTAGTGATTTTAATTTTTCTATTCCTGGATTTGGTAGTATGTATACTAGCCCATGTATACAGACATTTATGATTGTTTATACTATGCCAAACATGAGTTCACACTGAAGTGTCTCTAATCCAGCAATATGGTTTGTTCTAGGCTTCTCCCCTTATCTATAGCTTCTACCTCCATAATGAGAAACTCGTTCTCACCACCTGCTTTCCTTTTAAAATTATTTAATACTAGTACAAAATTATAAAATACTAGTATAGAATTGACCTGTAGGAGTGAACTTTAAAGTTTCTAGATAAGTACCATGTTTTTAGGAAGTGACTATTCTCCAGAATTTGTCAACTCTGTAATGTTTTTGTTTCTATGTTCTCCTCAAGGATTCCACTGTAGCTTGAGGTTTGTTTTATACAGATTTGATGGGCAATCTACAACAGCTTCGTATACTCCACAAATATTTTAAAGTACATTCTACTATGAAGGATTAATAAGCCCAACACTATTCCTTATCTCAAATCATAACATTATGAGCTCAATGACATAGTAGGAAAACATGAAAAATTCAACATTTTTTTAAAGATTTATTTTTATTTGAGTGGACAGGGGCAGAAGTTGGAGAGAGAGAGAAACTCAAGCAGACTGCACACTAAGCACAGAGCCTGACATGGGGTTTTCAGCCCAGGACCTTGAGATCATGACCTAAACTGAAATCAAGAGTCAGATGCTTAACTCACTGAGCCACCCAGGCACGCCCCACGAAATTCAACTTTATTAACACATGATAATACATTGTGCTAATATCACCTAAACCTTTAAATTGCCTTAAATAAAACCACATTTGAAATCCTTAATCATACTATCATTAATATTATTTTAAAAAGCTATTGCTAAAATTAAATTTGTATTTATATTTAACAAAAGAAGAAATCTGGGAAATAGTCTTGATTATAGAAATAGGCCTCATGACTTACAAATAATTAGTAATTGTTTAATGGCTAGCATATGATTTCCAAGTGCTTTAACTGCTAACCACAGGATGGAATTTGTTTTAAACAATGGGAACTTTTCTCTAGGACTCAGACTAAAGTTGTAAATCCATAGGCTATGGATTTAGCCCTAAGTAATTTAACTATAAGTAAATACATTTGAAACTCTCCATAAAGTTATTCAAGTAAGTCATGACATACACTTCCAAAAATTGGCTTTTGATCTAAGCTGCTGTAGCTTTAAACTTCTAGCAATATAAATTTTGAGAGCACTATGCTGGTGTATTTGCCTGTTAGAATAAAAGATAGGAAGTAAAGGGGACATACTGTCTTTAGCTTGAGATATTTAGTAAGTAAATGGGACATATTGTCTTTAGCTTGAGATATTTAGTAATTCTAATTTGTAAGACCAAGGTAATAACTCCATTTTATTTAAGTGGAAATATTCAAGGAGAGTCCAGGGAATAATTAATAATAGTTTGGGTAATAATTTGCTTTTTACTCTTTTTCATTATGCAATTCAACCTATGCATCTAAAATGTTTCAAAATAGTAAAAAAGAGAATTTCAAAGGTTGTATCAACTTCTTTTTTAAGATGTTATAGGGAGGAGGGGGAAGAAGTCAGATGTTTAGTAACTTGTTAAACTAGATTTCTAGCAGCCAAACTTCCTCACAATCTTTATAGCTAGGTAGGGCAATATGACTTGTTTGGGCCAATGGATCATGGACTAGAAGGGTGTGTATCAACATCTGGAATGGAACATTTAACAGTCAGTGACATCCCAAATCTCCTTGACCACATTTATCAAATATATGCTTCACTTTTGTATACTAGAAGATGGTGCCAAAACACTGTGGGTTAGTGGTTATTCTGCTGCATAATCCTATCCTCACATTTACAGAAGTATGATCAAAGGAAGATTTTTGCTATAAATCTTTAGGTGTTGAGGGAAGTGGTTATTAGAAACTGCATACCATTTCTACTTCCAAGTATTTGGTCAAAACCACCTGTGGCACTCAAGATGTAGATAGTATACCTAATCAAAGGTAATGTTTGATTGTAAAAACATTAGTATATACATTAGTATATGTGCTGCTGAAGCAAGCACTGATTGTAAAAACATCAGTAGTATAGGGTGGCTGGTGCATTTTTGAGTTATTTTAAAAAAACAATGACCTCCAGAAAATAAAATGGGCTGCCTTGTAAACAGAAAAGAGTTCAGAAATTTGGGGCCATCAGAAGAAACAGGATTCTTAAAAGTTTTACTATTAGTAAGCCTGTTAAAAATGTTTGCTGAGACAAAGACCAAATAGGAGGCCTTTCTCCTCATTGTTAAAATCTCAAAAAGATTAAACTGCTACTAGCTAAAAATCAAATTAAGAGTATGGTGCCCACTCTTTAATTAGATCTCATGGCTCAGGGAAAGACTTTAATCCTGTGACTCTCCCACCTAAGACTGATAGGTTTAAGGTACTTTCAATTAGTTTCTAGTTCAGTCTGGGAACCCCTAAGGATACCAAGACTCTTTAAAGAGTTCTATGAGTTCAGAACTATATTCTCAGCAACACTAAGATGTTATTTGCCTTTTCTACTTTATATTTTCACTAGTGGTGGAAACCAATGGTGAAAGCATGGTCACAAAGCTGAGCTGATGCTCTATCCTTCACAGCCAAGTACTATCAGAAAACATTAAACGACATCCTTGATAAAACAGTAAGTCTTTAATCTTGTGCTCTTATTTTTAATATCCTTCATGACACAAAACAGGAAATATACATAAAATGTGTCTGCTTATGCTGGGGAAATATAATTGGAAATAAAAGCTCCTAGCCCACAGAACTTCACAAAAGGTAGTAAAGAAAAACAGTTTTATTATCAATAAGCACTGAACCAATACAATAGGTTTATCACAAGCATTCCATTAAAAGACTGCAAAGAAAGCAAGCAGTCATTTATATACAGATATAACCCATTACATAAATTTTTAAAAGATACTAACCAGTCTTCAACCAGTCTTGACAGCACCATTTTTTACACAATTCATCCTAAATCCACCCAGTAATTGGGGTCACCATCTGTGTTAGTTTTCTACCATGGCAAAATAAACTTCTATTTTCATGACAGAAGGTAGTTTTACAACTAGGAGCTGGGCATCCATGAGGTTAAGCTCAGACCCAGTACCCAAAACTGACAAATGGGGGTGCAGCTGTCCTTGGTTATTTAAATTCCAGAAAGATTTCCAGGTCCTTGAGAAAAACCTTCCCAGAATGTTGAACTGGCAAGAAGTTCAGCTTTTAAAGATTTAAACATAATTCAGAGTGATAAAAGAATTTAAGATTATAAAGTTTCTAAAATAAATGCACTAAGAAAAGGGAAAGGGAGGTAAGAAGTCTCCCTTATTTTCAACAGCAAGAATTAAGCCTCATTTTTAATTTGTATTTGCCCTTACTTATACTGAAAAACAACTGTTTCAAGAAAAAATCCTGGTACAGCTGAGACCCAAGTTTAATTATACGCTGTTTTCCATGGATTCATTTGCATTCCAAAAATCCACTAAAAAATCTGATTAAGTTAACTTAGACATTTGGCAAATATTCTCTAAAATAAATTAAGCCAATTACCTGAAGGGGAGCAATTCAAGACTACTTGCTGCCAATGATCCAATTCAAGCTTAGCCGAAACTTAAGTCTGCTATCATATGCCTGACATGATATTTAAAGACTTACAGAGGACCAGTGTTAGTACATGTAATTTTGAGATTGTGTAATAAAGTGTCGATAATGAAAAGAACTGCTTAATTCAGTGAACCTCTATTTTCCAAATTAATAGTCTGATTTACAGAATTGTATAGGGGTAGAAAAGATCCATTTATAGTGTGAGATATTCCAAAAGATTTTGAGGTAACAATTGGTTTCTATACAGCTTTAAGTTCCACATTATAACTAAACTATATACTGTGCTAGTACTGAACAAGTGGTAAATAATATCCACTGTCATCTGAAAATACAGCCACCAAAAATACTCTTTCCCTTTTTCCAACTATGTATTATGTGAGGCAATTTTCCTCATACTTCAACCAAGACAGTATCACAAGAGATTGGAGCAAAAGCAAATATGAAAATCTAGCTATGTTCTCTTAAACTTAGCATTAGAACTGCAAATAGAAGGAACTGTTTTTTTATGGTTATGGAAATAGTTATATTCTTTAAAAATTAGGTATTTCTATTAACATGTAATGGATAATATTTTTAAATGAATTAAAAATAGATATTTAAGATGTTTTATAGGATACAGAGGTAACCCAAATAAACAAAGCTCTGAGGTTTTTCAAATATTTTTAGGAAGAAAAAGGATTCTTAACAGTCAAAAAGTGAGAGAATCAAAGACTGAGAAATGAGAATAGTAGATGAAAAATTAAATATGTAGCTCTTCTGGGAACTACACCTTTAATATACATATGGGAGTGGCTACTGGGATCTAGACTACAAAATAAGCATGGCAGATTTCAGATTTGCTGTCAGAAACAAAGCTGGCTTAAGAGTTACTATGATGTTTAATGCCTTTTACAGCTCTAAGGAAGGGAAGGTCCTTTGCCTACCTGTAGTGTGGTCAGGGAGAGACTAGACAGGGGACAGTTTCCAGAAGAGTAGATTCTAAGCATAAGATAGTGAACCAACATTTATTGCATACCTATTGGGGGCATCGTTTAGTCCTCAAAACAGAACATTTCATCCCTTTCATACAAAGAACCTAAGACATAGGAAGTTGAAGGCAACTTACTTCAGGTCACTGAGAAATAGTTACAACACTGGCATAAATGCTGGCTGTGTATCAGGTAAGTTTCAGTACAATTTGGTTACTTGTTCATCACCTCCATAGACTTTAAATAGCTACTGTATAAATGGCGCTGTATATAAAATTATAAAAAGGTCATGATAATCTGACTTGGGTTTTGCCATCAAGGTGTTTAAGGGCTCATTGGGAAATAAAACATTCAACTGAGATTTTTGTAATATGGAGAAAATACAAATTGATGGACTTGTACAAAATTATAATCTTCAACAAAGAATTTATCAGAACAGAAATTTATGAAAAGGTCATCTTGCAAAATGTTTTGTTCTTGTTAATATACACCTCCATGCCAGTTTTTTTCTCCATCGTGCCATTAACATCTTCATGTGTTAACCATGACCATGTTAAAAAAACAAACAAACAAACAAACAAAAAAAAACATTTGCACATAGACGTGGTAGGACAAGCCAAAGAATAGCAATACTTTCTAGCTAATGTTATTCAAAGAATGTGAATATCAGTGTATATAGGAACAAGTTAGTTCATTTTCATTCTGACCTGAAAAGTGAGAATTATAAATTTAAAGCAAACCTAGGATTCTAAGGATACCTGGCATATGATACAAAAGAGGCCATGAGAAGAATTAAGTTATTCAGTTTAGAAACACAGTGTTTATGTTCAGAGATTTACATTCTGTAGAAAACACATAAGTATTCAGCATAATATGCAATGAGGAAAAAAATAAAGCAGTCAGGGAACTAAGTATTGGAAGAGCTTCTCTGAGGTGACATTTGAGCAGAAACCCGAACAAGGAGTACTATGTAATAATCCTAGGGAAAAACCTCTCCAGGCAGAGGGAGCTGCCAGCCCAAAGTCCCTGAGAAAAGTGATCTTGCAGATAGTTATCATTTCTTTTTTTTTTTTAACACAACATTTTACTTATTTGTTCATGACAGAGATAGAGAGAGAGAAAGAGAGAGAGAGAGAGAGAGAGGGAGGGAGAGGCAGAGACACAGGCAGAGGGAGAAGCAGACTCCATGCAGGGAGCCCGATGTGGGGACCCGATCCCAGGTCTCCAGGATCACACCCTGGGCCAAAGGCAGGAGCTAAACCGCTGAGCCACCCAGGCTGCCCGATAGTTATCATTTCTAAGGTGGGGCAGTTCCTTCAGGATCTCTTTTACCTTAAAGCTGTCCTGATGTTTTGTTCTCTACCGGATTATTCCTGGCTTCTATAATAAACTCTTGAAAAGTTCTGTTTGAGGACCTATTACATATCTGGGATTTTCATCAGTGCTATTTATAGACATCATGGTATAATCACCATTTTGCCAATGAGAAATCTGCTTTAAAGAAATTAAATGATTTGTCCAAGGTAATAAATCTGTGCAACCTGAATTGATTGATCTACCACAAAACCTGGATCCCTCTCTCAAAGGCTCAGATAAAGTTGTAATTTTTAAGTATCTAGGCCTCTAAAAGCATCCTGAAAACTAGACTGAGACCAGTCTTTTAGGAATTATGAGACTGAGTGCTGAACCCTGACACTTTTCCTGAATTAAGAGCTCTTTAGGGAAAATGGATAAGGAGTACACCATGGTCCTCACTCAAATAGTCTCAAGAAGGAAGTGTCAAAATTCTTGGCCTTAAAGCATGCACATCTCGAACTATATGAAGTTCATTTTAGTTGCAGAATATAAATCAAGGTTGGTGGGAAGAGGAATTCCAGACTTCATTATTTCTTTCTTTTCTGTAAATAAGTTAATAGTTACCTTTCTATACTGTATGTGAATGGTCTTCCCAAATATAGTCCAAACATGAAAATATTCCATCTATGGAGAAATTGTTTAACAGTTCCAGTTGATGGAAGCAGTCTATTGCATTCAGATATCTTGTGCCCATAACACCAAGGAACACAGTTCTTTAAGCATAGTGAAACCTGAAACGGCTTATCTTTGAAAGTAGCTATGTGGTCTGACTCAAGGCATGAAAAACATGAAAGAATCATCTATCTTTAAGATCCAGGTCTACACCATTCACTCACTCATTCATATTTCCCAGTTTCTCAGCTATTAGAGCAGTCTGGACTTGTAGAGTTTCCTCAGACTTGCAACATATTTATACAGTTTGGTAGACAGGTACATGTCTTCCTCGTCCTTTAAAAGAGCAGAAATCAGTTTTGCTGTCACAACACAGACCACTAGTCTTCTAAAGCTATTAGTATATATTTGTATTTAATTTCAACTGCTTTCAATGCTTCAGATGTATTTGGATTGTTCAAGCAGAATACAGAAACAAGGACAAGCTGGTAGATGAAAGCTAGAAATCTGGGAAATGAAGTTCATCTTATAGAAGTAGGGGGGCACCTGGGCGGCTCAGTGGGTTAAGCATCTACCTTCAGCTCAGGTCATATTCCCAGGGTCTGGGATCAAGTCCCACACTAGGCTCCCTGCTCAGTGGGTAGCCTGCTTCTCCCTCTCCCTCTGCCTGCTACTCCCCCTACTTGTGCTGTCAAATAAATAACATCCTAAACACACACACACACACACACACACACACACACAAAGCAAAGCAAAACAAAAATAACAACATGTAGGATAAAGACAGCCAAATAAAAAGGAACGCCAAGAGAAAATGGTAGTATGGAAACACAGGTTTTCAGTACTATCATCAGGAAAAGTATATAGACACCCAGAAATAAATCTATTTACTTAAAGATTATTTTAGAGAGAACAGGCACATATGGGGGTGAGGGTAGCAGAGAGAAGGAGAAGTAATCTCAAGTAAATGCTCTACGGAGCATGGAGCCTGGTGAGGGGCTTGATCCCACTTCCCTGAGATCACAACATGAGCCAAATCCACCGCCTGACTGAGCCACCCAGGTGCCCCAGAAGTATTTTTTAAGGCTACATAACACTGTAGTATTAGTATATGCTTAGCTAGATAACGTATTGGTATGCCACTTGCCTCGGGCATTGTACAGATTTGGAGTGACTACACAAAATTAGAATCCCATTCAGATGCTCACAAAATTTCAGGAAGTTAAACATGGTTCTGACTCTTCTAAATTTAATCTTTGTGTAAATTTGTAGGAGTTACTGCTTTCTTATTGAACATCTTTATCATGTCACTGTTTCATTTCATATCAAGGCTTGAGTTGGCATAATACAATTGCAATGTATTTCACTAGAAGTAATTCAATGTTTCAACTTTGAATGACAAAATAGCTCATGCTTCTCACATTATAAGCCCAGTTCTTTACTGGGAAGAATATGCTTTAGTGTTATATTACTTGGATGTGTATTAACTTGTATTAATCATGCCTGACTGCTGCTAAATTTTGTGCTTGTGACTATTTAGTTAATGATACTCAGTGGGGAGTTAAAAAAAATTAACAGGTGTTTGAGAAAGGGAATCTCAGAGGTAAGTCCTAGGCTTTTAAGAATCTAAATGTAAAACAGTAAACCTCAAGGAAAATAGAGGGTGCATGAATTTTGTTTGTGCTAGTATATCATAACTCCAAAACAGAAACCTACAGAGATTGCTAGATTTAATTATTCTGAAAAAGTTTATACATTTAACAAGTAGAATATTTGCTCTGACAAAAATTAAATGTTTTACATAAATAGTTAATTTCAATAAAAGCTGAACATAGGCTTAAGAAATAATCTCCAAGAAATAAAACTAATTATTTGCAGATAATACGTTATATATAGAAATCCCTGAATACTCAACCAAAATATTTGTATAACAAATTCAGTAATGTTGCAGGATAGAAATACAAAAATCAGTGTATAAAAATGAATCTGTCAAAAATTAACAATCCCATTTACAATTTAATCCAAAATACTTAAAAAAATTTAACAAGAAGTGAAAGACCTATATACTTAAGACAATAAGAAACTAAAGCTGAAGAAGTCACAAGTAAAAATATTATATGCTTATAGATCAGAATGCTGTTAAAATGCTCATTACTACCCTATGCAGTCTACCAATTCAGTGCAATCCCTATCAAAATTCCAATGTCATTTTCCACCAAAATAGAAAAATCCTAAGATTCAAATGGGACCATAAAAGTTCCCGAATAGCTAAAGCAATCTTGGGGTTGGGGGGCAACTAGAGGTTAACACTCTCCCTGATTTCAAACTACTTTACAAAGCTATAGTAATCAAAACGGTATGGTACTGGCATCAAAAAAACAGAGGACAATGGAAGAGAATAGAGAGCCCAGAAATAAACTCAGCCATATATGGCCAACTTATGACAAAAGAGGCAAAGGTATACAATACGGAATGGACAGTCTCATAGTCAGGAAAACCAGAGTGCTACATGCAAAAGAATGAAATTGGACCACCATCTCACATCATACAAAAAAGTAAACTCAAAATGGATTACAGGCTTGAACATAAGACTCAAAACCAAGGGGAGAAAACAAACAAACACAGGTGGTAAGCTGCCTGACATTGGTCTTGGTAATAATTTTTGGGATCTGACTCCAAAAGCAAAGGAAACAAAAGCAGAGAAACAAGCAGAACTAGGTCAAACTAAAAAGCCTCTGCACAGCTAAGGAAACCAACAAAATGAAAAAGGAACCTACTCATGGGAGAAAATACTTGTAAATCATGAGATTTAAAATTTGAAGTACATATTTTAAGAACTCAAATAGCAAAAAACTGCAAGAGTCAGGACCATCTGAATAGATACTTTTCCAAAGATAATCCACAAATGATCAACAGATAGAAAGATGCTCAACATCACTAATTGGGAAAATGCAAATAGAAATCAAATTGAGCTATCACCTCATCTCTTACATTGGCTATTATTTCAGGTGTTTCTTAATTTGCATTTATATATTTTTTCTACTTTTTATAATGGATATTCAAAGGAAGATTTTCAGAGAAATGAATGAATTAACTAGTAATATTGATATGCACCCCCGTCCTTGAATAGGAAATAACTTCACCATCTCGCTAAACACTCTGGTAACTTGTGCTTAGGATTCTAATTTCTCCTTGATGTAGCCATTTAAAGATTATGTCACCTGACCGAATTGAAAGTTAGCAGAGTCCTGCTGCCAGGATATGGTTGTACCTGCCTGAGTTGAAGCTTTCATACAGTGTGCTTTCAAAGTGTCTAAAAGGGCAGAAAGTTGGCACTTCTCTGAACTTACCTGAGATTGAGTTTTTGCTATTGTTTTTTTTTTTAAATGTATAGACAAAAATATAGTTGATATACAGTTAACATTAGTTTCAGGTGCACAACAGTGATTTCATAATTCTTTTTTTTATTTTTTTAAATTTTTATTTATTTATGACAGCCACACAGAGAGAGAGAGAGAGGCAGAGACACAGGCAGAGGGAGAAGCAGGCTCCATGCACCGGGAGCCTGACGTGGGATTCGATCCCGGGTCTCCAGGATCGCGCCCTGGGCCAAAGGCAGGCGCCAAACCGCTGCGCCACCCAGGGATCCCCTGATTTCATAATTCTATATGCTATGCAATACTCACCATATGAAGTATAGTTACCATCTGTCACTTGATTGATTGATTATATCCCTATGATATAATAAGTCTCATCCATGAGACTTTTATAACCGGAATTTTGTATTTCTTAAGCCCCTTTGCCTACTTTATTTTTCTTAAAATTATCTCTGGCAGAGAAATATTTTCAAATTCATGTAAGATTATGCTCCTAAGGTTAAATGTTCACAGGTTATAGGAGAACTAGCCTTAAAGTGATTAGGGTTGAAATAATCACATTTTCTTCATGGTAAACTTCACATTCAGAGTATGTGACACACCAAATTCCTGTCTTCTCAGATTCTTAGAATTTATAGTTAATTTCAGCAATTTTGTGTTTTGTTTATACCTTCTGTTAGCAGATTTCCATTCTGATCCTCCCCCAGAGAAAAATACTTTATGCATAAGAATGTTTACTGTTAATTACTTTAACCAAATTACCAGAAACTCTAGGAGTTTTGTGAATATAGGATGCCTATATATAAACAATGTTATTTGATGAGTTTGGGAAAACAGCATCTCATTTTGTCAGAAATAGACTAATGTCTCTACTGAGGCATAGAATTTTGAAAGATTTGCAGTTATTCCATTGAAGTTTAACTGGACATGGACAATTAAGGAAGAATTTGTACAGATGTATTGTTTCTTCAGATTTTTTTCCTCATAGCTTTTCAAATCAGTCAGAAAATGGTCTCCCTGATTCTGGCAATAAGTGCCGCATGTAACCCAGTAAGAAAATTGCTAAGTGAAGTTTTTAGTTCTACACACACACACACACACACACATACACACACACACCAGAAAGCTCAGAATCAAAGTGTGCTGTAAGATGCTGACAGTTCAAGGGTATAAAAATCTGTGCTACAAACAGAAAAGGGCAGTCTATTAGGGAATATGTCAGAAGGCCCTGAAATGAAGTTTGATTGCAGCAAAGCCTCCCACGAATTAACAATAACCTGACATTGCTTTTTAATGCATGTTGTTCATGGTTTTAAATGCACTGAGAATGAGTTTTGCAGAGAATACTTTTTTCTCAGAAAGTAAATTTAAGGGAACTACTAAAGAAAAAAGAGGGAAGCATTACTACAGAATTTACTGATTCATTAATGTGAAACTAATTCTTAAAACACTAAATATGGAAAGCAGTTTCACCTTTGTCTCCCCTTAATTGGAACGTTAAAATGGAGACAAAAAGAATACATTATTACTTGAATGAAAATTCTTTACTCACAATGGCTAAATGATTGATTGCAAAAATATCCCTTCCATATATCCATGTCTTATCCTACAATGTGACTTTGCAATGCCTTCCATGGAGATGGGACTTCTTACCCCACTTCTTGAATTCATCTGGCTTTTAGGACTTAATTTGGCCAAAAAAACATGATGGCATGGAAATATGGGAGGACTCCCTAAATGACAAGCTAAAACTATTTATTCAAAACTTTCTGCAGTAAAGGAGTCCGCCATCATTACTTGTGTTTTGGCAAAGACTCCAAGGTAGGCTGATGAGGAAGAAAGCATTATAGCGTGTATAGGGGGAATGGTGACTGGGAAAGGTTTCAGGTATTTACTGATTAGGGGCTGCTGGCATGGGGAAACCATAAGCAGGCTAACCAGAAGTTGCGACATTCTAGGTTATTGGCTAAGGGTATATATTTGGCTTTTTCCAGCTGGAATTTAGAACAAAAATTAGGGAAGCAGCCAGTTCTTATTCAAATCTTAGCCACTTAGGGCTGATTGTTACAGGGGTTAGGGGTACTGTTTAGCTTCCTGAATGGGTTACTACAGATTGTGGATCAGAATACTGTTTCTGTACATGGTCTGCCAATTTTCCCTTTGCCATATTCAGTCTCTCATTGGAAAAACAGTTGGGCAGCTTTAAGCCTAGGCCTCAAGAGTCCAAGTACTACTCTTGGAATCTGCTATTACCACATAAACAAACATGAAGTAGCCCACTAATAGTTAAAAAGTTAAAATAGTTAAATAGTTACCCCAACTGCCCCCAGCCAAAGCTAGTGTAGATCAGTCTACTGTCCAGCTGACTCTCACACAGAGCACCCCAGCAAAGTGGAGGATCAGTCTGTCCGATAAACACAGGAGTGAGCTTAGCTGAGACCATAACTGAGTACTAGAATCATGAATAGTAATAACTGCTTACTTTTTTTAACCCACTGAGCTATAGGGTACTTGTTTCAGAAAATTTACAGTTTTAATTGGAAAAACTCTAAACCCAATTAAGTCCCAAGTCTTTAAAATAACCATTGAGAAAAACTTCAGGCTTAAAGATGCAAAGGCAGAATTGAGACTACAGATTTTTGAAATTAAAAGATGTTCCATTTATTTACATCCTAATACCTTCATCTGCAAAATGTAGAACCACATACCCTTTATATTCCACTTCTTTATCAACACTCCTTGTGCATGCCACAGTGTTGGTTTGGATATTCCTTGGATAAATCACATCCTACTGATAGAACTTGGAGGAGGAAAGTAATGAACTCCACTGGATCTTTAGCAACTTGAAACATTCTCAGGCAAGCAAAAACAAGTTGTGTGACCATTAAAATGTTAAAGTATGGTGTGTGAGCCCATACTAATGACATTAAGTCTTATTTTACTATCTTCTAAGTGATCAGTAATTGGTTTCCCCCAGTTTCCTATCACATCCTCATGGTCAAATCCAAGTTTCCTGAGATTGGAGGGCCCAGCAGCACTGAGGATATGGTGACCTCACCTGAGGGTTCTGCTGACATTACTTTGGTTCTTCCTGCCTTGGCTTCTCTTTGCCAAGCTTTGTTCTTGGAGCCTTCCTATTGAATCTGTGGGTAACCAATATATTGCCAAAATAACTTTCTGCCTAGCCAGAGTTGGTTTGGCCTTTTTGGAAAAAGGAAACCCTTGACAATTTAATGAAACAGCTGGATGTCCACACTAAGGATCTAGTGGTGTGTGGGGGCAGGAGGAGGAATCAAGTTGCTAGGAAAATAATCTTTGTTAATTCAGGTCAATATTACCTATCTCCTAAACCCAGATTATATTAATCTTCTGATTGGGATAGTCTTCCTCTATCCTGAACTACGCTGTAATATCAAGATGTTAAGCCTTATTTGTATCACTGAAAGGTCTTAATCCTTTCTTACATATACAAATAGCACTTCAATTGCTACACCCATGGTACTTATAGATGAGGCTTCCTCTCACCATCACTTATAGTCCATAAAATCTGTATGGACACTTCCACTTAATACACCTAGAAATGCTTCACAGTAGAGTCAGGTTTTTCCTCGTTTATATATTTGGTTTTGGTTAGACAACTTCCCATGTGGAATTTGAGCTCATAGGACTCACTTCCTACGTGTCATTGTTAAACATTTTGTTCTAATTCACCAATATCTATAGGCTATAATGGACTCCTCTAAGGATAGGTAGTTTTCATTTAAAAAAAGAAAAAGAAAAAAAAAAAAAGAAAAAGGTGCAAACATGCCTGAGCATTCAATGTGCCTTAGATCTTGCAACTTTTATATTTATTGTTACATATTCTCAGAGAGGTAATGAACTAGCCCAAAGATCTGGTTCAAGTCTTAGCAAGAATTTGGGAAAGTAATTTAATTTCTCCCAGAGTCATTTATTCCATCTACAATTTTAGAGATTAGAATAGAGGATATCTAAGAGCACTTGCAACACTATTTTTAAACAAACTAAAATTATGAACTACTGAATATAACATGAGAATTTTATGTATTCTAGTTATTTAATGAAGCTTGTGAATAGTGTTATGCTTCATTGTTAATGATCCACCATAGTAATATGTAACATGAAATTATTCATTGCTCAAAAATAAAAACAATTTTTTAAAGATTCTGTTTATTTTGAGAGAGAGAGAATGTGCACTTGTGAGTGGGGCAGAGAGAGAATCTCAAGCAGAGCCCACATGGAGCATGGAGCCCAGCACAGGGCTCAATCTCATGCCCTTGTGATGAAGACCTGAGCTGAAATCAAGTGTCAGACACTTAATTGACTGAGCCACCCAGGTGCCCCAAGAAAATTATTTTATAGAATGTTTTTGTGATGTTCTTATAAGATTTTATGACTCTTGGTTTTAAAGAAGGCACAAACACTCTTTTAAGAATAGTCTTTATATTTACAGATTAAGATAGTGGAAGTATTTTTAAAGAGCCATGAGAACCTGCAATTAAGAAAACCATTTTCCAAGCCTGATTGATACATACTCAAGGGATTTCTAGAAATGCTGAAAATGCTTATCAAGTGCCTACTTAGCCCAGAGAAAAATTTGCAATGCACTCCTGTAGTGTTCCAATTTACAGAAGAATGCTTAACATTCTCACTGACTAAACATTCAGGTGAGTGGTGTTTAATCTTCTATACGTAAAGAGTTAGATATCCTTATGACAATAAAATGATCTGAAGTCTACACTAATTTACTCTAAGAAATTTTTCTTTAAACATACAGAAATTTGAAAAAATAAGGTTCCAATACTGTGTATTCACTATATTCAAACATTTGATTATACTCTGTTCTATAAGCTTCTCTACAAGTGTAGTGTGTTAATCTCTCCTTTTGATTTAATTATACCATTTAAGGTGCATTAGCTAATGTAACTGGTAATATCCTCAGTAGTACTTATTTTGGTTCAGAGTATTTTGAAATTTTTAACCCCTTTTACTTGATTGGCTGACACCAAGTGTTCTCTTCTTCACTTGATAATCTAAGTATTAACGATTATAGCAATGAAAAGAAGGTATCAAAGTATTTTAGGTTAATTTGTCTATATTTTTGTATGTTACTTAATTCACAAAGATTCAGAAACTAATAAAGTCCTTTTAAATTAAATCCACTTTAATTCACCAAACTTTTAGAGAAACTCAAAGATTAAAAAAAAATGAAAAACAAAATTCTAATACAAATCCTATAATGCCCAAGTATGTATAGCAGTTTTCAGTTTATTGCCATTTCAATCCAAATTGCTGCCTTTGCAATGAGGTACTTCCATTGGAAAAATGATTACTCTTAGTTTCATATTTAAATGTTTGAACTAATGCCTGGATATTTATATCTTCAAGAGTTATAATTATGCATGCTGCAAACAAATAATACAGTTTCCATTACACTCATTAGTAAGATTACATATTAGAGGTTTTTCTGGTAACACAGCAAGTAGGAAGATTTTGTAGTCTCCACATATCTTTTCAATCACTTGACCTCATGGCCAGAGAAGTTTAACTAGTTTTCTTAAAGTGTTAAGAATCATACTTCTTCCAGTTTAAATTTTTTCCCCTACATTTCACTCTCTCCAAAAGTACAAAGAACAAATCCTTTCATGGGATTAGCATTTGAAAGTGCTAATAGGAAACAGGAAGATGTAATGCCTCATACTAGTCATTTAAAAAGAGGCAACACAACCAATGGAATTAAGTTTTAAAATGAAATTCACCTGTGCCCTAAAGTATTGGAACCAATGTATTAAGATAGCTAAAAATTGAACCACTAGAATTTAGAAATACTACTGCAACATTAATTAAGAGACTTCTGTAGAGAACAGTTACTAATGAATGTAGAGAAGTATAGACAGTTACAGAATACACGAATCACCATGTAACATATATAGGAGTTTTGGAATCAAAGAGAACCGCAGAGTAGGAGAACACTGGGTTGGTCTGGTCCCAGGAATACAGCTAGAAATCAAGTCATTCTAAATACTCCAGAAATTAACCTGAAGATGGACAGAACCACCTCCACAACTAAAAGAAAAAAAGGCCACATCAAAGGTAGGAAGGGCAGGGACTTAGTTTGTGGGAGAAGCAGATCCCCAGCGCTGCAGAGAGGAGGGAGCTATGGTTACAGAGAAAGGCAGGAGAACCAAGCACACAGTGTAACACACAAGAAGGACATTTTCCCAAATCCAATGGCTTGGAAAACAAGAGGGGCTGAATTTCAAGAATTCTTGTAATGAGTGAGTCTCACATCCTGGAATTTTTTTTATTTTAACTTTTTTAATAATTGTATTTATTTATTCATGGAAGACATCTGGAGTTTTAAAGGTCAGCAAGCTTGGCTTGGATAGAGTCCTGAAAGTACTGCCCTGCTCCTGGAAAGAAAGCAAACCACCTGGGGGCAGATAACATGGTGAATGGAAACAGCAATCTGAGGAAGGGGGGTTAGAGGGGGTGAGAGGTGGGGGCAGGCAGGGAATTACAGTGGGGAGATTATGCACTTTTCTGGGAGAGTATCCCTGGGATGGAAGCTGGCTGGCGCTACTTCCCCTTCTAGGCGTCAGTATAAACACAGAGCCACTTAAGGGAAGCAACGCAGCACCATGGCTGCCTTACTTATTGTTGCCAAGCCCCTCCCCCCACAATCCCCTGGAACATCCCTTCTCAATCAAGCTTACTTCATTCCCAGTGCAGCAGGGCCCTCCCCTATTTGACCATCACAAGCCCCTGCCTACGCCACATCACCCGACCAGAGTTCTGCAGAGCCTCAGTTCTAGGAGAGTTGGTGTCAGGTCTCCTTTCACAAATGGACCAGAGCACAGTTAAAACTCACCACATTCTGGCCAGGGACCAAACACTGTCCATAATACACAATAAGAGCCTCTACAGACAACTGGCCTGAAGGACAAAGCAGCCACAAAAGAACAGTAGAGCCCATACAGCACACACTGGAGACACTCCTTAAAGCACCAGGCCCTGAGCATTTCATGACCTTGTCTTATAAGGCCATTACTTTCAGAAGCAGGAGACATAACTGGCTTTTCTAACTCAAAAATGCCAAGATGGAGGAAATTACCATAAATAAAAGAACTAGGTAAGGTTATGGCCAGAGATCTAACCAAACAGATATAAGTAACATGCCTGATGGTGAATTTAAAGCAACAATCATAAAGATACTCACTGGGCTTGAGAAAAGAGGACATCAGGAAGACCCTTACCACTGAGATAAGAAATTAAAGAATCAGATGAAGAATGCAATAAAAAAGATTGGAAACAGGCTTGATGTAATGAACAGTGTACTGGAAGAAGCAGAGGAACAAGTTAGTAACCTAGAAGACAAAATAGAAGATAACGAAGGTAACAAAAGAAAGAAAAATTATGGAATATGAGAATATTCTTAGGAAACTCAGTGACTCCATCAAACATAGTAAAATTCATATTATAAATGTTCCAAAAGAAGAGAGAAAAGGCAACAAAATTTATGTCAGGAAATTATAGCACCAGACTTCCCTCATCTGGGGGAAGAGGCAGACATCCAGATTCAGAAGTCAATGAGAACTTCCATCAAAATCAATAAAAGCATGCCAACACTAAGACATACTGTAATTATACTTGCAAAATATAGTAATAATGAAAAAAGTCTTAAAATCAGCAAAACAATAAAAATCCTTAACTTACAAAGGAAAATCCATAAGGCTAGCTGGAGGTTTTTCAACAGAAAATAGGCAAGCCAGAAGGAGAAGGATATATTCAAAGTGCTTAAAGGAGGAAAAAAAAATCTACAGGCTAGAATACTCTATCCAACAAGGCTGTATAATTCAGAATGAAAGAGAGAAGTTTCCCAAATGAAAACTAAAAGGAGTTTAAGATCACTAACCCAGCCCTGCAAAAAATATGTAAAGAGGACTTTGAGTGCAAAGGAGAACAAAAATGAGAGAGGATAAAAGAAAAAAAAATCCAGCAACAAGAATAAAATTGCAATACATATCAACAATCACTTTAAATGGACTAAATGCTCCAATCAAAAGGTAAAGGGTGTCAAAATGGATTAAAAAAAAATCTAAATGCTGCCTACAAGAGACTCATTTTAGACCTAAAGACAACTGCAGATTGAGCCAGAGAGGATAGAGAAATATTTGTTATTCAAATGAATGTCAGAAGAATAGCAATACTTACAGAGTAGCAATACTTATATTGAACAAACTGGACCTTTTAAATGTTCTTCAATTGTTTTTAATCTGCTTTGGTAGCAGGATAGTACTACTAGCCTCATGGAATGATTCTGAATATGTTCCCTCTATTCCATTATTTGTAAGATTTTGATAAATCTTGTCTTTAATATTTGGTAGAATTCACTAATGAAACCATATGGTCTTAGGCTTTTCTACTGTAAGATATTGGATTCCAAATTCAACTTTTTATTATTGGTCTAAGAAGATTTCCTATTTCTCGGATTCGAGATTCAATTGTGGTCTAGGGGACAAGATGGTGGGGGAGTAGGGTCCCCAAGTCACCTGGCCCCACCGACTTACCTAGATAACTTTCAAACCATCCAAACCATCTTGAACACCTGTGAATTGGACCTGAGATTTAAAGAGAGAAGAGCCGGAACACTACATTGAGAAGAGTTTTTGCTTCTAACAAGGTAGGAAGGTGGAAAAAAATAAAATAAAAAAGAATCTAGTGGGGGAGGGCCCCACGAGGAGCCGGGCTAAGGGGGGTGGTGAGAGCCTCCAGGACAGGAAGCCCCAGCCCTGGGGAAGCGGGAACTTTAAAAATCCACACCAGATTCTTCCTGGACAGAAAGGCGCTCAGCAGAGAACTTGGGAAGATTTGCAGGAGGGGCACTGGAGCCTCCAGTCTTCCAGGAAGACAGAGAAAGGTGTGCCTGGGGAGGGCGCGCCACACACCGCGGGACCAGCTCGGTAAAGGGCTGGAGCGCCCCGTGGGGCCTCGGGAGAAGCCGGTCGGTCAGGCGGGGGCTCCGGGCGGAGGGGGCTGCGCCTGCTGCCTTCAGGGGCTGTGGCCCCGGGAGCATGATGCCAGCAGCACAGGCCCCGGATCCCAGGGCACCAGGGGACACAGCCCAGGATCCTGTGCTCCCCCTGGGACAGGTGGCGGTAGGGAGGGCACAGGACAGCGAGGACGTTCCTGCTGCTGGTCTCCCCCAAGCTGTGCAGATCAGTGTCCCCCGGCCCTGGAGCATCTAGGCCAGTGTGAACTGGGAGCTGCAGTAGTTACTGGGGGGGCTGACTCCAGAGCTGGAGACCCAGCCACTGCCCGTGTTGTTGTTCCTCCTGATGTCACCCTGTGCCTGGGACAGAGCAGGCCGCCAAGGAACAGGGGCCTCACGCGGTAAACAGCTCCCACTGAGCCTGACACCCGCTGGGGGGGGGGGCAGGGCATCTCTCCAGGTGCACACACCTGAAAGTCAGCACAGCAGCCCCTCCCCCAGAAGACCAGCTGGAAGAGCAGGGGAAGAGCAAGTTCTTGACCAAACACCCTGGAAAGCTCCAGGGGAGGTGAAGGATTTATATTATAACGAACTAGAGGGTCCCCCCTTTTTCTCCTCGTTTTTGTATCAGACAAAAATTTTCCAATTTTCTCTTTTCCCACCTTAACTACAATATTTTACCAGCTCTTCAGTTTTAAGTTTCTTCCTTTTTGATGCTCATATTTCTACAATTACATGTCTTAGATATATTTTCCACTTATAGATTCCCTTCAACATATTCAATTTAATTTTGGGAGATATACGAGAAAAGTTTTTTTTTGTTTTGTGGTTTTCGTTTTCTCTGCCTCATTTTGTTCTACAATGGCAAAAGTTAATACTTTCTAAAACATGACCAGTATACACCCTGAATCCCGTGGTATACCATGCTGGTTCATTCTGTGAGGTTATATTCTCTCTTCATTCCCATTCTGCCCCCTCTTTTATCTCATTTATGTTTTGGTGGTCAATGTTGGGCCCTTCTACAAGTACTGCTGGTTTATATAAATTTGGAACTGAGCTGCTTCTAACATACAGAACTTAATGCACTCAGAACCAACAGCATCACCCTCTAGCACCCCTCAGGTAGACTATATTCTCCCTCCACTACAACTTCTTCAACATCACCATCTCCCAGTCTCCCTCCACCTTTTTTTCTTTTATCTTTTTTTCCTCTTTACTTTTGCTTTTTTCTCTTTTGAGATTGTTGGCCTTTTATTTTTTACTACTTTGTTTTAAAATTTGTTTTTTACTTTATTGTTCCTTTTATTTTCTTTTGACCTTTGTTTTCAATTTCTAGTCTCTGACCTCATCAGAATCATCTAGGGTGAATTTACTTAGGTCATGGTTGATATTCTTTACTCAGCCCACTCATACAGCCACTCTGCACTGAGCAAAAGACTAGAAGGAAGAATTCACCACAAAAGAAACAGAAACAGTAATCTCTGCCACAGAGTTACAGAATATGGATTAAAATTTGATGTCAGAAATCCAATTCAGAAACACAATTATAAAGCTACTGGTGGCTCTAGAAAAAAGCATAAAGGATTCTAGAGACTTCATGACTGCAGAATTTAGATTTAATCAGGCCAAAATTAAAAATCAATTAAATGAGATGCAATCCAAACTGGATTTCCTAACAAGGGTTAATGAGGAAGAAGAAAGAGTAGCAACATAAGAAGACAAGTTGACAGCAAGGAAGGAAACTGAGGGAAAAAGAGAAAAACAATTAAGAGACCATGAGGAAAGGTTAAGATAAATAAATGAGGGGGATCCCTGGGTGGTACAGCGGTTTGGCGCCTGCCTTTGACCCAGGGTGCCATCCTGGAGACCCGGGATCAAGTCCCGCATCGGGCTCCCTGCATGGAGCCTGCTTCTCCCTCTGCCTGTGTTTCTGCCTCTGTCTCTCCCTCTCTATTGTGAATAAATAAATAAAATCTTTTAAAAAAAGATAAATAAATGATAGCCTCAGAAGGAAAAATCTACATATAACTGGGGTTCCAGAAAACACCAAGAGGGCCAGAGGGCCAGAAAGCATATTTGAACAAATCATAGCTGAGGTCTTCCCTAATTTGGGGATGGAAACAGGCATTCAGATCCAGGACATAGGAGTTCCCCCCACCAAAATCAATAGAAACTGTTCAATACCTCGAATTTAATAGTGAAACTTGCAAATTCCAAAGATAAAGAGAAAATCCTTAAAGCAGCAAGAGATAAGAGATTCTTAACTTATATGGGGAGAAATATCAGAGTAACAGCAGACCTCTCCACAGAAACCTGGCAGGCCAGAAAGGGCTGGCAGGATATATTCAGGGAACTAAATGAGAAGAACCTGCAGCCAAGAATACTTTATCCAGCAAGGCTCTCATTCAGAATAGAAGGAGAGATAAAGAGCTTCCAAGATAGGCACAAACTGAAAGAATATGTGACCACCAAACCAGCTCTACAAGAAATATTAAGGGGGACTCTGTAAAAGAAAGAGGAAGCTCAAAGAAATAATCCATAAAAACAGGGACTGAATAGGTATTACAATGACACTAAATTCATATATTTCAATAGTTACTCTGAACATGAATGAGCTAAATGATCCCATCAAAATATGCAGGGTATCAGACTGGATAAAAAAGCACGACTCATTTATTTGCTATCTACCAGAGACTCATTTTAGACATAAGGACACCTCTAGCCTGAAAATGAAAGGTTGGAGAACTATGTACCATTCAAATGGTCCTCAGAAGAAAGCTGGAATAGCAAGCAATCCTCATATCAATTAAAGTTTATCCCAAAAACTGTAGTAAGAGATGAAGAGGGACACTATATTATATGTAAAGGGTCTAGGCAACAAGACGACCTAACAATCATGAATATTTATGCTGCTAATGTGGGAGCTGTCAAGTATATCAATTAATAACCAAAGTAAAGACATACTTAGATAATAATACACTAATAGTAGGAGACTTCAACACAGCACTTTTGTAAATGACAGATTTTCTAAGCACAACATCATCAAAGAAACAAAAAGAAACAAGGGCTTTAAATGATACATTGGGCCAGATGGATTTCACAGATATATACAGAACTTTGCATCCAAACGCAACTGAATACACATTCTTCTCAAGTACATGTGGAGCTTTTTCTCCAGAATAGACCACATACTGGGTCACAAATCAGGTCTTAACCAATACCAAAAGATTAGGATGGTCCCCTGCATGTTTTCAGACCACATGCTTTGAAACTAGAACTCAATCACAAGAAGTTTGGAAGAAACTAAAACACGTGGAGGTTAAAAAGCATCCTGCTAAAAGAGGAATAGCTCAACCAGGAACTTAGAGAAGTATTAAAAAGATTCATGGAAACTAATGAAAATGAAGATACAACCGTTCAAAATCTTTGGGATACAGCAAAAGCAGTCCTGAGAGGGAAATACATCACAATACAAGCATCCCTCAAAGAATTGGAAAAAACTCACACAAGCAAAACTTGCACCTAAAGGAACTGGAGAAAGAACAGCAAAGAAAACCTACATTAAGAAGAAGAGAGTTAATACAGATTTGAGCAGAACTCAATGAAATAGAGACCAGAAGAACTGTGGAACAAATCAACAAAACCAGGAGTTGGTTCTTTGAAAGAATAATACAGATAAACCATTAGACAGCCTTATTAAAAAGGAAAAAGACAAATTAAGAAAATCATGACTGAAAGAGGAGAGATCACAACCGATACCAAGGAAATATAAACTATTTTAAAAACATATTATGAGCAGCTATACACCAATAAATTAGACAATCTAGAAGGAAAAACACATTTCTGGAAAACCACAAATTAACAAAACTGGAACAGGAAGAAATAGAAAACCTGAACAGGCCAATAACCAGGGAGGAAATTGAAGCAGTCATCAAAAACCTCCCAAGACACAAAAGTCCAGGGCCAGATGGCTTCCCTGGGGAATTCTATCAAACTGTTTAAAGAAGAAACAAAACCTATTCTACTAAAGCTGTTCCGAAGGATAGAAAGGGACAGAATACTTCCAAACTTGTTTTATGAGGCGAGTATCACCTTAATTCCAAAACCAGACAAAGACCCCACCAAAAAGGAGAATTATAGACCAATATCCCTGATGAACATGGATGCAAAAATTCTCAACAAGATACTAGCCAATAGGATCCAACAGTACATTAAGAAGATTATTCACTATGATCAAGTGGGATTTATCCCCGGGGTTGCAAGGCTGGTTCAACACTCATAAAGCAATCAAGGTGATAGATCAGATCAACAAGAGAAAAAACAAGAACCATATGATCCTCTCAATAGATGCAGAGAAAGCATTTGATAAAATATAGCATCCATTCCTGATCAAAACTCTTCAGAGTGTAGGGATAGAGGGAACATTCCTCAGCATCTTAAAAGCCATCTGTGAAAAGCCCACAGCAAATATCATTCTCAATGGGGAGACACTGAAAGCATTTCTCCTAAGATCAGGAACACGACAGGGATGTCCACTCTCACCACTGCTATTTAACATAGTACTGGAAGTCCTAGCCTCAGCAATCAGGCAACAAAAAGAAAGAAAAGGCATTCAAATTGGCAACGAAGAAGTCAAACTGTCTCTATTTGCAGATGACATGATACTGTACCTAGAAAACCCAAAAGACTCCACCCCAAGATTGCCAGAACTCATACAGTAATTTGGCAATGTGGCAGGATACAAAATCAATGCCCAGAAATCAATGGCATTTCCATACATCAACAATGAGACAAACAAAAGAGAAATTAAGGAGTCAATCCCATTTACAATTGCACCCAAAAGCATAAGATACCTAGGAATAAACCTAACCAGAGAGGTAAAGGATCTATACCCTAAAAAACTCTAGAACACTTCTGAAAGAAAGGAGAAAGACATAAAGAGATGGAAAAGATGGAAAAATATTTCAAACTCATGGAAGAATTAATATTGTGAAAATCTCTATACTACCCAGTACAATTTGCATGTTCAATGTAACCTCTATCAAAATACTGTGGACTTTCTTCAGAGAGTTGGAACAAATAATCTTAAGATTTGTGTGAAATCAGAAAAGACCCCGAATAGCCAGGGGAATATTGGAAAAGAAAAACAGAGCTGGGAACATCACAATGCCAGATTTCAGGTTGTACTACAAAGCTGTGATCATCAATACAGTGCAGTACTGGCACAAAAACAGACACATAGATCAATGGAACAGAACAGAGAACCCAAAAATGGACCCTCAATTCTATGGTCAACTAATATTCGACAAAGCAGGAAAGACTATCCACTGGAAAAAGGACAGTCTCTTCAATAAATGGTGCTGAGAAAATTGGACAGTTACATGCAGAAGAATGAAACTAGACCATTCTCTTACACCATACACAAAGATAAAATGGATGAAAGATCTAAATGTGAGACAAGATTCCATCAAAATCCTAGAGGAGAACACAGGCAACACCCTTTTTGAACATGGCCACAGCAACTTCTTGCAAGATACATCTATGAAGGCAAGAGAAACAAAAGCAAAAATGAACTATTGGGACTTCATCAAGATAAAAAGCTTCTGCAGAGCAAAAGAAACAGTCAACAAAACTAAAAGACAACCTACAGAATGGGGGAAGATATTTGCAAATGACATATCAGATAAAGGGCTAGTATCCAAGATCTATAAGGAACTTATTAAACTCAACAGCAAAGAAACAAGCTAATTACGAAATGGGTAAAAGACCTGCACAGAAATTTCACAGAGGAGGACAGACATGGCCAACAAACACATGAGAAAATGCTCTGCATCACTTGCCATCAGGGAAATACAAATCAAAACCACCATGAGATACCACCTCACACCAGTGAGAATGGGGAAAATTAACAAGACAGTAAACAACAAATGTTGGAGACATGTGGAGAAAGGGGAACCCCCCTGCACTATTGGTGGGAATGTGAACTGGTACAGCCAAACCAGAAAACTTTGTGGAGTTTCCTCAAAGAGTTAAAAATAGAGCTACCCTATGACCCAGCAATTAGACTGCTGGGAATTTACCCCAAAGATACAGATGCAGAGAAAAGCCTGCACCCCAATGTTTATAGCAGCAATGTCCACAATAGCCAAACTGTGGAAGGAGCCTCGGTGTCTATCGAAAGATAAATGGATAAAGGAGATGTGGTCTATATATACATTGGAATATTACTCAGCCATAAGAAATAACGAATACCCACCATTTGTTTTGACATGGATGGACCTGGAGGGTGTTATGCTGAGTGAAGTCAATCAGAGAAGGACAATCATTATATGGTCTCACTTGTACAGGGAATATAAAAAATAGTGAAAAGGATTATAGGGGAAAGGAGAGAAAATGAGTGGGAAAAATCAGAGAGGTTGACAAAAGGAGAGACTCCCAACTCTGGGAAACAAACAAGGGGTAGTGGAAGAAGAGGTGGGTGGAGGGATGGGGTGACTGGGTGATGGGCACTGAAGGGGGGGCACTTGGGATGAGCACTGGGTGTTATACTATATGTCGGCAAATTGAACTCCAATTAAAAAGTATACATATAAAAAAAGATTCAATTGTGGTAAGAGCTCTGGGTTTAAGACCAGGTAAGGATTTTTAAAAGCTAAGCAAGTAATTCTGATGCAACCAAGCCAAACGGACTTCTGAGATTTAATCCCTACTTCCTACCTCCCAAGTGAGAGTTCCCTATCTTCCTTAAAGGATTGATAGTGCTAATTTTTTGGATAGTACAATTTTGATGTGGATTGGCTTATCTGCAATTTGTTGATATAATTTGTTTCAAGTATTAAAGTATACTAATAAATGCTGTAGTTTGGTCTATGGCCACAAGGAGTGCAAACTCCAATTACTTCAAGATTTAAGAAAACAAAGACCCACATAAACCTCTACCCTACTACACAGGGCTTGGAATGTAATGCTAATAGCTGGTTCTAGGGATCAGCTACTAGGTGACCTTGTCAGACTACAGAGGCTCTAATCACATCTATGCTTCTTGCTAAAGTCCATTCTAATCCTCTCTTTAAACTGGTTTCTCTAAGTTTCTCAGTTGATAGTCCCTCATGTAACTTATTCATATATACAATTTGATTGGTCAAGCTGATTCTTGTATTAGGTCAGTTTCATTAGATCATATGCACAGCTCCAGTGTACTCTACTGGTGGCAAGGCCCACAGCCACCTGGATGTCATGCACATGAGTAGGAAAGATTTCCCCAGAAGCTACCACAGGTGACTCTGTGAGGACACCAAGTTCTTGTAAACATAAGACAGTTTTCCAAGGCTTTCAGAATAGCACTGGATATCCAATTATTTGGATCTTGCTTCATCCCCCCCCCCATCATTCTATTGGGTTTCTTGTTCCAATGTTTTATTAACAATTGGAAACAAACCCAAGAAAACGGAGGTGAGGCCATTCTAGACGCCTGAGTGGTTAAGGAAATAGGTTTATCATTTTGTCCCTTTTTAAAATTCATCTTAGCAAAATATTTTTCTTAAAAATATTCAAACTGCCAAATCTCAGCAGGGAAGAGGGAACCAAGGGAAGCAGTAGGCCTCTGTACCAGCTTTTGCAGGAAGAGCTCAAAGGAGCTACCATTGCCCCTTCATATATAGGCAACCAGCAGCCAGAACCCTCCTTCCTGTCCTCAAGACCTCCTTGTGGGTGCCATAAGCTCCCCGTACTCCAATTAGGACTTATGAATATGTCAGAACATCTCGTTTAGGCTTAAAATCTATAGTCTGGGAGCTCTTTATGAATGTTTACCTGATCACTTTTATTGCATGGCATTAATCACCTGTATATAATTGGAATAAACTTCTCAAAGTACATATAACACTGATAACTGGTCAGTAAAACACCAAGTCCAGCAATAGTTTACTCTTATGCTAGTTTGTGACATGAAGATAAAACTCATTGACCTTTGAAAAAATGGAGTCATGGGTGCCAATCCCCACATGAAGTCAGAAATCCACATATGACTTCTAACACTCTCCTCCCTCCCCTTGGAAGGAAGAAAAAAACCAAACTTATAGGCTACTGTTGACTAGAAACCTTACTGATATTCTAACAGCTGTTATATGTATTACCGCATTCTTACAATAAGCTAGAGAAAAATAAAATACAGTAAAAATGTGCATAACTTTATTTGCATCTATGAAAAAAACCTATACATTTATGTATAAAGCATACATTTTTTTTACCTAAAATTTTAAAATTTGTGGTTATTAGTCCTTTTTGTAGTACAGTGGTAAAAATATTCTATCCACTAGTAAGTCCTAATTCTTAAACTTTTGTTCTTTGGGTGGGGGGAGAGATGCAGGTGGAGTGAGGTGAGGAATAGGGAGGCAGAGAGAGAGAGAGAGACAGAATCTTAAGCAGACTCCGTATCCATTGTGGAGCCCCTTTCAAGCCCCAGTCTCACAGTACATATTGTAATCTGAGCCAAAGTCAAGAATTGGATGCTTCAGCAGTGTTTGCAATTAACATGACTATTAGTAAAACTGGTTTTACTGGAATATTTTCCATGAAATTACGAGACTGTTGTTTCTTTTGGGAGCATGAATGTAACTGAGTAGTCTGGTCTTCTCCTGAAAGGTGGGAGTTTTGTTAATTCAGGTTATTCAATTATGTGCAAAACAAAGGCTGTAAACTGACAGTTGGCAAATCAACTCTGCACATCATCTCCCAAATTTCTGCTTATTTCTGAGAAAAACTCATTCTTAAATCATGAACACTCTTTCTCCTGAGATCTGCACTACCATATCTATAGCATGCACAACCCATAAAATTTCTTACAACTTTATAGTAAATTATTGCCTGCTTCATTATTTTGTACAGGTGAATCTTCAACTTTTTCATCTAAAGACCTGCCGGTAGCAGTTATAAGATTTAGTTACAAGTTTAGGAGGACATACTGTCATATTGATGTACCATTTAAGTTTTCCCACTTCACATTAAAGTCTAATATGAAAATAGACCAAATGCAATCTTTTTTTTTTAAATGCAATCTTTTTAACCATTTAGTTTGAATTTTTTCATTAAGAGATTATATACTGTAATGCTATAATTTTGCCAAGTTGTAGAATTGTCTATTTACCAAATGTCTTTGCAGTGCAATAGTTCCAAGATAATCATTAACTCAATTAAAAAATCATTAAAGTGCTTTATTTAAGTTTAATTACTGATTTACAAGAAATACAGGACACTGAAGAACACATGATAAAGGAGTTTGAATAATCATCAAAATCCAGACAATGGGAAATGGAAAGATAAAGGATTTATTCTTTAACCACACAGAGACAGACACACACACACACACACACACACACACACACACACAGAGAGAGAGAGAGAGAGAGAGAGAGAGAGAGAGAGAGAGAGAGAGAAAAGGAGAGAAAAAGATCTATAAGATACTTTTTTTTAAAGGTTTTATTTATTCATAAGACAGAGAGAGAGGCAGGCAGAGACATAGGCAGAGGGAGAAGCAGGCTCCCCATGGGGAGCCTGATGTGGGACTTGATCCTAGGACCCCAGGATCACGACCTGAGCTGAAGGCAGATGCTCAACCACTGAGCCACTCTGGCATCCCTATAAAAGACTTAATAAGCAAGTTTACCAATTTTAATTGATAGACTGCATTTGTACCCTTATTTGAAACAAATTCAAAGTTGTTTAAGATGTGAAAATTCAAAAATTGCATGTTTTTTAAACTGCATATTTGAGGATTAATCCAAGTCTATACCTACCTCAAAAATTTTCATCAACATTGATCAAAATTAAAATCTTCTCATTTTCCCAAAGGATAAGTTTTAGTATTCAATAAGATCTTACCTAAGAGCTCTGAAATTCCATTATAAAATCAGGTAAGTGATCTAACAGAGGTTTCCTACTACTGTAATATGTGCTAAATGCATCAAACAAGTTACTTCACTAAGTTTGTTCTATCTGCTGCTTGGGAAAATTTCTACTCATGTCCAACACCATCTGGTCTGGAAGGTGTTCCAAGCAGTAAACTGCTGCAGGGAGCTACTCATCTTTCCTATGGAGGGTATTTTAAAAGACAAGGAAAAAGACAGACATAGTACATAATTTACTAGCTATTTCATGTTTGCAGCCAGCCAGAGTTTCTATACACCTAGATACATATATACATGTATCTAGGTGTATAGAAACAATTATATATATATATATATAATTCTTTACCATATAGTTAGGTTATATAGCTCCAATAAAAGATTCAGCTGAATGTTCTAATGTTTTTAAGCGATAACAAAAGCTATATAGAAATCTGAAAAGAACATCAAAATTCAAACTCTACTCTTTAAAATTCAGAATGGGGATCCAAATTCTAATTTACTTGCCTAGGGTCACAGCCAGGACTAGATTCCAAATTTTAATCCTAGAGCATAATTTTCCAACATGGTGTTGCTTATTTTAAGGCTCTAAATGTGATCTATCATCTGATTTTGGCTAGGAAAGAACAGAGGAAAACGAATTCCAGAACAGTTATGTATTAAATACTATTTCTAGTAAAATGGCACCTGGGTAGCTTTAGAAAGTGCTAGATTTCAAGGGGTGGGGGGAAGCTAACTTTATATATAACCCATTAACTACCTTGTAAAATCACACAGTTCACTGTCATAAAAATCAGAATAACTAATTGCCACAACTCGGTGGTGTTATCTTAACCAGGTCACTACACTTAACCAGGTCACTACACTTCTCTGGGAATCAACTTCATCAAGTTTATAAGATGTGCCTTAATCATCTATATAAATGATTCTAGGTCTAACTCTGATTCTGTACTCTATCGTTTTTTTTTTTTAGGTTATTTTTCATTCTAAGAATTTTTAAATAAAATTCTTCTGTAAACTGCAATATTGCAATACTGCAAGACATAACTGGCTTTCTACAACAGCCTTTTCATAAAGCTGCAAGTATGACCTTTTTTTTTTTTTGAAATACAATCACACATTTAAAATCTTTCTGTAGTCACCCTAACACCTGTTGAATCAAATCCAAATCCTTTAAGGTCATATGAAATATGGTATCTTAGCTTTCCACCTGCTTGCCTTTACTTTTTGTTCACATGCCACATTATACAAACTGTAATAGCTTACTATCAGTTTACACTGTAAGTAACCTAAAACAGGTAAAGTTCTTTAGTAGTCTCTGTTAAATATAAGATTATAAACAGAGATTATAGGACATAACCTGGAAGTTCACTGTACTTGTGCAATTTAGACTCAAACTTTAGCCTATTTTACTGTTTAAAAAGTAACAAAGCCAATTAGTATTTCCTAAGTAGACAAAATCCTCCCAGTATCCATGAGATCCATTATACACTAACCTGGAAGGTGAATATAGCTTCTTCCCTTTGTCTAATTGTCTTGGTATGGTATTCTTGTGAATTATATATCTCTATATGTGGGTTTGTCTTTTCCAAAGATTTAACAGAAATACAAGTCCATCTAAAAAAAAAAGAATCTATAGGGATCCCTGGGTGGCTCAGTGGTTTGGCACCTGCCTTCGGCTCCGTGTGTGATCCCGGAGATCCAGTATTGAGTCCCACGTTGGGCTCCCTGCATGAAGCCTGTTTCTTCCTCTGGCTGTATCTCTGCCTCTCTCTCTGGGTCTCTCATGAATAGATAGATAAAATCTAAAAAAAAAAAATCTATGCTAAATGATGTTCTATGTGTCAAGACAAAGCAGTGAACAAATGTCCCTACCCTATGTGCCCATACTTTGTGGGAGAATATGGACAGTCCATCAATAAATGTATCAGATCAAGGCAAAAAAAAAAAAAAAAAAACCAGCATAAGGAAGATCGTTATTTTAGAAGTCAGCAAAGGCTTCTGATAAGTTGGTACCTCCTTTTAATGCAGAATGCGGAAGGAGAATGTGGAAGCCGTTTATGCAGATATCTGGAGAAAGATCAGAGAACAGAGAGCAAAGGCTCTGGGTTTAGGTAAGGTGCTCATTAGGAGAGCAAGAAAGGGGGCTAAGCATGGTCTGAGTGGTGTTGGACAAGCAGAAAGGGCAGGTGAGAGATCAGAGGGAGTGTGGAGATGGGTTTTGGGATAAAAGTAGAGCATATCCTATAGGACTCCACAGCGGTGAGTTATAAGCAAAGCACCCTATTAAGCGTCTTACATAACTTCTCTTCATAGCAATTCTAGGAAGCAGATATCCTCTATTAGAAAACAAAGCAAAACAGGTTAAACAGAAGTTTCAAACCTAGTAATAGGTGGTACTGAAATTTGGCCTTATGGTCTACAGGACTTCAAGTTATTAAACTGCTCTATAGGTGTCATGTATGTGTACGTATTTTCAAAAATCAACCTTAAGCTAATATGCAGGACTAAGACTGATGTACATTTTTAAACCTTGTAAACAACCTGGTTTCTGCTGAATAAGAACTTAGACCTACTACAAAGATAGTGTAGGCCCAGAAATGAAGATTTTAACCAGATAAGGGATAAACTTTCAAAGTTTTTCTATCATGCTATTCTCTACTGTAAAACTGATATTTGGCAAAACTAAAAGTTGAACTTAGGTTTTAGTAAATCAATGAAATGGAGTCTAGTTCATCATGAATTTGCTGGGTGCATTTTTGAAGCACACCGCCCTTTTGTTACACTTTTTAGTGACCTTCTGAAAATGCAGTGGTGCTGTATTTTTAGGCTCCTATTTAAGTATACTCCTTTGTTTTTAGGATACTTTGGGCAAAGAAGTTACTATTGCCCTTAAGATGGTCTTAAAAGGAAAATATGAACCAGCACAATCTTAAGGAATTATAATTAAACTGCTACTTATAACCTTCCTACCATTCTAGATAAAATAGAATGTATAAAATGAAAGCATAAGTTCCTGAAGGATATTAAAACTCCGTTTAATGCACCAGTCATAAATTTTAAGTGGATCACTTGGAATTCATCTTTTGTGTTGTAAATATAAGGAGTGCAGTGCACCACAACACTGTTCACTTATAGTGCAATTGTTACATAACCAGCAAACTTAATGTCTTTGCTATGAAAGTACTAATATACACAAAATCATTTACTCTTTATATGTATTCCCAATACCAAAAAAATATGGGTGATTTACCCCTTACCCATTACTATTTTAGTTTCAAATAATCAAAATTGTTTATAATTTTCAAAATATTTAACTGGAGATCTTTTACAAACAAGTACAAAACAAAAGCAATTGTTGCCAGTCATCCAGATATTTTCAATCCAGAAATATTCAATATTTCTTATATATTGCCATCTACTGAAACAAATCTTAGAAACATTACTCCATAGTCAATTTTATCCCCATGAAATAAATTTTTGCTTATTATTGGCTGGTGAAGAGTGAGGTAGGTGGGAGTACTACTAACATCTAGTAGGAGATAAGATAGGGACGCTATTAAACATCCTATAAACAGCCCACCCAAAACAAAGAAAGTACCCGATAATGCTGAGGTTTAGAAACTTCAGGTTAACTTGGGAATTGTGCTAGTGCAGCAGGCATAGAGCTAATTACTACAAATACAAAGAACATGGATTTAGGAGTTCCAGGGACCTGGCTTCTTTCCTGGGCTCCATTATTTACCAATAATGCAATATTAGGCCAATTGCCTAACTGTTCTGTTGCAAAACCACTAATTCCACTTCAGTTATTGTGAGGAACATAGGAGGTATTTACTACATGCAAAGTTGCTAGGACAGTGACCAGGAATCAACAGATATAGAACCAAAAGGTTACTGTCACAGTATAGAAGGGACAAAGGAGACAGGACAACTTAACATAGTATCTTGGATGGTATCCTGGTACAGAAGGATATTAGGCAAAAGCTGAGAAAATGTAAAGTTATGGGCTTTGGCTAATAGTATTAGTATTATGTAGCAGTATTGGTTAATTTTGATGTACCATACTAATGTACGATGTTAATAAAACTGGTGTGAGGGTCCTGGGTGGCTCAGGTTATGATTCCAGAGTCCTGGGATAGAGTCCAGAGTTGGGCTTCCTGCTCAGTGGGGAGTCTGCTTCTCCCTCTCTCCCTGCCACAACTCCTGCTTATGCTCTGTCAAAATCTTTAAACAAGACCAACAAGGAAGAAGTGGTGTGAGATATATGGAACAGAGTATGTACTAACTTCATGCTTCCTAAATCTCAATCTATTCTGAAATTTAAATATGAAAAGTATGATATTTCCTTCTGATCTACATAGTCTTCACCCTCAAGAAATTTTCCCTTTACCAACTCCTACTACTTAAGTAAGGTCAAACTCTGAACAGTATTTAACCAACTAAAGACTATCAGAAGGA
Organism: Vulpes lagopus; assembly: GCF_018345385.1. NCBI lineage: Eukaryota > Metazoa > Chordata > Mammalia > Carnivora > Canidae > Vulpes > Vulpes lagopus. The sequence goes on from NC_054839.1 coordinate 21,780,442, forward strand.
GACAAGATGTGACACATTTCAGAGCTTTTAACTCTATCAAAAGCTAAATCCTTGAACATTTAGGATAGAGCAACTTTACGGAAGAATAGTTCTCAAAAGAGGTTCTAAAACATTACAGAATTGTCAAGATAAATGAAAAGGGCCACACTACTGGAGAGTAACCAAAACCTCATGAAAATATAAGATGTATTGTGGTTGTTGAAACTGAATGCCATGAGTGGGGTGGGGTGGGGGGGCTTCCCGTACTACTCTCAAGACTGTAACACATTTACTGGATATTGTTTTTGTTAGTTCAAACTTCACTTTTCTTTAACACATTAGAGAGTTCAGGCTGGAAAGAGACCGCCTCTGAAGGCTACAGACAGGAAAATATATAAAATAAATCTTTCTCAAAACATTAAAAAAATTATGTTAGTAAAGGACTGGTCCCTACTTTAAGTCATATTAAGGAGATAAAATGTGTGATGTACTATGAATTGACCTAGCTTCACTTTTCCAGGGAGCTCAAGGAATTGGGTGACAATATAAAGGGATAACATAAGATTTTTCTTATTGTATTTGTCTACATTAAAAAGCCAGCGTCCAAAGTACTGGCTGAAAGTTGGCATATAGACTTTTTTTTTTTTTTTAACATTCATTAAATCAGGTCCCTAATCTTTGTAGCCCCTTTAAAGGCAGTTTACAAAATAGAGAAATAAAAATACAAAGCCACTTGCCAGAGTGCACAGAAAAGTAGTGATGGGGCTTTGAATTGAATTGTGTCAGTGACAAGATAGGTAGCATCCTAACCCCAGGTGCTTGGTATTTGAAATTAGGGTCTTTGAAGATGTGCAAAGTGAGGTCATTATGATGAGCCCTAATCCAATAGGGCTGGTATCCTTACAACAGACACATAGGGAAGAAAGCCACATGACAACTGAGGCAGAAACTAGAAAGACAAATGTACAATTGAAAGAATACCAAGGATTGCCAACAACCACCAGAAGCTAGGAGGAAACAGCTAAGGCTTCCCTTGAGCCTTCAGAGGTAGTGGAGGCCTGCTGACTCTGACTATGGACTGCTGGCTGCCAGCACTGAGACAGCAAGTCTGTTGTTTTAAGCCACTTAGTTTGTGGCACTTTGGCAACTTCTAGGAACGTAACACAGTAAGAAATCCAGAAACATTGGCTGCCCTTACTGTGTCACTAGAACCATAAAGGCAGCCAAATATGGAGAAGGGATTAACAAATGCCAACAGGTAAGGAATCCAACTGTAGTAACCAAAAGAAGAGAGAAAGCACAGTGAGCCCCTGTGTGCACCTGGTGTGCAGAGGAGACTGGTCTTTAACTTGGGTTCAAATCTACATGCCAGCACTGCCACAGCTCGGAGATTCATTAACTCAATCTCAAAATACACATTCCCTTACAGCCTCTAGGAACCTGTTCACAAATACCCGCAGCAGCCTAAAATTGATATTTCGGCTTTTAAAGAAGACAGGTGCCATGATTTTCCATCAAGTAAAATCTAGCAATTTCCTTCATTCAGAAAGTGAACCTGAAGACATCAAGACTGTTTCCAATTATCATATGAAAAGTTTTGAATTCTTAAGTACTGAAGTATTTCCCTTCACTCCCCTAAAACATAAGAGGCAAAATTCTGAATTTTGCCATCATGTGCTTATCTGAATTGTTTAAATGGGAAAAGAGTAAGTCATTATTAGACTCTTCAGTATAAATAAAAAGTGTCCTCTCTCAAAATTTATTAGCATTTTGAATATTAAAAAGAGCATACATTAGTAACAAATACAAGACTGGGGCCACCAAGATGTGTCCACTTGACCTAAGCCATTTACTCATCACTGTACCTAGAGGAGGGAATCACAGTATAACTGGTGGGCATTTTGCAAATGAAAGGCTGTTATTAAATGGAGAACCTAATTCCTAGATCACCCCAAGCTGCAGCTCCAGAAAGGGAGAAGAGTTGCAATTTATTTAAAAGAGAGAGCTGGCTGTTGTCTGGATATCTTAAGTCCTCTCAAGTAAGGGATGGGCAGAGCTAGCTAGGGAGAGATAGGGGGCTATATGATTAGGCATGCAAGGGCTAGGTCTTCAGTCTCACAGAAATCCCAGATGTGGAAAAGAGCTGAGCCACACAAAACCAGAGATAAGGGACTATAATGTGACTAACGAGACTACCTCCTTTGTCTTAAATGTCAGAGATAAGATCTCTAACAGCTACAGCTGGATCACTGAAAATTACCAAACCTCAAAAAGAAAGTAAACATAGTGCTATCAGTGATAGAGATGTCAAGAAGATTTAAGTCTCCCAGTCAATTGTCAATTAAAGACAACCAGTGAAAGCCCATTCCGGACCCCCCCCCCCCCCCCCCTCTCTCGAGAGCCTTTTTCTTTCCTTTCTGGTCTCACCTTCGCTTAATGAACTTTCACTTCACTTCACCTTTTTGTGTCTGGGGAGATTCATTCTTCACTCGTGAGACAAGAATCCTGCAACCCTGTAACACTATGAATCACCTGTTTATGGAGATGCCAGAATCAAAAATTTTTAGAACAAATCCTCCAATCCACTCACTAGTTTGCATATCTGAAGAAAGGAAGCACTCAGGTAAAATGCCCTAATGTGTAACTTTTAGAGGGTGAGCAGAGTCTAAAAACTTCTCTCCTTAATGGCCTGTTAGTATTAAGATGTCAAAAACTTCTATTTGTTGAAATATTGCTTATCCACACTAAGTGCAGCTAATGTTCTATGCCAAGTTCCTACCCCCTTGAACTTAGGTAACAAATTTCTCATCTTCCCCAGGAAGAGGAGTCTGGGAGAGGAGCTTGGCCCCTGAATCCTAGCAGTGTGGAGAACAAGGTGCGCAAGGGCCGTGCTGGGCCCCTGGCTGCAGTGGCGAGCCAAGGCTTATTGTTGAGACGGAGGCAAGTTGCTGTACAAATTCCAGATATTCTTACACTTACCACAAGTAACGCTGAAGACTTCAGCGAGAGTCTGGCACCCAGTGTGAGCAGAGCCAAACGAACGAAGCTGGAGCAGCTTTAGCAAAAGCTGGGCCATGAGAGCAATTGAGCACTGGAAAAGGAACCCTGCCACTGTGTGGCTTCCTGATGTCGCGGCAGTCTAGGCCTCCGGTGGGTATAAACCATGTCTAGGCTCTGCCACTTACCCCAGACCCCTGTTCCCTGGCCTGCCCGGGGAGGGGAGGGTCCTTGGAAGAGGTCAGGAGCACCTGCGCCGGGTCGTGGAAAGGTGGGTTTCAGCGTCACCGTCTCCCATCCAGGGTCAGAGCTGTGGTCGTGCAGCCCATGAGCTAAAACACAGCATTTCTCTCCACTTCGCCCCCTCAGGCCGTGAGTTAATAGACCCCGGGGAGGGGCTTCTGCCACGGACGGGCCCTCGGGCTGCACGTGGAGGCCGCACTCGCATTGGTCACAGATGCACCACGTGCCTGGCACATGAGGCACATGAGGTCTTTGTCTCAGCGCATCCAAGTTAAGTGAGGCCCGTCGAGGCGGAGAGCAGATGCAGGGTGCCTCGGGCGGACAACGTTAGGGCAAGTAGCCAGGTACTTCATGGGGCGCGCACACACCTGGTGTGCATCCCGGTGATGACCATCACCCAAGCTCACAGTAAGTGCTTGGCCAGCTCAGACTTCGTGGGTTTAAACGTCATAATCAACTCTGGGACCAGCCAAACTACTTAAGCATAATTAACTGGGACACTGGTTGAACTCCTTGGCCATTCTGTGCCTCAATATCCTCTCTCCTGGTGATGTGGAGGTAATATTAGTTCTCACTTCATAGAATCTTTTCTGGGAATTATACAAAGTAACCAGCATTTAGTCACTGAGTCTGGAACATGAGTGTTTAAATGATGTTGTGGTAATAAATGGTGCTATTTTTTCACACATTCCTCCCCATAAAGAGCAAATAAATCCTTATCAGACCCACAAGAGCACTATCTAGAGATCACAGTCCATAGGGCTCTAAACCACCACAGGGCTGGCTGCTAAGGAAATCGGTATGATGTCCCAAAGGAGATGAGACTGGGGGACAGATGAGAGAAAGCGAAGCATCCTAACTGCAGGGAAAATTGAAGGTGAGATACATTGCAGGAGGAGAACCAGAAGTTGGAGTTCTGTCTATAAGGCTCTGAGAGACCAATACGTTGGTCTAAGACACCAATAATCTAATTGCAAGTGGCTTGTTAGCCCATTTTTTCATGGATGAGAACTTTGCAGTCATTTTTAAACAAATATAGTATAATACCTTTTATTTATTTATTTATTTATTTATTTATTTATTTATTTATTATTATTTTTTTTTTTAGTATAATATCTTTTAAAAAAAGGATGCTGCTTATGTGATTTGCTTATAAATTAGAAAGAGGTTTAAGTGGAAGCTCATTATTTATCTTGTTGAAAAAAAGCTTCTATATGTGGTTTTTTCAGAGAATACATATTAAAAAGCTGTGACCCCAGAGACATGGTAGTGGAGGAAACAGAAATAGTTGTTCCTAACACTGAAAAGTTTGTCACTTAGTAGGTCCTTTAAAAAAAAAAATCATTTCTTCTGGTGGTAGTAAAACGTGACCTCACTTCTGTTCAAGACATTTTCTTCATATTTATGCAGTTGACTACTGCTTACAGAGATATGATACAACTCAGCGATACATGAGGACTTGTCTCACGGAGTCAAAAAATGAATCAGACAACATAGACTGAGCAAAGCAGTAGAGGCCTATTAAGAGATACAGAGAAAGTGCTCAGAAATCAGAGGCATCCCTACAGGGTTGCCCATTGAGGGCTTTTATGATCTCTCTTTTATAGGAAATTGACCAGGGAACTTGGTAAGTTTCTTGTCAATATTAAGGTGGATATTTAGAACAAAGGTGGACTTGTAACTACCATAATAACAAACAAGATATTTTTGTAGAAATCATAAACCGAAACAAGGTGTTCCCTTCTCTCTGACTGGTATCTCTTCCATAATATTTCTCTACATCTGGGATTTTTGTGACTCTAGTAAGGTAGCCCATGGCCTTGAGATTCTTGTGCCTTCTTGGTTTGAGCAGGGGCTATTGATAACATCTTAATGATTTATTTCTGTGATTACTTAGTGGCCATTAAAAGGGAGACATTCCCTAACATTTTGGAGCTAGGGAACCAGGTTTATTTTTTCTGTTTTTACTGTCTTAGCTCTGTTTAGTGGGTATGGGTAGGAGCCTGACTTTGGGGCCTTTCCCAGGCCTTTTGCTACCTAGCCCTGTCTCCCCGTAACTCATTCCTAGATCATCGGGACCAGTTTCAGTCACCCAACAGACTATTTAATTTTTGTTCCATGCTGCACACTGAATGAATACATGGCACATCCTCACTATGTGAAAGGAAAAAAAGCTCCTTTTTTTCTGAAAACAAAGAGTGATATTGGGTTTTTTGAAAAAACAGACAGATGTCATGTCAGTTCAGGCTGCTCTAACAAAGTGGCACAGAGTGAGTGGCTTATAAACTACTGAAATGTATTTCTCATGGTCCAGGAGGCTGGAAGTCCAACATCACAGCACTGTCCTGGTCAGGCAAGGACTCTTTTCTAGGCTGCAGACTTCCTGTTTAAAGCTCACATGGCGAAAAAAAAAAAAAAAAAAGAAAGAAAGAAAGAAAAAGTGTGGCAGTTCTGTTGTATCCTGCACTAATCCAATTCATCAGGTCAGAGCTAAAAGCCCCAGTTCATAATGCCATCACATCAGATATTAGGATTTTACCATATGAATTGTGAGGGACACAAATATTCAGACCATGAAAGCAAGTAAGCTTAATGGCCATTTTGATAGTTTATATAACATTTCAAAGAATTTTTCACCAGGTTGTCTTCTCCATCTGTACCTCTGTAGTTCTCTATGTCTCCACACTCTAAGTAACTTGGACGCCTAAGCAAATCTTGTTTCTTACCTTTATCCCTAGATAGATTGTTTTTAAAATATTTTATTTATTTATTCATGAGAGACACAGAGAGCGAGAGAGAGAGAGGCAGAGACAGATGGCAGAGACACAGGCAGAGGGAAAAGCAGGCTCCATGCAGGGCTCGATCCCTGGTCTCCAGGATCACACTCTGGGCTGAAGGTGGCGCTAAACCACTGAGCCACTTGGGCTGCCCAAGCCCATAGTTTGTATTAAGGATTCACACTTAGTCTTGTATAGATCTATGAATCTTGGCAAATGGATAATATCGTATATCCAACATTACAGTATTATACAGAAAAATTTCACTGTCCTAAAAGTTCCTTATGTTCCATGTATTCATTCCATCGAAGCCCTGGTAACCACTGATTTTTTTTTTTAATTTTTATTTATTTATTATAGTCAGAGGGAGAGAGAGAGAGAGAGAGAGAGGCAGAGACACAGGCAGAGGGAGAAGCAGGCTCCATGCACTGGGAGCCCGACGTGGGATTCGAACCCGGGTCTCCAGGATCGCACCCTGGGCCAAAGGCAGGCGCCAAACTGCTGCGCCACCCAGGGATCCTGTAACCATTGATTTTTAAAAATATTCTTTATTATTTTGACTTTCCTGTAAGTTAGAATCATATAGTATGAGCCTTTAAGATTGACTTCTTTTACTTAATAGTATGCATTTAAAGTTCCTCCATGTCTTTTCATAGCTTGATAGCTCATTTCTTTTTAGCACTGAATAATATTCCATTGCATAGATGGAATATTCCATTGCATAGATGTACTATAGTTTCCTTAACTATTCACCTTCTAAAGGACAGCTTGGTTAGTTCTAAGTTTTGGTAACTATGAATATATGAGTAGATTTTATATGGCCATAAGCTTTCAACTCCTGTGAGTAAAAACACAATTGCTGGGCCATATAGTAAGATTATGTTTAGCTTTGTAAGAAACTAAAGCAGTCCAAAATGACTACTCCCTTGTGCCTCTCTACCAGCAGTGAATGAAAATTCCTATGGCTCCACATTGTCACCAGTGTTTTGTGTTGTCAGTGTTTTGTATTCTAGCCATTCTAATAGATGTATAATGGTATTGAGTTGTTTTAAGCTGTCATCTCTTAATGACATAAATGTTGAATGTCTTCTCATTTGCTTTTTTTTTTCTATCCATGTATCTTCTTTGACAGGATGTTTGATCTTTTGTCCTTCTTACTGAGTTTTTAGAGTTTTCTGTATACTTTGGATACAAGTCCTTTTATCAGTTTTTCAAAATTTTTTCTCAGTGTATGGCTTTTCATTTTCTTAACAGTGTCCTTCACAGAGCAGAAGCTTTTCATTTTAACGAAGTCCAACTTTTTTTTTTTTCCCATGGAGAGTGCATTTGATATTGTATGTAAACTCAAAAGCATCTAGGCTTTCTCCAGTGCTATCTCCTGGAAGTTTTTAAAGTTTGCATTTTAAATATATGTCTATAATACAATTTGATTTTTTAAGAAAGGTGTGTTATCCATGTCTACATTCTTTGTTCTCCTTGTAGATGTAGAGTCTTTATAGCACCACTGAAAAACCATATTTTCTCCATTTAATTGCTTTTGCTTCTTGATCAAGGACCAGTTGATACTATTTGTGTAGGTCTAATTATGAGCTCCCTATTCTATTTCATTGGTCTATTTGTTCTTTTGCCAATACCACACTATCTCAATAAATGTAATTTTATGGTAAATCTTGAATTCCTGTGAAGTGGCCAGGGACCAAATAAAGCAGTGCTTTGTTAAGCATAATGAAGAGTTGGAATTTTACTTTAAACATGAAGGAAAGCCATTTAAGAGAGTTAAGTGGAAATTGCCATGATCTAATTTATTTGTTAATGTGCTTATTTATCATTTAAAAAAATACTCTGGATAATGTTTGGAGATTGGATAGTGGAGCCAAGAATTTAGAGTCAGACTGGTTAGGAGGCTTTGAAGCAAGTGAGAACTCCTAGAAGAGTCAGATGTCAGATTAGCTAGACATAAATATCTCCTTTCAAATTTCCTCCTGATTCAATAAGCATGGACTGAAAATAGGAGCTGTGCAGAAAAGATCTGTTCATATATTCAAGAATCCAAAGGTAAAATCTGACAGGTTCTGATAGTGTAATATTAAGAGGGAGATGTCAGGCTTAGATCATCTCTAATAGCCTGTAGTTTAACCATGTGCTCTCTTCTTTGGTGTATTTTACAAGATGCTTGAGCTTAAAGAAATGATCTGAAGTTAGTTGAGGAAGATGAGCATAATTAAATGGCCCTTTTATTCTGGTTTATCCTAAAAGATATTACTGCTCTTTGAATCAAATGTCTAATTAGTTTCTTCCTTGTGTATTTGATAGGCCCGGTAGCAGTATCTGCCTATCTAGAAGGTTGAGTCTTTCAATTTTTAGCTAAATTGAAAGCTAAATTAACCTCCTCATGTGTTAGGACAGGTTCTTTATCTACCCTTTCCATGCTGCCTACCCCCATTCTTCCCCTACAGTATTTTTAACAACTTAGTTTTACCACAGTTAAAATCATAAAACAAATTGAATAAAACATGAGACTGAGGAGAAATATGAAAAGTTAAGTTTTGCAAAAAGAACAATAAACAGTAAATTGATGTTTAAGGATGCAGGTTTGGAAATGGTAGTTTTGTGTTTGAATATCAGCCCCACCAACTGACTGTTGACCTGAACACTTTTATTTTCAGTTATCTTCTTATACATCAATTTCTTTACTGTGTAAAATGATAATAAAACTAACAGCTTCATCCTAATGTTGTTTTGGGAATTGAATCCTTCCTACAAATCTCACTATTCTTTATGCCAAGGAAGGACAAGAAACTGATTATGGGTAATCTCTAGAAGTCTATTCCACAGCAAATGATGTAGAGGTACCTTTAGTTAGATAGGACAGATTTAACAACCATACTAAAGACAATAGGGACTAAGGCCCTCCAAGAGTCTTCCTTAAGAGGAGATGGATGCAAGCAACATTTGGTATGCATGATGCAATCTACATCCTACTAAGTAATGACTTACATGCAGATGTTCTGGAGTTCTTGGAATCATCAAGGCTCTATTGATTTTAAATCTAACCCATCTGGCTACTGTTTACCCTATCCCCACACAACTGCTACCCAGAATCTCCAGACCCCTTTAACTGAATTTAACAGAAGACAGGCAAAGAGACAAGTTCAAAAAGGAGACCTATGCCATATGGATTTTAAAAGGCTTTTATTTTTTAGGCTTAATATCAATAGGAGTTGACATATCATTCACTAAAGGCTGAGGATGGGAAGTAATTATTCAAGCAAAATCCATAAGGCATTTTTTCCTCCATGAGTTGGAGAAACATTTCATAGACTATAAAGGATTCCTGGTATTTCTGGAGGAATTCTACAAATATTTCCCCCATGCTGATATGATTGTTTTGAGAATTATAACAGTAACACAACAAAAACTATTGGACAATGGCAATACATCCAATTTGTGAAGTCCTTTCCCATCCATGTTTAGTACTTGTATTAATTTGCTAGGACTGTCGTAACAAAATGCCATAGACAGGGTGGCTTAAATTTATTTTTTATAGTTCTGAAAGCTAGAAGTCTAAGGTGTTGGCAGGTTTGGTTTTTCCCAAGATTTCTCTCCCTGGCTTGCATACAGCCACCTTCTTGCTGGGTCATCAAATGGACTTTACTCTGTATGTGCATGCCCCTTGGTGTTTTTTCTTTTATAATAAGGACATCAGTCATAATGGATCAGGGCCCCACCATTAGCTACATTCTGTAGTACCAGGGATTAAGTCTTCAACATATGAATTTTGGGAAGACACAGTCCAGCCCATAAGAGTGCCTAAACATGCCAGCTTGATATGGTGTTGATATGGTATTTTTGCATTGACCAAAGGAACATAATGCCATCAACCAGCCATATAACAGTGAGTAACAATGAGACCTATCCCTTGAAAATAGCATTTGTTGCCCTGGTAGGAAATCTGAAGACTAAATCTGCAGTGACTTCAACCTTTAAGGGTAATGGCAGCCCAGAGTTTAGAATACTTGAAAATTAAGGTAAGGGTTCCTCAGAAGCCTCACCTAGGTTGATAATTTAGAGAAGACTCCTTAGTTTCTCTTGGCTCTTGTCTTTCCATCTGAGTTTCATTGTTAGTGTTTCTGATTTCATTCCAGAAATCTTAAAGCATGTTTCTGGCCAACTTGAAAAAAGATTCGTAGGAACTGTCTGCAAACTATATCTATTTGAAATGAAATAGCAAACCTAAATGACAGTAAGAATAATTCCCACATTTGCTGCTTGTTCCAAGTATTCTAAGAAAAATACATATTTACCAAGTCATAACAATAATAGATAGCATTTGTTAAGTAACTACTTTGTGTAAGGTTTTCTATTTAAGATCTTTACAAGTATTATCTTGTCTTTACAACAGCACTGTGCTTTAGATTATGTTATTATCTTCATTTTATGATGAGAAAATTGTGTAGGAGAGAGATTTTAAAACTTGCCCAAATGTAAAGAGCTAGCAAGAGGTAGTGTTGTAATTACCATTCAATCAGATTGGTTAGGAGTCGTCACGCGTGGTTCGTGCCTCCTTCCTGATTATGAAAGAAGTCATATTTATATTTAAGTTATTCTCATTTAGTTAAATACTAATTTCATGACATAGATTAACAAAAAGAAGCAATGAAAGCAACTTGCCCAAAACACCTCGGAATGTTTAGTATTGAATCTTCAAGAGACTGAGAATTTTGGAGTACAAATACGTACTCATGAAAGAAGCTTAACATTTCCCATTTTGAATGCTTGGGATGAAATATGCTTTGAAAACTGGGGGAAAAAGTCAAAGATCTTAAACCAAAGAAATACTGAGGAAATATCTCTATAAAATAAAAAGAACACTGGTATGTTTGTATTTCCCCCTAGACTCCTCTTGTGCTATGATTATTACTTTAATCTAAATCACCTTCTTCCCCAGCACACTTGTAATGTCAATCGATATGGCTTCCCTTGCTACCAAAAGTCCAGCAGAACTGATTTCCCAATTCCAGTTTTTTAATCTTTCTAGTGATTGGCATAGCAATAGTAGCACAGTGTGATTTATGTTAAATGAGTGTTTGGAGATCATTTTAAATGTCTTCCATTTCTGAAAAAAAATAAATAAAAACAAACCAAATGAGGAGATGTACAAGTTAATATGTTGAAAACATGTACCCATGTATACATGAACTCAGCTTCAAAGCAAACTCCTCTTAGTTATTTTCTTTTCTGAACTTAGATTAAATTCATGACACTAATGACTGCATCATATTGAAAAGGACACAATTCAGTGGAAGGCACTTGAATTCTATAAAAATCATCAGAAACTGGAATTTTTCCTACATTCACAATATTCCTATAGTAACGAAAATCTTTTTATATATATATTTTAAAACTAGAAACATTAAAAGGCTCATACTGTTAAGTGATATGTAGTAGTTATTTTTATGTTTATTCTCAGCAAATTCATATAGAAGGAAAAACTGAACCACACATACTAAAGTAGAAAAAATAAGTCAAGCACCAGGCTAAGAAGGCAAAAAGAAACCCTTAGGAGACCTGAGCACATGCAGCAACTACAGCATCATCTTAGAACTAGGAAAGACTTTGAGGTCCTCTATGTGTCTGTCCTTCAGTGCTATGTCCTATTGTTTTGATTTTTATTATGAACTCCTACTCAGTTGATACAGGTGAAAAACAAACCTGAGTAACCTGATTTGTCATGAACAAATTGAACTGGCATGACAACACTGGAACTATTTCTCTTAAATGTTTTTAGAAATCCTAAGTGAAATTATTTTGTGTTGCCAATTAATATGTTGCTGATATGCTCATATTCTTTTGTTGTGTTACAGTTCCTTCATGTATATAATAGAGAGCTGACTGGTGATTTGCTAAGGCCTTTTTCATTAATACTCATCCTCCAATCTCCTTAGAATTCAAGTGTGTCATTCTTCAGGAGCCTGCTTTTTGTAAATAATATGATTAGCAGAGCCAGGGTAAGTACAATCCACTTGATACAAGCAACATAGCATTACTGCCATAAGTTATTATTTATATAATTTTTCTTTTTATGTATGGTTTTTTATTAATCTTTCATTTTTATTTTTTCCATGACTCGTCCCCTCTTCCTTTCCTGAGCCTTCCTCTTTACTAAAAAGGTACCACTCTTTCCTTTGGGTAAATTGTATGTGATACTATATAATATAGTGTGGCTATACTATATTTAGTCTTTTACTTGTTTATTGGCTTTCATCTTTACTTATTTTTCTTTACTATGAATACTTGTTCATTAAATACCTTTGAAAAAAATCTGTATCTATGTGTACTTAATTTCAGGACTTGAGACTTTACCCTCCTTCCAAGCTATCAGAAACCTAAAATATTTATTATCTGGCCATTTATGGAAAAAATTGCTAATTCTTGTTTAGGATCTCATAGTTGGGTTTTTTAAAAAAAGTTCTTTTTTTCTTAAAGTGAAATTTGAGATGAAATTAGATTTTTAAGGTCAAGAATGGCTTTTTTTGGAGGGTTTTTAATGGGGTTCTTGTTATTTTTAGTTATTGCTGGTGTGTGTGTGCGTGTGTGTGTGTGTGTATGTGTGTGTGTGTGTGAGAGAGAGAGAGAGAGAGAGAGAGAGAGAGAGAGAATGCTTTTTTGGTTTGAATTTTAGATCTTAATACTGCTCATTGGTCTCCTTATGTACTCTTTATAGTTTTTTATTTTGTTTTGTTTTTACTCAGTTCTCATTAAACAGTTTAGTTTCACTAAGTGGATACTCTGATTATTCGACTTGATTATCCTTTCTTTAGCTGTTGGGCCTCCATGGGTAGGCTGTTATTTTTCTTCTAGGCTCCTAGAAACTCAAGTTTGTTTGTGAGAGTGTCTTCTTGCCGTGGAACCCCTGAAAGTACCAAGACAAGAGAGTCTGATTATGTAGGCTTGCATCATGGGGCAGCTGTTAGTGCTCTGCTGAGCCCCCTGAACGAAACCTTGCTGTTCTCCAAAATCCCCATATTCTTATAGTGGCAAAGCAGGAAAATCTGAGCTCACAAGCTCAACAACTACTTAAGGTTTGTTTTGTTTTTTAATGAGATGTTAAGGCGAAGGAATAGTCACACGTATTCCTTTACTTCAGCCTGGGGAATCAAAGGTCAGACTCATTGTTGGATGCTCTCTTCCTGCCCATTTCCAACACCATGAAGCTCTTCTCCACTAGTTTAACCCATGCCTCAGCTGCATGCACCTGTCCAAAGATCATAGTATTTGTTGTAGGATAAAAGTACCATAGAAATGGGATCAGAGGAAAATGGAACCAAGTTCTAGATTCCCTACATACATGTCAAAAGCTTTATGTATGTTGTTTCAGTTTAATACCTACAGCATTATTTTAGAAAGAAATGTCAGGATTTATACAACAAAAACAGAGAAGTTGAGGCTAGAAAATCTAGGACTTTCCCTAGGTATTAATGACAATATAAATAACCCAAGCCCCTTAACAATTTTTTTTAAAGATTTTATTTATTTATTCATGAGAGACACACAGAGAGAGGCAGAGACACAGGCCGAGGGAGAAGAAGGCTCCCTGTGGGAAGCTCGATGTGGGACTCAATCCTGGGGCTCCAGGATCACACCCTGAGTCAAAGGCAGATGCTCAACCACTGAGCCACCCAGGCATCCCACCCCCTAACAATTTATTTTCTACTATGTTACTTCTCACCAAGATACATCATTTAGTTTCATACAATCCTTTTCTTCTATAAAAATTCCAGAATCCATTTTCAGAGATTTATTTGTCATTTTTCTTTTTATAGCAGAAAAGCTTGTTTAAATATTGCATCAATTAATATATCAGTTTTGTCATGTATATGAAAAAAGTGAGGAATTACATTTGACATAAAGAATGCAATATGCCAAAAAATGGAAATAATGGATTTTGTTGATCTAAATTCTTACTTAAGAGAATTAGATTAGTAAGCTTTACTGTTAAGATTAGAATAGAATTTATTTCCAACTAATTCTATCTTCAAGCAACTTTTTTACCAAGGAAAGTAAAGTATGAGTAGAGGGTCTTATACTCTAAAGAGAGAACTCAGTGGAAGAAAATATCAGTTCTCTTTAAGACAGCACCTCCCCTCTGCTATCATGCACAGTATACATTTCATTTTGTGGTAGCACACTTTTAAGCCCAAATAACTTATGTATCAAAATGTAAGCCTGAAATGTTATAAGAATGCCTTTATATGAATTAGATCCATTTTAAGACCAAATACCCAAAGATGGAGAGAGTGAGAAAAAGATCCCATGTAATAGATTTGTCATTTTTATGCTCTAGTTCAAAGCTATATGATTTTCTCTATCGCCATCAATTATCTTTCAAAGGCTGTCAAATATGTTCTCTTTTCCTTCCTGTGCAGCTAGAAAATAGAAATAAGAAATGTGATTTTTAAAGGTAGATAAGTTATCAAAGCAGAAATGCCTTTGAATTAGATCATTCTTCCATAGCATAATGAATTTGAAATCTCCAGTGGAGTTTTATAAGAAGCATTTAGCAATACTCAGGGAACGTTAAACATTGGGTATCAGTGGGACTTTTGCTGTAGTCCACATTTTATACAGCAGCCCTAATGTTAACTGCAAGGTGAGCAGTTCAGTGTCTGATTACACAGTGAGGAAGGATTTCTGTCTTGATAGTAGGTGAGCACCTCTAGTGGCTGTTCTTTCACATTTATCAAAGGCAACATCATTTTGTCCGGCATAGTTTCAGGCGGGACAGGATAAGGCTTTCAGAATCACAGAGGTAATAGGCAGATACTTTAGATACTTTTCTGTTCAGTTTGGATATGTCCAAAGCATCAGTTCCTTGGTTAAGTGATTCTACATAGAGAGATTTTACAAAATGTACGAAAAGGATAGAGCGGACTCTTCAACCTTTAATGCATAGAAAACACATTTCCCAATGCAGAGGGAATCAAGCCATGGGAATGATTTTTCTCTATTATGCATGTCACATATTGTTCCCCAAATGATTTAAGATATCTTACAAGGATGAATAAAATGAAAAGATAAGAGTGCCATTTCACACGCTGAAAAGTGATGCAGGAACAAAGCAGAATAAAAAAATGTCAAAATAACCCACAAGTCTACTGTAGATAAACCACAAAAACAGATCTGACTTATAAATTTAAAAGCTTGTAAGTTACAAAATTTACAACAGCCATGAGATTCAAACAGCAATTGCGAAGGAGAAGTGCACTATACTTCATACTTAAATCAGATAACAGTTTCTCCTGGGGGTCCTCATGAAAAGGACACTGAGATGCAGATGAATCAGGTGTACCCAGAATGTCACATTCTGCTCTTAGAGATGAGAATTTCTGTAAGGTTACAGAACCTTAAACTTTTTGAGATAAAGCACTATTATGTAATTCATCCCGTTTCCTATATAAAAAATTCCCACAGATTATCTTTATGGGAAAATATCTTTATCTGTAGTTAAATATGTAGCTGTATAGTTAAAAGAGATATTGCTAAATCCAATTTTAAAATTAATGTCATATTTAAAAAGCAGGAGGCACATACTACAATAAGCTTGGATGTTATTAAATTCCATAATCAGATTTTTTCTCTTAGGAATTCACCTTTATATTCAGCCTCTTTTTTGGCCAACACACCCTTTCAGTACCAGTCATGTTTTTGTTTTTGTTTTTTTTAATATCTCCCAAATTATTTCTTATTCCACATAGCCATCAGTACTGCTGCTGTTCACAGTCTCATCATCTGTCATGTGGGCCATTCCTCATTCTTACATTCCAGTTTTCCTATGTCTTGTTTATATGCCTTAAGCCAGCTTCCTTTCCACTTCCAGGTTGATTTTTCTAAATTGCTAATATGTTTATGGCCATTCTTTGTTCAATATTTCAGTTCCTATACTGATTTACTTGACACTGTATAATACATTCTTTTGTCTCCTTTTTAGAGTGTTTAGAATATTAACTCCAAACACTCAGAAACTTTACTTTTTTTCCAGCAGTCATCCCAAGCTACACGTGCTTCACAAAATTTGGCATTTTTCTTCTCACATTTTCCATGTCTTTGCACATCCTGTTGTCACTGTTTAAAGTGTCTTTCTTCACCTTAATTTCAGTATGATCACCACCTTTCCTGGAATCACTTCCCTGGTGCCAACAATGTGGGTTGGCTTATGTCTAGAGATGTTCTTTTAGTCCTCTGTGTTTTTCATCTAGATAATAACCCTTATTACTATTTAAGCACCTTACTTCTCTATCTCCCATGAGATGGTAAGCTTTCTAAAGGATAATAGCATAATTTTTCATCCTCTAATTCAATTTCTGATAGATTTACTTATAGTTACTACTAATAAAAACAACTTTGTTGTTCGTAGTTCTTCCAGTGAGGTAGCCTGTGTTATAATGTTTAGCACATATTTAATTATTTCAGGAAATATATAAGATAGATAGTAATGTTATCTCCAGATGATAGGTAACAAAAGGAAAGATTGAGAGTTAGTCAATTTCTCAAAGGTCACCTACCTACTGCATCTAGTACAGAACTAGAACAACAACAAAAAAGGGTAAGAAAACTTAACTAATTAATTTTTTTAAAAAATTCCATATGAAATAAAATACATAATCAAGCTCAAAAACAACCCAAAATCTGAAAGTGGAGTATATTTTAACTATTTAAACAGGGGAGGATTAAATATTTAATTGCCACAAATATTTGCAAATCTGTACAAGCAAGATGAAATCAAACAATAGGAAAAGAAAACCCTCAAAAATGACCAAGACAGTTAATAATGATATGAAAAATAAGATTGTATCAATAATTTCTTGTTAAAGTTTATTTAATATAGACAGTTCTTACTTTGCATGGTAAGTACCACATGGTGAAAATGGCCATGAAAGCTAAAATAGTCCAAAGTAATCGTAACCAACGGGAAAGTTTACAGTTCTGTGATCCTTAAATTATGTTGTCAGAACATTAAAAACTTACTGTAAGTTATAAATGTACAGAAAAATCAAATTAGTAAAATTATCATTTACTTAGTACATTGCAATTTAAAACATTGAAACATCGAAATTCATTGTTTTATTTCTTTTAAAAAAATCTACAAGGAGAAGTTTGGACCTCATTCTTATCTTCTGCTTCACATTTTTAAATTTATTATATAGAGTGAGCATCTTTCCGATGACTTGGCAAATTGTCATTGTACTTTCTAATTTGGGATCAGTTTCCAGTGTTTCATTCTTTTCTCTTTCCATGTTGTGAAATGCCTCTGAGAACTCCTTTAACATGACATTTTTTGAGAGTGTTACTTCCTCTGGGAAATCTTCATCTTTTTTGTCCCAACCATTTTGTTCATATATATTAATATTTCTTTTCACCTCATTTACCTTATCATTCTAATTTCACTTAGTGTTCTTTCCATTTGTTTCTACACCTTCATCTTCGTTATCCAGTTCTCTTTTGAATGATCCATTTTTATAAAAGATCACATAGGTTTATTTCTATGAGACAAGGAGGAGACCTAACTCAATGCTTTGCTTGCTGTTTGTGACCTGGATAACAGATATGTGGGGATCAATTACTGACAGACTTTGGAAGAAGTAATATAATGGCTGCTAATCATGATACACCTCTGTTGTTTCTGTAATGATTTGTGAACTGAAGAATGAGTACTGCAGATGACATCTAATGCAAGTACTCCTGGTTAATATAGCAGGGCCCCTGAAATTTGATCTATGTTCTTAGAGGAAGCTGACATTATTTAGCTAAACTGTGGTAAATGAAACTATTGCATATCAGAACCATGCAAAATAAGAACTTATCTATTTACTATACTACATCTCATGCATTCTATACAATAAATATTATCATGATAATCGTAAACAGGCACTGTTACAATCCTAATTCTACACATGATGAAACTGTAGCACAGAGCTATAGAGTAAATTCATACAAGGTCACATAATTATCCATAATCAGGATTCAAATCCAGGACCTTGCTTTTGGATGCCGAGCTCTTAGTCTTAATACCTTATTACTCCTGGTATTCTAAATTAATGAATGAAATAATAGATATACTGAAAATAGAAAGTTTCCTGTCCTTTGTGATTTTTCACAATATTAATTAATTATCTTTAAAGAGATGAATTGCTTTTAGAACATCATTACCTGATAATGCTAGACATGAATAAATGCATACATGCACTTTTTTCAGAATAGATAAAATATATTAAAACACTCTATAAGAGTGTTATTAATGCAAGTTGAACTTTTAGCATCACTCACTCTAACTGGATATTAAATTCTTCTACATGTATATAAATCACGTTGGGGTTTTTTTGTCTTATTTTTTATTTATCTTATTTTGCGGGTTGTTGGAAGTTGTGATGATAGCAAAGAGAAGAATCCCTTTGAAATTCTGATGAATCCATGAATGCTCTTCTCAGAGAGATAGACACACATTTAGTATTTTGTGTATAATTTAAATGCGTGCATTGACCCCCTGAAATCTGTCCACAGACTTCCAAGGAGATAAGCTTACCTAGATCTTAGTTTTTTAACAGGCCAAAGGTTTATTTCTTTCTTCTGCTGTGTCACTTAGGGAATCAAGGCTGTCAGGGTCTCCAATATACTTGGATGCCATCGTCTCAACATGAGCCTTCACCATTGACCCTGGTGGAACAAAGTGCATGAGCTATCATGTACCATCTCAGACATGTATTTGGTGCTGTATTTAGAATCTACAATAAGGGCCTGCACTGATTATCATCCATGAATGCAACTCATGTTCATTGGGTGCAAAAATATATGAGTAATGTGTTCTCACTGCTAAGAAAACACCAATAAACAGTTCATAGAAAGGCTTTGTTCTGACGTGTTTCTCAGACTGATGGGGGGAGAGAGACAAAAACAATAAAAATTAGATTCTTAATTCAATGTGATAGCATGTTCACAGAAATGAATTGAAAGGTGATATAGAGTAGCTTTCAAGAAGAGCCTATTTAGCATCTTTTTTTGGTAGGGGGAGGGAATCTCTAAGGTCATAATATTTGAGTTGAGACCATACCTTTAGGCATGTGGGATAAAAATATACGAAGTAGAGAAAACAACAATATACTAAGTGAAAAAGGCCCAAAGATTAAGGAAGCTCATTTGTGCATTAGGGAATATCTGCATAGATTGGAAAGAATTAAAAATAATAGTAAAAAACCTACAGTCAGATCCTCAGAGATTCTAGAACAGGAATTGACAAAAGATGGTGAGGTAAGCTTACTAAGGTTAGTAAGTAGTTTATGAGATGAAATTAGATAATTATACAGGACATTTGAAACAATTGAAAAGAAGTGATTGATCTAGTAATACCCATATAATAAATCTTACAAACATCACTCTGATGACTTCTGGAAATGTTTAAAGTGACATTGAGGAAGCAGTAGTAATATCACTAGAAGGCTATTTTTTTGCAGTTCAGGGAGCCTACAGTAAGGTAATGGCAATAATGATGAAGGGGTGTGGATGCTCAGAGATTGATTTTGGACAGTCCTATCTGATTTACATTAGAGGAAAGAAAAAGCTGAACTCAAGTTATTGACAAGTGTATTGATTTAAAATGTATGTGGACCATAATGCTGAAATAATATTCTCTACATTTTTATACTTTATTTTTTCAGATAAACTATATATGAAAACATAAAGAAATTTCAGTATATATTGTGTTCCTCCAAACTTCGCTGAAATTATCCTTTCTAGGGTTTTAAAAGCTTTTTATGGTATGCCTTTTTTTCGTTTAATCAATATTGCTGTTGTCTTAAACATTATATAGTGTTCTGTTTGGAAATAATTTCTTTACCTGTAATTTTACAGAATATTTCTTACTTTTGAAAGCAAGATACTTTTCTAAATGTCAAATAACTCAGACAGTATTATATTCTTGTAGTTTCTTTAAATTATTGTTTTACTCAATATCTCATTTCTTAGCTTTTGTTTTTTTTTCTTACCCAAAAGTCTCACATATTTTATTTGTGCATATTCAGATATGGTTATTTTAAAGTTTTTTTAAATTATTATTCATGAAAGACACAGAGAGAGGCAGAGACACAGGCAGAGGGAGAAGCAGGCTCCCCTCAGGGAGCCTGATGCAGGATTCTATCCCTGGACCCTGGGTTCATGACCTGAGCCAAAGACAGATGCTCAACCATTGAGCCACCCAGGTGTCCCAGATATGGTGATTTTAGAGAAATTTTAAATATCTCAGAATTTTTCCTATTTTTTTTCATTTTGACAAATTATAAACATGCCATTAATAAATTTCCCCCAAAATACGTCAGTGAAAAGATGTAAACTGCTTTTCATCTTCTATAAACTAAACCAGCAGTTCAGGCCAGAAATATTTGCCTAACAATTCAGTTCAGAATCTGTGTGACAGGCCCTATGCCAGGTGCCGTGAGAGGCTCCCTGTGCAGTCACTGTCATCTTTAAAATTCAATTTACATCATTAATGTAGGAATGACCTATATTTTATTTTTTAAAAGCATGTTGATAGTCTACGGGTAGATTGACCTCATAGGATTTCTTTTTCCCAATATCATTTGTCATGCTCTCACCAGTGCCTATGAGTTTCAGTGATTTTTCTTGACTCATCCCAGTTGCTAAGTAACATGGAAAAGTACAGCTGCAGCTTCACTTCCTTCAAACTGCTGCTCCTAAATATGAATAAAACCATAGACATTCTATTTTTGTGTTCAGAACCCACCGCTTTCAAAGCTTCTGTGTCAGATTCTCTGAAGCATAATGGAGAAGGCAGTAAAATTACAGACCGAATAAGACTTCTGAGAAATATTTGCTTCTTTTTTTTTTTCCAGATGGAATTAGATTATTTTTTCTTCTACCTCTGAGCTTCCATTAAAGTCCCATAATGGACGAATTGAACTAAGAACAAGAGGACTCTGCTTGACCTTGAACAAGTTACAAATTTCTCAAGTTTCTGTTTCTTAATCTGTAATGTATGAAGAGGTTAAATTCAGTGTTCATTTTTCCTCTTCCAACTGGATGATTCTATGAAACAATTCTGTGTTATATAATTAAACTGAATAGCATTTTTTAAATTGTTATTCATTTATGATAGTCATACAGAGAGAGAGAGAGAGAGAGAGAGAGAGAGAGGCAGAGACATAGGCAGAGGGAGAAGCAGGATCCATGCACCGGGAGCCCGACGTGGGATTCGATCCTGGGTTTCCAGGATCGCGCCCTGGGCCAAAGGCAGGCGCTAAACCGCTGCGCCACCCAGGGATCCCGAATAGCATTATTTTTAAGTAAATTTTACAAATTGTGTTATTATTTTTGTGGTTCATCTTTAGCTTACACAGGATTAGTACTAAAGGTATTTTAAAGAGAATTCTTCTAGACATTTGACAGTTCTTTGCATTCTCTATGGATAAGTGAAAATATTCACATAAAGATAACATGACATAATGACCCTTTGACAAAGTTCTAGATCATTTCCCTTGTCAAAAATTCACATTGTATGTGCCTGAGTTCAGCTTGCAACTTGGGGAATGAAACAAGAATGTATGTTCCTTGCCTTCTATCTCTCTCAATTCCAAGTTCCTAATTGCTTTAGTAAGACCTCCAGGGGTGGGAAGAGTTTCTTTAGGATATTTTGAGTTTTTCAAATATAATATATATCTTGTTCCATTGTAATTCTGAGTGCTTGTCTGTCTCCCTCCCTATGCCTTGACCTGCTGCAGAGAGAATGTTTTGTGTTTTTCATCTTTATGGTTCCAGGACCTAGCACAATTCCTGTTCTATTGCAGTTATTAAATACTCTCTTTTAAGCAGCAGAAGTAAAAAGTGCTTTAGGAAACCTCATGTATCCTTTGGCTAGTGGGGATATCGTTAGCAAATTACTTCTTTTCAGAAGAAAATTTCATAGAAACTATATATCTAGATTCTGTATCCTCAGAAATAATAAAAGAAATATGATTTTATGTGTTTCTATAGAGCATATCTTCTTCACTCTAACTATAACAGGAAGTGTAAATTAAAAAAAGTACTCACTATCATTTCAGATACATTGTTTATGTTTCTGCCATTCATATACTGGGTGCATGGCACTGGGGGTAATTGGGAAGGGAGTTGACTTTTATCTCCAAAGGATTTTTTATATTAATAGTGGCATTTATAAAAATGTATTTCAGGATAAAAATGAGATATTCTAGATATTAGAATAATATCTTAAGTTAATTTACAATTAGGTGGACTATTTAATAGTACCCTCTTCCCAAGTATATACGTACATATGTCTAAAAAGAATGAAGGACAAATCAAGAAGCTAGCTCTTAACTATAGAGAACAAACTGGTGGTTACTAGAAGGGGAAGATGGGTGAAATAGGTGATGAGGAATAAAGAATACACTTAGCATGATGAGCACTGAATAATGTATTGAATTATTGAATTACTATATTGCATACCTAAAACTAATATAACACTGTATGTTAACTATACTGCAATTAAAATATAGAACTTAATTTTAAAAATCCTCTGTAAGACCAAAGAAAATAACTAGCATCATATAAAATTTAAACAATTTGCATTTTTTAATGATATCAGCAAAATCCCAGCCTTATTTTTGTCTTAAATTTATTAAATATAATTTTTGAATGGAGTAGCATAAAAAATATATTTTACTAGACAAAATAGGTAAAGGCAATCACTACTTTATCATTGTGCCAATTAGGCTCAGTATTCAAAAATGTAAATTAAAATGTGAAGAACTAAATAATTTTTCATATTCTCGTTTGCTTATGCAAATCCATTATTATATTGAACAGTAGAATATAGATTTTTACCTGCTTTTATCGTAATTGTTCTCTGTATTCAGTGACAACTTAATTAAATAGAGATGCCCCTAAGATTTATTTATTTTCAGTGTTAACTATTGTCTCCTATAAGTGATTGGTTATTTTAAAATGCAATAATTTATGTAAAGTATTTTTTATATGTAGAAGCTTTTTTTTTTCTTTTTCGCAATTTAAGTATACTTACTCATTATTTTTCTAAGTATAAGTTTAATAGTGTGGAAGAATTTGTGTGAAATATATTACAAAATAGAATTGATTCCAACCATGATTCTATGGTCTGAGTTTGGAGGAATTTTTTATATTACTGAGGCCGAAGTATATTAATTGGAAGGAAAGAAAAAAAAAAGGAGTGGAAAGAAGGAGGGAAGGAAAGAATGAAATAAAAAAAAAACATAAAGAAAAAGGAAAAAGAGAAACGAGGGATTTATTTTAAGGGGGAGGCTGGGAGAAGAGAGAGAATCTTAAGCAGGCTCCATGCCCAGTGCATAGCCCCACTTGGAGCTTCTTCTCACAGCCCTGAGATCATGACCTGAGTCAAAATCAAGAGTTGGATGCTTAACTGATTCTAGGTGCCCTATTTATTGTTTTTAGTGCCTAAAATGTGTATGAAGCAAAGCAGTGTGTTATCTTGGACACACATTTAACCTACCTAGTATCACTTAACCTAAGGTTCTTGATTGGCTCCAGAAGAAGACATATTTATGAATATGCTGCCAGGAATGTGTCTCAAATTTTACGTTAATGTGCTTCCTACACATATTCTAGCTGCTTTGTCAGTGGGACCACTAAGAGCGGTTTTTTTTACACCAGCCACAACTTAATTTGGACGTTTTCCTGTGTCTCAATTAGCTGGCACATGGGCTGAGAAGTAATAGCTTAGGGCGGTAAATATGGTGTTCTACATCCAATTCCAATGGAGGAGTTCCCCAATACCACCAAGCAACTCAGTTCTGACACCAGCTGGAGACAACATCAATTGTCTAAGCCAGCTCATAGGTTATGACTGAGTTCTACCACACTGTCCTGCCATCACTCCCCATTTCATCTAGGGAGGGAGGTTATACCACTGAAAGTCCAGGCTATCATCTGTGCTTCTGACCAACTGGGAGGTTCCAACAACCCCTGCCTTGGGTTCAATCCATTTGTTAGAGCAGCAACAGAAGTCAGAGAAACATTTTACTTACTAGATTTCTGGTTTATTATAAAAGAATATAGCTCAGGAGTAGCCAGATGAAAGAGATACAGAGAACAAAGTACGAGGAAGGAACACAGGCTTCCATGCTTGCTCCGGGCATGCTATTTTCCCTGAATCTCACATGTTCACCAACTTGGAAGCTCTCCAAACACTATTCTTTTGAGTTTTTAATGGAGGCTTCATGTTATAGGTAAAATTGATTTAATCATTGGCCAATGGCAATTGATTCAGCCTCCCTCCCCAGATGTGAGGGGGTGGACTAAAAGTTCCAACCCTCTAATCATATAGTTGACTATTTTGGAAATCAACCCTAATACTTAGGTGAAGTCAACTCTAACATAGCAGAAGACACCTTTATGTCTTTCATTGCTTAGAAGATTCAAGGTTTTTATGAATACCTTGTAAGATGTGAGGAGAAGACCAAATACATATTTCTTCCTATAAAATTGCAATATAGTCTTGACTAAGACAACTCAGTTCTGCTTCACATGGTCCTTTATGAAAACTAGTCTAGACATATTCTCATGGGAAGTGCAGAGGAGCAAGAGAACAGGGAGAAGTAATTGTTTCGTTTCAATGCAGATTATGCTCAGAGACCTTGTCTTTGCCAGCAATTTAACACTGTGTCACTGTGGGAAATTCACAGACCAAGAGTACATAAGATAACATCTCTTAATAAGCCAATAGAGAGCTAATATACTCCAAACCAATGACATATTAATCACACTGTTGTCCCACCTAAGGGGAAGTGAAAGGAATACAGTCCAAATTTAGTTGAGGTGTACCTTTATGCTAGTTGGTACTCAGGAGAGATGGCTTTACCAACCAAGAGCAGAAATCTAATGGCCAGTGCAAAAGTACAAGTCCCATGTTGCTAGAGCATGCTGTTAGGGAACAAGAGTACAGTTATTGGTAGGAAAGATAATCTTCATGGGGCCTCTGCATGGTTTTTACCACTGCTGAAAATGAGTTGCCTTGTCATGGCAGGAGCTAATGCCCCAAGGTTTTTGAAGGGCTATTTAGACTAACAAAGTGTAGCCTCGACCAGACTGAACATTAGGATACTCCTCACAACCTCTGATTACATATAGTCTAAAATTTCCCTTGCCATAGTTGTTTCTTCACAGGTTCTTATGCATAGAAATCAACAATTTTCCTCAGAAATTAAGCTCATGAGTATTCACCAGTAACTACAG
Organism: Vulpes lagopus; assembly: GCF_018345385.1. Lineage (NCBI taxonomy): Eukaryota > Metazoa > Chordata > Mammalia > Carnivora > Canidae > Vulpes > Vulpes lagopus. The sequence goes on from NC_054839.1 coordinate 21,805,728, forward strand.
ATGTTAAAAGACAACATCCTGACACAATGACTTTATTATTATACCAAAACAACTTTAATTATAAATACAAATTTGGTCTTAAAAATAATTTGGACGCCTGAGTGACTCAGTGGTTGAGCGTCTGCCTTCAGCTCGGGGTGTGATCCTGGAGTCTCAGGATCAAGTCCCATATGGGGTTCCCCACAGGGAGCCTGTTTCTCTCTCTGCCTGTGTCTCTGTGTCTCTCTATCTCTCATGAATAAAATCTTTTTTAAAAAATGTTTTATATAAATTCAAGTTATTTAACATATCGTGTAGTATTGGTTTCAGGAGTAGAATTTAGTCATTCATTACTTATGTACAATACCCAATGCTCATCCCAACAAAGTGCCCTCTTTAAAATACCCATCACCTGGGTGCCTGGTGGCTCAGTGGTTGTGATTCTGGGGTCCTGGGATCTAGTTCTGTATCAGACTCCCTGCAGGGAGCCTGCTTCTCCCTCTGCCTATGTCACTGCCTCTCTCTGTCTCTCTCATCAATCAGTAAATAAAATCTTGAAACAATTAAAATAAATAAAAATAATAAATAAAATACCCATCACCCATTTAACCCATTCCCCAGCCACCTCCCCTCCAGCAACCCTCTGTTCTCTTGACTACAGAATCTCTTAGGGTTTGTATCAACTTAATTTTTGCCATAAACAAGTACATTTTTTTAAAACAAGTACATTTGAATTGTGTCAAACCACTACATAATAATAATCCAGACCATTTCTATCCTCCTGATTGCATCAAGTTTGCTAATATTCTGTTTCCCAAACCAAGTCACTGTGGTCAATACCAAAGTCATACTAGAAGTGGATTATAAATTTATAAGAAAAAAATGCATGGCCACAGAAAGATCATTAACTGGCACCATAAATATACTATACTACACCTTACAATGTGGAAGGAGGGCTGCTTTCATTGGAAACAGTAATCTTAGTAACACTTGGATGTTCAACATATTCATAATTATTGGAAAACACCCAAATGTCTCCTTTTCAGTTGTTTGGCTTCTTTTCTTTCCTAAGCAATGCTTAGGATTGAATTCTTAAAATTTCCAGGACTCTTATGTCAAATACAATTTTTCTTTCATTTTATAACAGCTACCCACAAAATTAAAAACTTTTTTTTTCCCAGACAACTTGTCTTGCACTATAGGATAAGAGGAATTCATTAAAGGTAGAACTAGCAGTGTATTTTTTTCTTCTCAATACTTATCTTAACCCCATAATTTGAAGTTCAGAAAATTGAAATCAACTAAGAACTTCAAATCTCTCAATACCAGTGACTCCATCCAAACATCTGCACTAAGAAATTTGGTCAAACTCTGTCATGGCTTCTGGGGCAGCCTACAGTCATGTCCTTGGAATGGCCCAGACCCTCTTACATTTCCACCTGGGAAAGCTCAAGTCTGCCAAAATCATTTGCCGTTTATTCCAGTCAAAATCTGATAACAGGCCTCTGATCTCCCTTTTCTGACAGTATATACTTTGGTTTGTATAAACTTGCAATTAAAAGCCTTTTCTTAGTCCTTTTGGGTTCTGTATGTATCTTCTCAACTCAGGAATATCTTACTCAGTGGCTTGTTAGCCATTGCTTTGAAGTATAAATGTCAAGAAGGATAAGGCCCCTTTCTCCTCGTCTTTGTGCAAGAGTAGGAACCTAATTTCTATAAGCACTGGTTAGTAGGCATACTAACATGATCTGAATAAATATAAAAGTCCATGATCAAGGCATTGGTAGATTATGATTGGTAGATTATGTCTCTGTCTTGGGCAGACCCTCTTCTTGGTTTCAAGGTAACAGTCTTATTATATCCTCATATGGTAGAGGAACAGCAAGATAACTCTTTATGATCCCTCTTATGAGGGCACTAATTCCATTCATGCCACCCTCATGACCTAATTACCTCCCGGAGATCCCACCTCTAATACCATCACAGTGGGTATTAGGATCTCAACATACTAATTTTGGGGAACATAAACATTCAGTCCATTATAACATTCCTGAATGTCTTTCAGTACTTTCCCCTGAGCATTTTCCAGTGTTTCATAGGCCTCTTATCTTTACTTCTGGTGAATTGAGTTTGGAGTACACTAAGGTCTCTACTGCTTCAGTAGTGAATAAAACCTGTCCTACCAACTTAAACTAGTACTGGGCTTTGTTTCACTTTGACACAATCCAAGGCAAAGATAAAATTAAGGGTATGACCTTTCCACTTGAGTGTACAGTCAAGATTTGAAAATTTTAACTTAGTTCCTTTTGAAATTTGTGCTGATGATTCAAAAAGTGTCTGGATTCTTTCTCATTTGTTTGATTTCTACTTTATTTCTTTAAAAATATTATACATAGCTATTTATATTTTATTTCTAACAATTCAAGTATCTGTGATCATTGCAGGTATGATTTTGTTGCTAATTTTCCTGTTGATTCTCATTTATAAATACTTTTTTAGTACATTTGCTTGTTGTATGTCTCTATTTCTTTTGTATGTCTCTATTTCTGATCTCATGTTTTTTGGAAAGTTGTCTGTAAATAATATCTAACTGATGATGCTTTTCTCTAAGAATGATTTTAGTGTCTTTTTTGTCAAGCACTTAAGTGGATTGCATACTCAAGTTTATGTTAAATTAAAATATTTGACTTTTGGTTGCTTTTTTTCTTTTATTAAGTTTTTAAAATGACTTTTTGTTTTTTTTTTTAAACTGCAAATACTATATACTCAAACCTGAAATCCATGTGTTAGCTACCCCTTTGCCATGAATTCTTATAGATTTCTTTTAACTTCCTGCCAGAACTGAGGTTGAGACAGTGTTCTCTGTTGAATATCACTGCTGGATGTGGGTTGTTTTTTTTTTGTTTGTTTGTTTGTTTCATTTTATTTATTTTTTAATAATAAATTTATTATTTATTGGTGTTCAATTTGCCAACATACAGAATAACACCCAGTGCTCATCCCGTCAAGTGCCCCCCTCAGTGCCCACCACCCAGTCACCCCCACCCCCCGCCCTCCTCCCCTTCCACCACCCCTAGTTTGTTTCCCAGAGTTAGGAGTCTCTCATGTTCTGTCTCCCTTTCTGATATTTCCTACCCATTTCTTCTCCCTTCCCCTCTAGTCCCTTTCACTATTATTTATATTCCCCAAATGAATGAGACCATATAATGTTGAACAGCTATACACCAATAAATTAGGCAATCTAGAAGAAATGGACGCATTTCTGGAAAGCCACAAACTACCAAAATTGGAACAGGAAGAAATAGAAAACCTGAACAGGCCAATAACCAGGGAGGAAATTGAAGCAGTCATCAAAAACCTCCCAAGTCACAAAAGTCCAGGGCCAGATGGCTTCCGTGGTGAATTCTATCAAACGTTTAAAGAAGAAACCATACCTATTCTACTAAAGCTGTTTGGAAAAATAGAAAGAGATGGAGTACTTCCAAATTCGTTCTGTGAGGCCAGCATCACCTTAATTCCAAAACCAGACAAAGACCCCACCAAAAAGGAGAATTATAGAACAATATCCCTGATGGACATGGATGCAAAAATTCTCAACAAGATACTAGCCAATAGGATCCAACAATACATTAAGAAAATTATTCACCATGACCAAGTAGGATTTATTCCTGGGACACAAGGCTGGTTCAACACTCATAAAACAATCAATGTGATTCATCATACCAGCAAGAGAAAAACCAAGACCCATATGATCCTCTCATTAGATGCAGAGAAAGCCTTTGACAAAATACAGCATCCATTACTGATCAAAACTCTTCAGAGTGTAGGGATAGAGGGAACATTCCTTGGCAGAATTAATATTGTGAAAATGTCAATGTTACTCGTGGCAATTTACACATTTAATGCAATCCCTATCAAAATACCATGGACTTTCTTCAGAGAGTTAGAACAAATTATTTTAAGATTTGTGTGGAATCAGAAAAGACCCCGAATAGCCAGGGGAATTTTAAAAAAAAATGTTTGTTTGTTTTAATTCACCCATTTTGTATTAACTTTTTCTAAGTCCTGTCCCTATGCAGTATGATCTATAGTAAGGCTTCCTATCCTGTGTGCGTTCAAGGATTTTCTTCCATTATCCATCTGTAAACCAAAACTCTAAGTTACGATAATATATAGATAACAAGAGAATACCTAGTTTTCTTTTTTAAAAAAATATTTTATTTATTTATTCATGAGAGACACAGGCAGAGGGAGAAGCAAGCTTCATGCAGGGAGCCCAACGTGGGTCTCAATTCCGGGTCTCCAGGATCACACCCTGGGCTGAAGGTAGATGCTCAACAACTGAGCCACCCAGGGATCCCCAAGAATACCTAGTTTTCATGGTTCACTTACTTGCCAGTATTCATGATCGTACATTTTGCTGACTTCAGAAATGTTCCTAATTTTCTTTCAATCCATTTTAATGATTTTAATATTTTGCTTTCTCTAACATTATTAGTGCTTTGAGCAATAATCTTCCAATATTTCTAGTTCATAGAAAAACCATAAATGGAGGTTTATTTTGTGTTTAGGAGGAGAGTGTTGGTTAATTTTTGTATAGTGTTTGTGCTGGTTACTTTATTTGTATTTTATATTTAGAAATGGAGATCCTTAAATTCTTTAAAAATATCTTCTTTTATTTCCTAGATAACTTACTTTTTTTTTTTTTTTTTCCTTTTTATTCTGTTCCCTTCCTTACACTTCTATTATTGATACTGGACCTCTGGATTAATTCTCTTAAACCATGTCATCTAATTTTTATTTGCTTATTTCATAACTTTATATGCTTTATTATTTGGAAGCAGCTCTATATTCTTTTTTTTTTATTTTTTTATTTATTTATGATATCACAGAGAGAGAGAGAGAGAGAGAGAGAGAGAGACATAGGCAGAGGAAGAAGCAGGCTCCATGCACCGGGAGCCCGATGTGGGATTCGATCCCGGGTCTCCAGGATCGCGCCCCGGGCCAAAGGCAGGCGCCAAACCACTGCGCCACCCAGGGATCCCAAAGCTCTATATTCTAATAATTGTATTGATTTTCAAAATTTATATAATAAATAAAAAGGCGGCACTTGGGTTGCTCAGTGGTCGTGGTCCTGAGGTCCTGGCATTGAGTCCCACATCGGGCTCCAGCAGGAAGCCTACTTCTCCTTCTGCCTATGTGTCTGCCTCTTTCTCTTTCTGTCTCTCATTAGTAAATACATAAAATCTTTAAAAACAAAACAAAAAATTCTGTAAAAGTGTTTAAGTGCTCCATCTTATTAATTACATGTTCCTTTTTGTAATATTCAGTTGAATGATACATAAATCCTCTTATTTTTCTTTTATTTCTGAAGATACTAATTAAGTTTTAAAGTTTTTAAATTTTTAAAAAATTTTAAAGACTAGTTCAAATTTCTGCTAAATTTCTTTATATCAGTTTGGTTTTGATTCTGTGTTTCTATTAAAGACTTTTCTGTAACCCTTTGTTATTTTTGCTTGCTTGGTTCTATGTAAGAGTAGGACACTAAGGAGCTAGTTAGTATATCTGAATCATACCAGGATGTTTCCAGGTTTGTCTGTACATATTTATGTGACCTTACATTTGTTTGAACTCTCATACATGTACATTATTTGAGATCTCAGCTGATGGTTTTCCTATGGGGAAGATTAGAAATTCCTTCTGGAAGTGTCATGCTCATCTAATAAGGTTCATAGTCTGACTGTACTGATGTGCTAAAATACCTCTAACTTGCAAATCTTTAAGTCTTTTTTCCTCGACTAATTACATTTCCTAACATAAAGTGATATAATCCTGGAAGGCATAAACCATACTGTCAAAATTTGGGGAGTGAAAGTGAAAAGGATTCTCAATCAGATCAATTTAATGCTACAGTAAAAATGGTCCCAACATCTAAGTGATTTATACAGATATTTATTTGGATCTCATACTATTTATTCTTTCTTTTCAGATTTTATTTTTATTATTTATTTTATTTATTTGAGAGAGAGAGAGGGAGTGAGCATGAGAGGGGGAAAGGGCAAAGAGAGAAGGAGAGGGAGAAGCAGGCTCCCCACTCAGCATTGCCACTAACTAGCTACATGACATTGGACAATTTGCTTAACTTCACTAAGATTGAATCCTATCTGAAAACAAGGCTGAGTATATTTAACATCTTAGGACAGATGTGAAGATCAAATATTATTTATATATCTTTTGTATTTTTCATTATTGGTTCTTGGCACATAATTAGAACCTAATAAATGAAAGTTTTCCTAATATCTGGATACATTAAATCAACATATTTTAAATATAGTACTAAAATGAAAACTATGACAAAAATGTTCATTTATTCAATTAAAAAGTATGTTTATATATAATACAGAAGTGGAAAGACTGAGATAGCAAAACTCGTATGACCACATACCTCAGTCTCCTTTTCTTACCATGTCCGCTGGAAAGTTTTAAATGAAAACATATAGACTTGATTTAGATTTGCTAAATTTTCTCAGAAACAGAGGCAGACCTGGAGAAACCACAACATGATGGTATTACTATTTATTTTAGGCACCTCAAGATGCCATAACAAAATATAGTAGAAGGGATAGCTTAAACAACAGGTATTTGTTTACTCTCAGTTCTGGAGGCTGAAAGTTCAAGATCAGGATGCCAGCGTGGTCAGTTTCTGGCAAGAGCTGTCTTCCTGGATAGCACATGGCTGTGCCTTCTCATTGTGTGCACACCTGGCACAGAGAGAAAGAGAGGGAGAGCTAGAGAGAGAGGGAGGGAGAGAGAGCACAAGTAAGAAGCTCTCTCGTGTCCATACTTATAAAGGGCATTAATCTCATCAGACCAGGTCCCCATGCTTATGATCTGATTACTTCTTAAAGGCTCCATATTCAAATACTTGGGTGTTGGGCTTCAACATATGAATTTGGTAGAGGGCACAAACATTCAGCCCATAAGAGCATCCAAGTATCTGGTGATGATGCCAATTTTTATAACCAAAGTCTCAAGATGAAGAGAGTTTAGTTTCCATGGGCTCATATAGAGTATTTTTTTTTAATTAATTTTTATTGGTGTTCAATTTACCAACATACAGAAAAACACCCAGTGCTCATCCCATCAAGTGTCCACCTCAGTGCCCGTCACCCATTCCCCTCCAACACCCGCCCTCCTCCCCTTCCACCACCCCTAGTTCGTTTCCCAGAGTTAGGAGTCTTTATGTTCTGTCTCCCTTCCTGATATTTCCCAACATTTCTTCTCCCTTCCTTTATATTCCCTTTCACTATTATTTATATTCCCCAAATGAATGAGAACATACACTGCTTGTCCTTCTCCGATTGACTTACTTCACTCAGCATAATACCCTCCAGTTCCATCCACGTTGAAGCAAATGGTGGGTATTTGTCGTTTCTAATTGCTGAGTAATATTCCATTGTATACATAAACCACATCTTCTTTATCCATTTTTTTTAAGTCAGATTTGACATACTAATGTATCATTCTTTTAAGAACTGTTAATAGCATTTTTGTGACTACTGTTTTCTCAAGAGCTTTGCAAAAAAGAAATAGAAGCCTATAATTAAACTATTATTTAATGTGAATTTTCAATTTCATGTTTCATTTTACCCTTAAAAATGCAGGTCTTTTTCGATACAAACTTTGGATTTTTTTTCCAGTAATACTCTTATTATAGGGACACCTGTGTGGCTCAATGGTTGAACATCTATCTGCCTTTGGCTCAATTCATGATCCTGGAGTCCTGGGATCGAGTCTGGCATTGGGCTCCCCTAAGGGAGCCTGCTTCTCCCTCTGCCTATGTCTCTGCCTCTCTCTCTGTGTCTCCCATGAATAATAAATAAAATCTTAAAAAAATACTCTCATTATATCCTTGTATTTCAAAGGCTAACTTGAAAATAAAAATAAGGAAATTAATGGAAATAAGGAAATCCAAAATATCCAAAAATTGCTTTTTCTCATTTAACAGCAGCATTTTTTTGAAGGTAGAAGGAGAAAATTTGTCTTGTTTATTTAGAATCCAAAATGATTTTTTAGATCCTCATATACACACAAATTTGATACTGTATGAAATCACTGTATCTTCAGTAGTTCATTAGAAAAAATTATCTATAATTAATCTGAAAAATAAGTAATATGAATTCTAAATTAGTTTAAAATGAAAAACCTTTTTCTTCTCAATTTATTTTGGTAATGGTATCTGAATATGCCATCAACCTTAATATTTTCCCCAATCCAGAGTTTTTATAATGATAATTTAATTAGCTTTTTTTATTAAGACAATATGCTGAAAATTATTTTACTATATTTATTCAGACCTGTTTGACCTCTTATTAGCTTAATTTGATTTAATTGTTTTAAAAACTCTTAGATCTAATTATCTTTTATGTAGGATTATATGTTCAGTATATACTTTGGGAGTTAAAAGTCCTTTTTCAGATTAAATACGTACACTAAAATGACTGATTTCTTTGAAAGCAAGTTATATTCTGAATTAAACATTCTTTAAAAATGCTTATATTAATTCCTTTAAAGATTTTATTTATTTATTCATGAGAGACACACACACAGAGAGAGAGAGAGAGAGAGGCAGAAACACAGGCAGAGGGAGAAGCAGGCTCTATGCAGGGAGCCCGACATGGGACTCCATCCTGGGTCTCCAGAATCACGCCCTGGGCCAAAGGCAGGCACTAAACCGCTCAGCCACCTGGGCTACCCAACTTAAACTAATTTTTAAAGTTAGTAATGAACAAGTGCACACGAGCAATTCTTTTCAATGTCATTTATGTTGTAGTTCTATGTTCCTGTTCTGAAATTAATGTTTTTCTTTTTTTAGAGAGAAATTTAAAATGGCACTTGCACATTCCAAAAGCACTACTTAGAATTTAATTAGATGTCTGTATTTATTTCTTGCACACTCTGATATATATAGACAAATTAGAAGACAGATTTTTCAAATGAAAAATATCATTTCAAATATATAATTTTTATAAAATTTTTAAATCTTTATCTTGTTTTTGTCTTCTCCTCATTCTCCTTCTTCTCTTCTCTTCTCTCTTTCTCTGTCTATAACCACACACTCACACACAAACAAGCATCCCTAGATTTTCCAGATGCATTGTATCATAACCTAACAGTGAAAATTGTCTTTTTGCATTGGATATGTACTACAGTCTATATAAACCAGTTAATTCTGTGACCTAGGAAAAATCTGTATCTTGCGCATAAAGTATATTTTATAAAAGTAATAAACATGATTTTTATGACATTTAAATTACATGAGATAGTATTTACTGAGCTACCTAGCAATCAGAACATTTTAGCAATAAAAATTGAAATAATTGTTGAACCTGGGAAATTAATATAGTTAATTATACTGTTAATTATACTGTTGTGCTGACGTGGGCATTTTAGAACATGTCCTAAATAAAAGTAAAAGCAAAAACTTCTAATCCAACAGTTGTATATATCAGCAATTATGTTCTCACTTTCTCACTTCTTATATTTGATATGTCTCAAAAAAAAAAAGTAAATAGGCATTATCTGTAGTGGGACATGCAATAGTCATGAGAGATAAGGTTTATTCGTAAGTAGATATATAATCCTGAAGAATGACTTACCATTTAGAAATCTTTGTACTCTTATTGAGAATAAGAAAATGAGTAAAATAACTTCCCATAATTCTTCAGGTTAGGAAAATTATATTTATAAATTTTATAAAGTTATCTACATTAAAAATATAATAATCCTAATTTAAGTGATATATCTTACAGACATTTCAAATAAAAATTAGTATGGCAAAAGTCCAAGTATAACTTTTCACTTGAAATCTGTTGCTTGTGCTACATTCCATAATTCAATAAATGGCTCTAGAATGCATCTCTTTTTTTGAGATTTTATTTATTTATTCGTGAGAGACAGAGAGAAAGAGAGGCAGAGAGATAGGCAGAGGGAGAAGCAGGCTCCATGCAGGGAGCCTGACGTGGTACTTGATTCCAGGTCTCCAGGATCACGCCCTCCCAGGTCTGCAGGATCACGCCCTGGGCTGAAGGCGGCACTAAACCGCAGAGCCACCCAGGCTGCCCCTACAATGCATCTTTTTATTCAGACCAAAACTCACACGGTCTTCATTAAATTCTGCCTTTCTTTCATGCCTCACATTTCAGTTTTTGACAAATACATTTGGCTCAAACCATGAAATAATTACCTAAACCCACCCAATCTCACCATAATTACTATTTTCACCTTCACCAGTTTTTTGGTAGGATGTGATGATAGCTTTGATTAGTTTCTCCACCCAATTTCAATCTAATTTTCTCAAGATAAACAATATCATACTTTGAAATATTATATATATATATATATATATATATATATATATATATATATATAATGTAAAGCCTAGGCTCAGAATCCTTCAATGACCTCTCACCATACTTGGAATAAAATAATGTTTTAAATAAAATCTAAGTAATCTGGTCTACAAAGAATTCTTCAGTTTCATCTCTTACTCTTCACTAACAGTACTGCACTGCAGTGCCATGTCGAATACACCCCTGTTTTAAAATCTTTGCACTTCCTCTTCGCCTTGCCAAGCATGTTTTCATAAGGCTTGTTCTCTGGCTTCATTTACAGCTCTTCTGTGGGCCATTTTTTTTTCTTTGAGGATTTCCAACTTCCAAAATTAACTGAAGGGCCTGGGAGATGAAAAGGAAACATTCATGTGGGACAAGTTTTTTTTTTAAATTATTTATTTATTCATGAGAGATATATAGAGAGAGACAAAGACATAGGCAGAGGGAAAGGCAGGCTCCCTGCAAGGAGCCACATGTTTGGACTTGATCCCTAGACTCTGGGTTTACCACCTGAGCTGAAAGCAGACGCTAACTGCTGAGCCACTCAGGCATCCCCATGTTGTACAACTTTTTGTCTCTTGTTGGGATAAGTTATTGTAATTTCTTAGGCTATACATAGGCAGTATAGATTATGTGATATTTTGTCTTAAATGCCTAGTCTCTAAACTAGACCACCTGAATGCCTCTATTTTTAATTGCAGATCAAAAAACCTTTTATAAATCTCTTCTGTATTGCTATACAGGTGTCTTTTGGTTGATATGATTTTATATTTGCACACCAGGATTTAAAGGAATTTAGGAAGTGTGAGAATGCCTGGGTGGCTCAGTAGTTTAAGGTCTAACTCTTGGTTTCAGCTTAGATCATGATCTTAGATCATGGGATCAAGCCCCACTTTCAGCTCCTCACTCTCTCCCTCTCCCTCTGCCCCTCCCTCCTCATGCTTTCTCTCAAATAAATAAATAAATCTTAAAAAAAATTTTATGAAGTGTAAAACAATGCTACTCTTCTCATTAAAGTATATTATTATTACTAATAAAAAATTATATTACCTCCATAATGAATTTGTTGTTGCTATTTCAATATGTAAAATTATATAACAAATCAAAATGATTAATATGCATAATTAATTAATATTCAATGATTTATTTTAAATAATTACATATTTCTTCCTAAATATAAAATAAATATTCACAGATGTGAGTCATGTAGTAAAATCTTTTGAGAGTTCTTAGCAATTTTGCATTGGTTAAAGGTTATATGAGACCAACATTTTTGAGAGTTAACTGCTCTAATATTCTTTCCTTTGGTGTCAAATGAATGACTGTTTAAAATTCACCTCACACAATAAATTTGGGTGTCTACAATAGCCAAACTGTGGAAGGAGCCTCGGTGTCCATCGAAAGCTGAATGGATAAAGAAGATGTGGTTTATGTATACAATGGAATATTACTCAGCCATTAGAAACGACAAATACCCACCATTTGCTTCAACGTGGATGGAACTGGAGGGTATTATGCTGAGTGAAATAAGTCAGTCGGAGAAAGACAAACATTATATGGTCTCAATCATTTGGGAGATATAAAAAATAGTGATAGGGAATAAAGGGGGAAGGGAAATAAAGAGTGGGAAATATCAGGAAGGGAGACAGAACATGAGACAGACTCCTAACTCTGGGAAACGAACTAGGGGTGGTGGAAGGGGAGATGGGCAGGGGGATGCGGTGACTGGGTGACAGGCACTGAGGGGGGCACTTGATGGGATGAGCATGGGGTGTTATTCTATATGTTGGCAAATTGAACACCAATAAAAAATAAATTTATAAAAAAAATTGGGTGTCTAGAAGCGATAAATGTCTCCTCTCACTTTTAAAAGTCCAGAGTATATTTTCTCTTATGTACCTGTTGCCACATACTTAGTATTTAATAACTCTAAACTAGTCCCTGTCCCTGGTAGAATGCTCAGTTTAATCAAGGATCATTCTTTATGGCCTGAAAGGGGTTAATCTAACATCATTGTAGAATTTAGTGATTGTGTAGAATTTAGTGATTCAACACTTACAAATGCAACACCCAGCGTTCATCACAAGTGCCCTCCTCATCTCCAGCATCCATTTAACCCATCCCACCCCCCACCTCCTCTCCCGCAACCCTCAGTTTGTCCTCTATAGTTGAGAGTCTTAGAATGATGTCTTAAAAGTGCCTGTTGACAGTTAAGTGTCTCTCATGGTAGATTTATATACTAAGTATAAATATATGTTATAATTAAAACAAAATCAAGGCATATTCAGAAAAAAAACAAAAACAAAATTGAGATCGTTTTATATTAGATGGCACACTTCTGAAAATAATATTTTAGTCAAAAAGAACTAATCAGGTTACAATTTAAATGTAAAATAAGTGAAAGAAGAGGAAACATTGAAAAATAAAAACCAGACTCTATTCCTCAGTTTTTTGTATGTATCTTTACAGCAGTGCTGCACAGATTTAACAACTATAGGTTCATTTCCAGGTAGTGATATTTGGTATTCATCCATCTTTGCTGCTTCTTTTCATATTGATTTTACTATTTGCATTTTTATGAAAATTTAGGATTACCTTGTCTATTTCCATACAGTCACACACACACACACACACACACACACACACACACACACACACACCAGTATTTCAATTTCCTTGAGTTTATAGATTAATTCCAGTTCCTACATTAATCCCTAAAAAAGGGCAAAACTCATGTAAAAAATTAACATTTTTAAAGTAATCTTTTTAATACCTATGGCCATTTTATATTGCTGACATTGAATCTCTATAATAATAGACAATCAAGTTAACAGTGTTTGTTTCCTGTTGACTGTCCCCTAACACTACATTTTCAATAATTATATCATCATTTCTATACCATCAACTGTTAAAACTTGCCTTTTGAAAATTGATTCTTGATATGTCTGGTCTTCATGAAATATTTAGATGTTTTAATCTTCTAAACCTGGACTTTTATCATGCATTTTCCTGTCTTTAGGCTTTATTCTAATTCTCATCTTTGTTGAACTGAAAAGTTGTTTAATTCCTTTTAGAAAACAAACTCATGGTTAATTTGTACCATGAAAAAACAGACTCATGTATATTCTGACTTCTACATGCAGAAGGTTATCGTATGCTTTATATTCTGAAGAAAAATGAATAGAATAATTCCTTATAAATTTTTATAATGTTATGTAAACATAACAATTGCTCTTATTTTTTTGTTTCCATTTTTATAGTTTTCTAAACTTGGAATAGTGTTCTTTTTTTCAGAAATCAAATAAAAGTAAATTCTAATTTCATCGGTTTACCTAAAATTTGGCCTTTTTAGAGTATTCTTTCAATTTAATGTAACTATTGACATTGCATTAATTCATTATCAGAAGCTTAGATGCATTGCAGAAAACATGAATGAAAGTTTTATTTTCCCAAATATTTTGGATCAATGTAAACATTTTATTAATGACCTCTATTGTAAGGACTTTTTCATCATAAACTAATGTCATCTCAGAAACAATTGTAATTTAATGAGCTTGATCTCACTGTTGGTTCACTGCTTACTAAGACAATATAAACTGGCATCTTAAAGTAATATATATCAGAAAGGGAGACAGAACATAAAGACTCCTAACTCTGGGAAATGAACTAGGGGTGGTGGGAGGGGAGGAGGGCAGGGCATGGGGGTGAATGGGTGCCGGGCACTGAGGGGGGCACTTGACGGGATGAGCACTGGGTGTTATTCTGTATGTTGGCAAATTGAACACCAATATTATATACCTGGCCTGAAGGAACAGTTTTACCACATGCTGGCAAGAAATGTATGCCCTTACCAATGAAGGAATAGTACCCTAAATCTACCAAATTGATGTGGTATGGAATTCAATTAATTATTGCCAAAATTTTATTGGGAGGCACATTTAATGTGATAATATATGATGTGTCATTTAAAAAATTTATTTTATCATATTTTTTTTTATAGTTAGTGCACAAATGGAAAGGGACAGAGGGAGAGGGAGAGAATCTTAAGCAGATTGTAAGCTAAGTGCTGGGGCTGGCTCTCAGTACCTTGATATCATAACTTGAGCCAAGATCAAGAGTTGGCTGCTTAACCAACTGAGCCACCCAGGCATCCCTATAATTTTAAATTATAGAATAAACATTACATAATTTTAATATATTATAAAATAAATGCACTTCCAGGAAAATACCTTAAAAGCTGCTTTTTATTGAAATTAGAATATGAAAAAACCCTATGGGGAAAAAAAAGAAAAAAACCCTATGACTAGTACTTGAGTTATTTAAAAACAATTCTCAGATAACAGTAAGTGTATTTTTCATATGTTCATAACAATAAGGATGGGCTAAAATTACATCAGCAGGAACCAAATCAGGAAGATATATAGTCAATTTAAAAATTTTTAATGAACAATCCCATTTTAAGTTTGTAGACAGCAACTCACTTGGTCCTAATCTTAGAACAATACACAAAGCTATATATTGAAAAGTTTGATCTCACCCCTTTCCTCTTCTAATCATTTTCTCTCCATTTTAGTCTCCCCATATAACTAATTTTATTTCCTGTCAGTAATTCATTACAAAATATGACTATCTGGGGGGATCCCTGGGTGGCTCAGTGGTTTAATGCACCTGCCTTTGGCCCAGGGTGTGATTCTGGAGTCCCAGGATCAAGTCCCACATCGGACTCCCTGCATGGGGCCTGCTTCTCCCTCTGCCTGTGTCTCTGCCTCTCTCTCTCTCTGTGTCTCTCATGAATAAATAAATACAATCTTAAAAAAATATGACTATGTATTCATATTCACCCTTTATATAAATAAAGCATACCATAAGATTTTCATTGCAGGTTGTATTTTTCACCTGACAATACCAATAGACTAGGCAATTTCTTCATTAGTATTTTTTTCTCTTTTTGTTTTTTATAGAGGGATAATGGTCATTTGTCTTGGCATATTGTATTGTTGTGAACCAGTTCTGTGTAAATAGGCATTTGTTTTCAGTTTTTGCTGTTACTACAATATGATGAAGAACTCTGTATATATGTAATTTTCTATATCTGCGTAAATGCCTAAAGGAAAATTCCCTAAGTGTTTTGGGAGAACCAGGGATAGATCTTTTAGTCGTGATGATAGATATAGCCAGATTATCCTCCATAAGAGTTTTAGCCAATTTTCAGTATCACCTGTAATGTGCTTAGAAAGCAGATTTTCCTGTAGCTGCACCAAATGAATATTATGACAAACTCCTGGATTTTTGGCAATCTCAGGGCTGAAAAACAAACACTTTAAAACTGCATTTTTCTTATTAATATGATTAGAAATAATTTGATGCAATGACTTTTTCTTTGTAAATTTATGCCTTACACAATTTTTGTGTTGCTTATAGGTATTTTTTCTTCTTAAATTATAGTGGTTCTGTACATAATAGAGAGAGTAATTCATTGCTTGTGCTATAATATTTCCCAGTGTGTCATTTGTATTTTGACTTCATTTGTGTATTATTTAAGCATACAGATTTTTAAAATACATAAATCATTATAATTTCAATATTGATTTGGAATTTTTCTTGATAAATAGAAAATCCTTAATTTAATTTAATTTATTTATTTTTAAAGATTTTATTTTTTTATTCATGAGAGACAGAGAGAGAGAGAGAGAGGCAGAGACACAAGCACAGGGAGAAGCAAGGTCCATGCAGGGAGCCCGATGTGGGACTCAATACCAGGACTCTGGGATTATGCCTTGAGTCAAATCTGGACGCTCAGCTGCTAAGCCACCCAGGTATCCCCAAAATCCTTAATTTTAATATTAAAAGTCAAGACTCAGTTCAAAATTGAAGATGGAAATTCTTCCACTTAAAGATCGAAAGTCAAGGGATGCCTCAGTGGCTTAATTGATTGAGTGATTTTTGGTTTTGGCTCAGGTACTGGTCTGCCTAGGACTCTGGGCTCAGCTGAGAGTCTGTTTGGGGTTTTTTCCTCTTGTCTCTATCCCTGCCACACAAACTCTGTCTCTCTCAAATAAATAAATCTTTGAAAAAAAGAAAGATTAGAAGTCAAACTTACTTTAAGAGTAAAGATAATTTACTTTTTTTCCCATTCCTTTTACAGTTTAGTTTTGTTACATTTAAAACCCTGAGTCACTAATAATTTGTTCTGATATATTATGTCAGAGATGGATGCACATCATTTTTCCCAAATAACTGATTAGTTATCAAACACTGTTGATTAAAAAATTCATTTTCCCATTATTAACTTGAAATGCCACTTTTATTATATATTAATTCTGTGTGATTTGCATACATTTTTGGATACTCCCTGTGAACCATTGGTCTTTTTAACTACTCACAAAGTGGTACCACATTATTCTATTGAGGTTTTGTAATGTTTCAAGTAACTCATAGAGCTAGTCTTGATTTATTGCTTTTCCTTTTCAGAGTTTTGTTGGCTAGTTTTGGTAATTTATTTTCCTATCTGAACTTTAGAATAAGCATCGTTAGTATCAAAAAATAAAGTGCATATTATATTATTGAATAATCTTGGGAAAATTGACAACTTTATGCCAATGGATGCTCTTATTCAGTACCATGAAATTAATTTTTATTTTACATTTTTTTTCCTTCGTGTATGTTTAACATTTTTCCCAATGCAGGTTTTATACTTTCTTTTTTGTTAACTTTATTTCTATTTCTTTTAAGTTGCTGTATGTGTGTATTTGTGTTTCTGCACAAACTGTAATTGATGGACTCTTTTTTCCAATTACGGATTTTAAGTAGCTTTTTTACATAAAGGCTAATGATATCCAGATAACAATGCATATGCCAGTTGTAATTTTCTTTGTAGTACTTTTCAATTAACTGATCTGAGTTAATTGAGTACACATTCTTAGTCTCTGTACAAGGATTAGTTTTTATTTTTCCTTTAAAATATTCATCATTTATATCTTTACTTTTGTCTTAATTGTACTGACTGATATGTACAGATAATGCTACATAGTGATGGAGATAATGGGCATCACTTTTTGTTTCTGATTTCAGTAAGATTATCTAACTACATATGGCTTGTTAAGATAGCATCACTTGATTAAAAAAACTAAAAAAAAAAAAAAGATAGTATCACTTGATTCCAATTTTCCTGAATTATTTTAAAATGAAATATAGGGGCACTTGGGTTGTTCAGTCGGTTAAGCATCTTCCTTTGGTTCAGCTCATGATCCGAGGGTCCTTGAATCCAACCCTGCATCAGACTCCCTGCTCAGTGAAGATTCTACTTCTCCCTCTCCTTCTGCCCTCCCCATGCTTGTGTGTGTGCACGTGCTCTCTCTCTCTCTCTCTCAAATGAGTAAAAATCTTAAAAATATAATTAAAAATTAAAAAATGAAGTATAGGTATTGCATTTTTAAAAATTCTTATTTAACATCTATGAAAATTATCATGTTATTTTTTCTGCTTAGTAACTATGAAATACGTGTGTTGTATTAATAGATTATGTGGTATATTAGAGTATCTATTGTATTTATAGAATATACTAATGTTATTCATGACACAATATTCTTTAATGAGCTGATAGATTCTGTTTACTAATTAATTCTATTTTTAGAATTATAGTATCATATTAAGATACCTCTGGCATCCTTCTGCCCGATGTTTATGAAGTTTTAGTATCTGTCTCATACTGACCTAATAAAATATATTTAGACCTTTACTTTTCTTTCTCTACTTTATGAACAATTTAAATAACTTTGGAATTGTCTGAGTTTTGAAGTTTTGGTAGATTTTCCCTGTAAATTTTCTTTGTATCTTTGAAAAGTATGGTATTTTTAAATCAGACTACTGTCTATATTAATTCCACATTTGTGTATTTACAAATACTGAGCTATGGCACCTTAAGATTATTCTGTTTTAAATGTTCATGAGTATTTGGAAAGAAAATGTATTTTCTTTTTTAAAAGATTTTATTTATTTATTCATGAGAGACACAGAGAGAAGGGCAGAAACCATTGGCAGACAGAGAAGCAGGCTCCCCATAGGGAGCCTGATGCGAGACTCTATCCCAGGACCCCAGGACCACGACCTGAGTCAAAGTCAGACACTCAACCACTGAGTCACCCAGGTACCCCTGAAAATGTCTTTTCTATTATGAAGGTACAGTGTCCTATATATCCTTAAAGTATGCCTCATTTATTACTTCATTTTATTTTTCCTCTGTCATCTAATGAATTCATTTTGTTTTTGTATCAGAAAAAAATGACAAAACTATGACTTGTGTCAACATCTAGGTAATTTTTTTTTTTACTTTTTTCCATAATAAGAAACATCCCATAAACACATGGTTGTTAATATTTCGAAAAAATTTACCAGTAGTACTTGGAAAATTGGTAATTTTATTCAATTGTAAGAGGTTTATAAAACCTGTATATGGGCACCTGGGTGCCTCAGTCAGTTATGGATCTGTCTTTGGCTCAGGTCATGATCTCAGGGTTCTGGGATCCAGTGCAGCCTTGGACTCTCTGCTCAGTGGGGAATCTACTTGTCCCTATGCCTCTGCCCGTCCCCCTGCTCTTGCTCTGTCTGTCTGTCTCTCTCAAATAAATGAATAAAGATCAAATAAATAATGCTTTTGGTTGTTTATTCATTTGTTTTTTAGATTCCATATATCAGTGAAATCATAAGGTATTTGTCTTTCTCAGTCTGACTTATTTCACTTAACATACTTCTTTCTTTGTCCACCCATGTTGTCACAAATGGCAAGATTTGTGTAATTTTTTATAGCTGTGTAATATTCCATTTTTATATATGACATCTTTCTTATCTATTTATGTATTGATGGGCACTTAGGTTGAGTTGTGTAAGTATAAATTTAGGGTAATAACCCCTTAGTAGATAAGTCATTTGCAAGTATCTTTTCCCATGAAGTAGGTTGCCTTTCTGTTTTATTGATGTTTTCCTTTGCTGTGCAAAAGCTTTTTATTTTGATGTAGTCCCAATAGTTTATTTTTGCTTTTATTTCCCTTGCCTTAGGAGACATATGTAGAAGAATGTGGTTATGGCTTATGTCAAAGAAATTACTATGTTCTCTTTTAGAGGTTTTATGGCTTCAGGTTTCACTTTTTGAGTTAATTTTTGTTTATGGTGTTAAAGAGTACTCCAGTTTCATTCTTTTGCATGTAGCTATCCAATTTTCCCATTCCCATTTATTGAAGAGACTGTCTTTTCTTCATTGTATATTCTTGCCTCCTGGGTCATAGACTAATTGGCCATTTAAGAATGGATTTATTTCTGGCTATCTATTTTATTGATATATATGTCTATTTATGCGCCAATAACATAGTGTTTTACTTACCATAACTTTGTAGTATATCTTGAAATCCGGGGGCACCTGGGTGGCTCAGTTGTTTAAGCATCTACCTTTGGCTTGGGTCCTAGATCAAGCTTTGCATCAGGCTCCCTGCTCAGCGGGAAGCCTGCTTCTCCCTCCACCTAATTGTACATTCTCTCTCTCTCTCTCTCTCTCTCTCTCTCTTTATTTTTTTTTTTTACAGAAATTGACCTTTATTTGTTGTACTAAAGTCTGTTTAACTTCTGATACAAAGTAAGGTTTTAGTACAGAAAATCCCAGTCTGTCAGAACAGTACCTGTGCACACTGTACCATCACAGTCCCACCCCGGCCACGGCTCAGAGAGCAGCCCCGGGGGTGCCGAGCAGGCCCCCAGCCAGCCCACCGTCTGTTGGTGGTCTGAGCTAGAGGAAGGCGTGTACCTGTGAAATGAAGGGCAGAGCTGAGGACTGACACACATCTCTGTGAACACCTGTGCAAGAAAATAGATCCCTTTAAAAAAAAAATGTCAGCTACGCTACAATCTAGTGTCTAGAATTACAAAGAATAAAATGAAATCAAAGATTTCTTGCTAGTAAAATGAAATGTTAGGAACAGTATTAAAATATAGGTCCTACCCCAGTGACACACGGAGCCCAGTACAGTACCTATTTATTAACAGGACGCACAGTTTAAGGAGGAACCACATCAAATCTTCAGCCAGAGATATCCAGCATCAGAAGTGCAAAAAAAAAAAAAAAAAAAAAAAAAAAAGGAAAAAGAAGAAAAAGAAAAAGAAAAAGAAAAAAATCCCAAAAACAAAACCCCGAAGACGTCCTTGTGGGGTACTGTTTATGCCAGGAGTGCTGTCACCGAGACTAAGTAGATCCCCAGCTTCTGAGAGTGGGGACACTCATCATGACACTTCCCCTAAGAGCTCGCAGTTCCCAGTCTGAAACATGAGCATCTTCCCATCAGAGAGAGCTGGTGTGCCTGCCCCCGTCTATGGAGTTTAAGAATTACCCTGCAAAAATTGCACTGAAAAAGGGGTCACTATTTACAGAAGCTAAGGAGGACCCAGTGGCACGTGCCAGCCCTTGGTTAACACCCTGCCCGGGACTACAGCATGGGGGTGACCCCAGGGAGCCCGGATGGCCCAGGTAGCAGGCAGATGTAACAATCGCAGACTGGACTGCGATTTTTTTTTTTTTGTAATTTAATGAACATTTATTGTACATTTCAATCAAGTGAAAGGCCCCATAGGCTGAGGGAAATACAAGTGAAAATAAGATTCAGCAGCCCCCCCCCCATCTTTCCAGAGTAGTGGATACAGGTACAAGCTACTTTGTAAGGCAGGCCTTTTTTTTTTTTTTTTTATAAGTACCATATTTAATGCACAATTAAAATATTGTGGGAATGGACAGGAGATTCACTCAGAATGAAATTTTTGCCTCAAAGACCATTGCACCTGATTTTCTGATTTATAACTGTCACAGAGCCCCAGGAGGATGGTACCCCTCCTCAACCTTAGCAGGAACAGAACTGCCTGTCCAAATGGCTGCCACGGCTCACACCCAAGCACCGGGCAGAAAAAGCACAGGTCAGACTAACCAAACTAACCAGTTGGAGAAAATAGTTTTTTTAAATTTATTTATTAATGAGAGATAGAGAGGGGGCTGGGCAGAGACACAGGCAGAGGGAGAAGCAGGCTCCATGCAGGGAGCCCGAGGTGTGACTCGTGGGGCCACCAGGGCTGCCTGAGAAAATAGTTCTAAATAAATAAAATCTTTAGAGAGAGAGAGAGAGAATATGAGTGGGGGAAGGGACAGAGGGGGAAGGAGAGGGAGAAGCAACTCCCTACTGAGCATGGAGCCCGACCCATGACTATCCCAGGACCCTGAGATCATGACTTGGGTCAAAGCCAAGAGTGGGATGCTTAACCCCCTTAGCCACCCAGGGGCTCCTCCTGGAGGAAATTTTTTTTTTTTTTCAGATGTGCATCAGTGATTTTAATAAAGAAAAACGTGGTTCTGAGAGGAAATAGCTCGCTCATGTGTAGTCGTTTAAACAAAGCAATGTGAGGTTTAGCTGAGGGTAAGGATTGCAACTGTCGAGAGCACCTTGTCTTCGGTACAGTTCAGGGTCTCTCCATTCTTAGGCACCGATAAGCCTTGTTCTTGCTTCTTTTTAGGAGGAATATAGCCACTGAGACGAGAGGCAAACTCCGTTTTTCACCAGATCGTTTTACTTTGAGCTTCCTCTTGTCAGGGTCATGCACAACAGCATGCCTAGTGAGACTTTGTTTCATTGCAGATGTTTTGCCACAGCCTTCCTGTTCACAAGGGAATGGGCGCCTCTCCCCGTGGAAAGAGAGGATGTGGCTCTGGAGGTTGAACACGGCCGTGTAGGTTCTGCTACAGCCTCCTCTTGGACACCGGCACACGTCCCTTTCTGGGGCGTGGGTTTTCATGTGCTGCTTAAGGTAATCCTTGCACTTAAACGTCTTCTGGCATACTTCACATTTTATGTCCTCTTTATGGGTTTCTCTCACATGTTTCAGAAGCTCTGTCCATGTTTTGGCCACAAAGGAACATTTGTCTTTTTGACACATACAGCCCTGGTGGAGCTTCCCGTGTGGCTTCGGCCTGCTGGGTGAGGTGAGGTGTTTCCCACACCTCCATGGGCACAAGCACACCTGGACAGCAGCTGGCTGGTGTGCTGGCACTGATGGCTTCTCAGCTGCTGGGGTTTCTTGAAGGCCTCCTTACAACCTTCAAAAGTGCATACATATTGTTTTTGTTGATTTTCATGTTTGCGTTCAAAATGTTTGTTCAGGTTTGATTTTGTGTTGAATTTCTGATCGCAGCCACTAGCTGGACAAACCAATGGCTTTTCCCCAGTGTGAATCAGAGTGTGGCGGCTGAGCTGGTAGTCCCTGACAAAGGCTTTGCCACAGCCTTCATGGTCACAAACAAATGGTCTGTTACTGGTTTGTCTTCTTTAGGGGCTATTTGGCTGTGTGCTTTCTCCGTGCTTCCTAAACGTAGCTGCACCTTGGAATCACGTGGGGATCTTTTGCACACTCCAAGCCCAGAGCAGATCCCCGACCAATGAAACCACAGTTTCTGGAGGTACAAAATAGGAGTCAGAAGTTTTGGGAACGCTCCAGGGATTGCGAGGTGCAGGAAAGTTTGGGAACCATAAATAAATATTTAAAAACCTGTAATATTTTCAGCTTTGTTCTTCTTTCTCAAGATTGTTTTGGTATCTAGGGCCTTTTGTGATTCTTTACAACATTTAGTATTATTTGTTCTAGTTTTATGAAAAATGTTATTTTGATAGAGATTGCATTGAATCATAAATTGCTTTGACTATTATCAACATTTTAACAATATTCTTCCAGTTCATGTGCATGCACTTTCTATTTGTGTTATTTTCAATTTCTTTCATCAATCATCAGTATTTTATAGTTTTCAGAGTATAATAAGCCTTTACCTCTTTTGTTACACTTATCCCTAGCTTGTTTTCTGTTTGTTTTTCATGCAACAGTAATTTGAGCTGTTCTCTTCATTTATTTTTCTGCTGCTTCACTATTATTGTATAGAAACATTAATTATTTCTGGGTATTTATTTTCTATCCTGCAGATTTGCTGAATTCATTTATTGTTTCTGGATGTTGTTTTGGGGAGTCTGTAAGGTTTTCTATGTATGTTATCTGCACATAATGAGTGTTTAACTTCTTTATCAATATGGATGATTCATTTCTTTTTCTTATGTGATTTCTGTGGCTGGGACTTCTAGTATTACGTTGAATAAAAGTGACAAGAGTGGACATTTTTGCCTTGTTCTGATCTTGGAGGAAAAGCTCTCAGTTTTTCACCATTGAGAATAATGTTAACTGTGGGTTGTGGTTTTGTTTTTGTTTTCTTTTACATATGGCCTTTATTTTG
Source organism: Vulpes lagopus (assembly GCF_018345385.1). NCBI lineage: Eukaryota > Metazoa > Chordata > Mammalia > Carnivora > Canidae > Vulpes > Vulpes lagopus. The sequence goes on from NC_054839.1 coordinate 21,829,401, forward strand.
ATGAGGCATTTCCTTGTAAACCCACTTTGTCGAGAATTTTTATCATAAATGGATGTCAGATTTTCACAAATGCTTTTTCAGCATCTGTTGCCAGGATCATATGATTTACATCCTTCTTTTTGTTGATGTGGTTCATCACATTGGTTGATTTGCAAATATTGAAATATTCTTGCATCTCTAGAATAATCCCCACCTGATTATGGTGCATAATCCTTGTAATGTTTTGTTAAATATTGTTTTTGCTATTTTATTAAGGATTCTTGCATCTGTATTTATCAGGATATTGGCCTGTAGTTTTCTTTTGTGGTGTCTCTCTGGTTTTGGTATTAAAGTAATGGTGGCTTTATAGACTCTATTTGGAGGCTTTCCTTCCACTTCTATTTTTTTGGAGTAGTTTGTGCTGAATATGCATTAACTCTTCTTTAAATGTTTGATAGAATTCACCTGTAAATACATTTGGTCCTTGACTTTTACTTTTTTGGTAGTTTTTTGGTTACTGATTTAATTTTGTTACTAGTAATTGTTCTGTTTGGACTTTTTATTTCTTCCTGAATCAGTTTTGGAAGACTGTATATTTCTAGAAATTTATCCATTTATTCTAGGTTATCTAGTTGTTGGCAAATAATTTTTGTAGTATTATCTTATAATCCCTTGTTTTTCTGTGGTGTCAGTTGTTAATTCTCTCTTTTGTTTCTGATTTTATTTATTTGAGCTTTCTCTCTCTCTTTTTTTTTTTTTTGTGTTCTTGATGAGTCAGGGTGCAAGTTTATTAATTTTGTTAATATTGAACATATTTTAATTGCAAAATTAAATGAGACCAATATTAAACCTATGTCTCAGTTTATTTTCCAAGTTACAGAACTCTGAAACCTGAGTATTATCTTCTACACTAATGATGCTTCAAATTTATGCACTCAACATAAACCTCAGGGGGTATTACCAAGTCTTTTCTATAAACTTATCACAAAAACATCATGTAAAGATTTGACTTACCCTGACTAGATAAGATGTGTAATTTCATGCATAATATTTATCCAGTAAGTCAAGTTCATATCAAAACCTGGAACAATTTGAACTGATGTCTTATTAATCCTCAGTAATCTTAAATTTTAAGTAAAAGACCAATGATAATTAAAATAGTTACTGCTGATAAATGCCATTATTAATTTAACAGCTTATTTTTTGCTTCAGGGCATTTTTACCCAAATATTCCCTGCTTATTTATAGATGCTACTTCATTCATCTACTTTACAGAGACAGGCACTCTTAAAATTTTAGCTGTTGTCAGTAAAATTAATTCATATTTTTTTTTTTCATTTTTTTTCTCACCTATTCAGAAAACGTTCTCAACCAAGTATATAAAGACATGTATTTCTGTTTTGGATTTTTTTTTTTAATTTTAGGACATTTTTCAAAACTTGAATTTTGAGGATCAACTTCCAGAAGTGCTCCTTATATTAGAAATATGCTTATATTAAATCAGTAAATGTTGAGTTTCAGTTATATGATTAAGAAAATATTAGCCAATGGGTATAGCCAATATCAAACTTCTTCCTGGTACAATGACAATGGCCTGTTTTGTTTGTTTGTTCTTTGTTTGTATTTCAGCAACTTAACACTTTAGAATGATCAAGCCCATTACCTAGTAACACTCACTTACCTATGGAACAAAATCCTGAAAATTCAGTGTTTTTTTTTTTTTTTTTTTTTAATGTCTTTAGTCCAGTTAAATGCTGTGGTCAGGGGCACCTGGGTGGCTCAGTGGTTGAGCATCTGCCTTTGGCTCAGCTCATGATCCCGAGGTACTGGGATTGAGTCTTGCATCAAACTCCCTGTGGAGAGCCTGCTTCTCCCTTTGCCTATGTCTCCTCTCTCTGTGTGTCTATCATGAATAAATAAATAAAATCTTTTAAAAAAATTAGAAAATATGCTCTAGTCAAAGTTGAGATGTTTCTTGAAAAGTACAGTTCTGCTTTACACTGAATTAAATACTTTTTTACACTTTTTCTTTGTAGAAGAAATTAAACATATATTTTTAATTTAAAAATTAATTGCAATATAATTTATATACAGTTCTGTTTCCCATGGGAAACACAGTTCTGTGTGCAATGTAGTGATTCAACAATTCTACATATTACTCAGTGCTCATCATGATTAGTATACTCTTAATTTCCTTCATCTATTTCAATCATCCCTTACCCACCTCCTCTCTACTAACCATCAGTTTATTCTCTATATTTAAGAGTCTGCATTTTTGCCTTTTTCTTTGTTTTACAGATTCCTAAACTCTACATATGAATGAAATCATATGGTATTTCTCATTTTCTGACTAAATTCACTTGGCATTATACCCTCTAAATCTAGCCATGTTGTTGCAGATGGCAAGGTTTCATTTTTTATGACTAAGTAATATTCCATTTTATATATGCATGTGCTACCTGTTCTTTATCCATTCATTTATCATGGACACTTGGGTTGCTTCTATACTTTAGCTATAATAAATAATGCTGCAGTAAACATAGAGGCACATATATCTTTTCAAATTAGAGTTTTCATATTCCTTGTGTAAATACCCAGTAGTAGAATTACTGGACCATGTGGTAATTATATTTTTATGTTTTTGAGGAATCTTCAAACTGTTTTCCACAGTAACTGCACCAGTTTGCATTCCTACCAACAGTATATAAGGGTTCCTTTTTCTTCACATCCTTGCCAACACTTATTTCTTGTGCATTTTACTTTAGCTATTCTTACAGGTCTGAAGTCATATCACATTGTGGTTTTGATTTGCATTTCCCTGCTGATGAGTGATGTTGAGCATTTTTTTCCTGTGTCTGTTGGCCATTCATATGTCTTCCTTAGAAAAATATCTGTTTGTATTTTCTGCTTTTTTTTTAAATTGGATTTTATTTTGGTGTTAACTTGTGTTGGTTCTTTATATATTTTGGATACTAACCCTTTATTGGATTGTCATTTTCAAATACTTTCTCCCATCCAGTAGGTTGTCTTTAGTTTTGTTGATTATTTCCTTTGCTGTGCAGAAGCTTTTTATTTTGATGTAGTACCAATAGTTTTATTTCTTCCTTTTGCCTCTCTTGCCTTAGAAGACATGTCTAGAAATATGTTGCTATGGCCAATAGAAGAGAAATTACTGCCTGTGCTCTCTTCTAGGATTTTTATGGTTTCAGGTCTCACATTTAGGTCTTAAATCCATTCTGAGTTTCTTTTTGTGTGTGTAGTGTTAGAAAGTGGTGCAGTTTCATTCTTTTGCATATAGCTCAAACATATACTTTTCATTTTAACAATACAAAATCAACCAAGACATAAGAATTGGTGAGTGCTAAGCAAGTTAGAATTTATATAATTTTCAATGTAAGAGGTAGAAATTTCATACCAAATAAAACTGAATGGGAAAGAACAAGCAGATAAATGGTTGTTTTCCCTGAAACTTTTATGAATGTTTCAAAACAAAATTTCAATATAAACTAGTTCTCATTGCTCTAGTAAAGGCATTATAAATAAGAATCTCACTCCATAAGTGCAATTGCTATCTCTGCATTTTTATAGGGCAGGATGTATGTATGAATAGGTGGATTGAATATGACTGTGCATCAAACACTTTCCCTATCTGCATTCTCTTTGGAAGATAGTAAATAAACCACTAACTTTTTACATTATTACTCTAAATGAAATTACTTAGTTATTACTCTAAGTGAAGTTAATTGGCCTGAAAAAGAGTAGCTCATGAGGAGCTGCAAACTCTTTAAGAGGTCAGCCTAGTAGGTTTGCTCCATAGCAATAGTAGCGACTATTCAACAAGATATACCTCTCAGTATGTTTCAATGTGATACAATACAGATATGAGCAATAAGCAGTGAGTCACACTCTTGCCTCTTAATACCAGCAAAACAACAAGAGGTTAATTCTAGTTTTCTGTCCACTCTAGTTAATGTTGGCTGATGAAAATTTGCTAACTAGTTTTGCTAACTAGTTTCAATTTAAATCTGTGGCTAAACTCAGTTGGGCTTTAGTGCTGCTTGACGTTTCTATCACATATATAAAACATTTGGTCCACTTATTCTTCTGTTCTCCTAAAAATTTATTTCATATCTCTATTCTTTCCAAATCCCCATTTCTTCAAATTCCCTACTCACTCTCAGCTGAAGAGTTTATTTATTTCACTGGTAAAACAAAAGCCATAAGAAAAGAACTGATGTAGTGTTCTTTTTTCAGTTTTTGTTTTACCAGTGAAATAAGAAGTCTTCAAACTGTGACTGAAGCAATGAGTTCCCCCTCCCCCGACTTTTATATTTTTTAACCTATATAAAAGTCTGTGAGGACAAAGTGCTGAGATGCCATGGAAGCTCCTTAGTAATTACAGAATTGTATTCCTCTTTTCTGCTTTCCTGTTCTTGATAAATGGCTTATACTCTCAAGTTTGACTCTGGGCATTAAGTGATTACAAGATTTCCAATGATAATTTCTGAATTCCAAGCAGAAATAGAAAGGACAAAAAGAAAAGTACATATCCCCTACTAAATCAGCTCCCTTTAAAAGAATTCACAAGAAGCCTACACTCATTCTCTTTACTTATAGTTTATCATCTCTCCATTTCATGGAAGACTGGGCACAGGGTAATGCTCATAACAGAGGGAGTCTATGTCTGTGAAAGATAGGACAATGGATATTGGATTAGCAGCTAGTAATGTCTATGACAGTTACCTGTGTGTCAAAATCTTCACACTTGACCTTAGGCCAAAGTCTGAGAAATAATAAAATCTTGATTTAAAATATGAGGTCACGGGGCAGTTCCAGTGGCTCAGTGGTTTAGTGCTGCCATCAGCCCAGGGTTTGATCCTGGAGGCCCCAGGCTTGAGTCCCACGTCAGGTTCCCTGCATGGAGCCTACTTCTCTCTCTGCCTGTGTCTCGGCCTTTCTCTCTCTGTGTCTCTCATGAATAAATAAATAAAATATTTAAAAACAAACAAAAAAAATAAAAAAAACAAAAAACAAAATATGAGGTCACTGAATAATCCTTTCCATCTCATCTGGATATTGTTTTATATGAGGAGAAGGAAGGTATAAAGTAGAACACAATGTATCTCGTCTCTCTTTTTTTTTTTTAATGTTCATAACAGCTTTATTTGTGACAGCCAAAAGCTGGAAACAACCCAAATGTCCATCAGTAGGTGGATGGAAAAATCTATCCAATCAGATACTAATCAGATACGGGGAAAAAACGAAGAGCTTTTTAAAAAAGCCCTCTTGAACACATACTGCATCGACAAATCTGAAAATAATTATAGTGAGTGAAATAAGCCTAATTTTTAAGAGGGTACATATTACACAATTCAATTATATTAAATCCTAGGAGATGCGAACTAATGTACAGTGTCAGAGCAATTCAGTGCTTGCTGGGGAATGGAGGAATGGGTGGTATGTTGGGGTAGGGGAGCAGGGTAACAAAGGGGGATGAGGACACTTGGAAATGATGGGTAAGTACAGAATCTTGGCGGCAGTGATGATTTCATTTTCGTGCATACAGATGTCAACACTTACCACACCGTACACTTTAAATACATGCAGTTTACTGTATGTCAAGTATACCTGGGTGAGGCTCCTAAAATATTAATGGGGGGTAGGAGAGGTGGCTAAGGATGCCTGGCTGGCTGGTAAAACATGTGACTCAAGGTTGTGAGTTCAAGCCCCACTTTGGGTATAGAGGTTACTTAAAAATAAAATCTTGAAGAAAAAACATTGATGAGCTCTACATTCTAGGGATTCCAGCTCATATACACCCAATATACAATAGTAGAGAATGTACAGGAAAATCAATCTCTCTCTCTCTCTCTCTCTCTCACACACACACACGCACACACACACACACACACCTTTCCCAATCAGAAAAGAGGAGGACAGAAAACATGCCAGGCACTGACTCAGAACAATGCTCAAAACCCATTTATGAGGTCTCTTACCTTGGTAATAGAATAAGGACTTTGTTTTCCTCTGTACATGTGTCTCTGCATCATAAATAAAATGTTTCTTCACTATTAATTACCTTTGTAATTCATTGTGAGATGCTTATTGAGGAAGAAGGGGTTTTACAGGACATTTCACACTTCAAAGAGTATTTTAGTTTTGGGAGTTTATGATTGTTCTGAGGGCTGTATCACATGCAAAGGTAGGTGTGTGTGTGTGTGTGTGTGTGTGTGTGTGTGTGTAAGGGGGGTGGTAGACAAGGAGAGCCAAGTTTTAAATATTTTTGTAGTTAATATTCTCAAAATCCTATAAGGTTGCCTTTACTTTCTGGGCAATTCCTTGTGTGACTAATTACAACCAAGAAGTTGTCTAGATACAGCTTTTGAAGCACAAAGATTCTCATGTTTTACTTACTGACAATTATGTTCCATTTATCTTCTCAAGCCTCATATTGGCAGTTATCCTGAAACTATATAAAACTATAATTAAGAAGAAAATATTTTAATATGGTCATCATGGGTAAGCTCAATCTCAATATATGGCAGGGATTATCAGTGGAAGATGCCTTAAGTCTATTGCATACGGTTTCTCTCCTGGTAAGATTAATTTTCTGCAATAACTGCTTTAAGAGCTCCAGTTTGGGCTACAGAACAGTAACAGTTGGCTTTTTTCCCTGTGCTTGGCTCCAAATTATAGGACTCTCGATGAACTCTGATTGTAGGGCATGGGCAGAGTACATCCCCACTATCAAAACAGTTATTTCCTTTCATTTTTGCTTGCAACCTTGATAACTTTATCTGAATTCATGTTTTTCTTGAAGAACTTTACTGAATAAAGCCTAAAGGAGGTATCATATAGAATGCTCTAAACATTTCTTATCATTTTCTTTAGTTTCAAATTCTCAGTAAACATGCAGTCTGCTTTTAAATATACACAAAGTAAAGGTTTGACCAAATATTACTTAGTAGTAGTAGTAGTAGTAGTAGTACTAGTAGTACTAATACATCGACTCTTTCTTGGTTTATACCTATGTGATGCCTCCTCACTACCTTTGTTCAGTCACATTTTACTTTGTGTCACTACAAACCTCTCACTTACAAATTATGTCTACTAAAAAAATTGTGTTTAGTAAACACCAGAAACATGCATAAATAAGTTAGAAGTTTATTTTTCTTTCTTTTTTTTTTTCTTAAAGATTTTTATTTATTTATTCATGAGAGACAGAGAGGCAGAGACATAGGCAGAGGAAGAAGCAGACTCCATGCAGGGGAGCCCGACATAGGTACTCGATTCCGTGTCTCCAGGCTCACAGCTTGGGCTGAAGGCAGCGCTGAACTGCTGAGCCACACGAGCTGCCCCTTATTTTTCTTTCAAGTAAAACATACCCGGAAGAAGGTAGTTCATGTTTGCTTCTGGTGTCTTCATACTAGAAATGAATGAGTGTCTTCTATTCTCTGTGTATCAGAGAGACAAGATTCCTGATGAAGATTCAGTCTACTCTTCCTCGTTCTAAGGAAGTAGACAGAAGGATGGGTAAAGGAGAAAAGGCTCTGTTTAACTGATCACAGACAATGAATCATGCTTACTCTCAGTAGCAAAAGCTATTGCAAGAGTGGCTGTGACATTTAACTTTAAAAATATTGTCCAACCCAGTAAAACAAGGATTATTCAATAATTAAGGAGTGATTGCTTATTCAAAAGAGTACATAACCCCATCATCACATCTGCATGTATACTCACTCTGCTTTATCTAAATGAATATTTAGGCTCCTCATGAAAATTTTTGCAATATATTAGCATTATATTTAATGTTTCTGTATGTTGGCTATTTTAAATAATGCTAAATTGGAAATGGGAATACATATCCTTTGAATTAGTGTTATCATTTTCTTCTGATAAATACTCAGAAGCAGAATTGCTGGATTATATGGTAAATTATAGTTCTATTTTTTTAATGTTTTCAGAAACCTCCATACTTCTTTCCATAGTGGCTGCACCATTTTGCATTCCCATTAAAAGTGCACAAGGGTTCCCTTTTTTCCACACCCTCACCAACACTTGTTATTTTTTGTTTTTGGGTTGTGCTTGTTTTGTTTAATATATAAGGGCCATTCTGACAGATGTGGTGATAACTCATGCAGTTTTGATTTGCATTTCCTTGATGAGTGTCTTTTCATGTACTTGTTGGCTATCTTTATGTCTTTTTTGGAAAAACGTCTATTTAGATTGATTATTGTTGTTTTCTATTTAGTTGTATGAGTTCTTTATATATTTTGGATATTGGGATCCCTGGGTGGCGCAGCGGTTTGGCGCCTGCCTTTGGCCCAGGGCACGATCCTGGAGACCCGGGATCGAATCCCACGTCGGGCTCCCGGTGCATGGAGCCTGCTTCTCCCTCTGCCTGTGTCTCTGCCTCTCTCTCTCTCTCTGTGACTATCATAAATAAATAAAAATTAAAAAAAAAATCTTTAAAAAGAAAAAGAAGAAAAAAAAAACATTCATTATCTATGAAGCCTATTATACTGTCCCTTTGCATGTTTGTTCTCATCTCTTCCCTGTTCCTGTTCAGCTCTGTTCTGTATGTCAGCTTTCTCCAATTTCCAGGCTTCTTTGAAAATTGGCTTCCTGGTAGGTACAGCCAGTGGAAGCTGTCAGCAGAATCTTGGAGGTTGGGAGGACCATGAAGCTTGCTCTCTCTAAGGTGGTATGTCCAGCAATGACTCTATCTGTTTGTTTGTTTGTTTTAAACTACAAAAGACAGTTCCTTTGTGATCACAGTTTCTATAGGGAATCTCCCTATTTCCCACTCTCATTATGGTTCTAGCAGTTTCTGGAAAACCTCAGTTTCTGAGCACGGGTAAAAATTATTTCCTTCTAGGGACACCTGGGTGGCTCAGTGGTTGCGCATCTATCTTTGACTCGGTCCTGGGATCAAGTCCCCATCGGGCTCCCTGCATGGAGCCTGCTTCTCCCTCTGCCTGTGTCTCTGCTTCTCTCTCTTTCTCTCCCTCTTTCTCTCTGTACTCTCATGAATAAATAAATAAAATCTAAAAAAAAATTTATTTCCTTCCATTGTTTCATCAAAAGTAAGTGGCAGAGGTTTTTGGTTTTTGCTAAATGCTGCTTTTCTCACTTCTCTGGTTGCTCTTCCAGCTTATGTATCCAATCCCTGATGTTAGTATTATTCTCACAGAAATAATTTCTGTGATTTCTCTTAACCTGACCTGAGTCTGAGTAATACAGGTATAGTCCAATAAAGAAGAAAAGGAAGTTCCCAGGACAATGGTAAAGAACTGGAACAGAAAGGAGCTGTAAGCCAAGACAACCAATTGATAAAAATTGAAACCTGAGGATGCAATAAATAGTGAGAAAGGATGTTTTGAGGTATCTTTGGTTTGTTGTTCTTAATTCCACGCTAACTCATATATGAAGCTTACTTACCCCTCAGTATTGTTAATTTAAAAGATCCTAAGAGTGGCCATACCCACTTTCATTACATGGCCTAGAATAAACCTTCCTGTTTTTTTTTCTTTTAAAGATTTTAAAAAATATATTTATTTGAGAGAGAGAGAGAGTACAAGCAGGGGGAGGGACAGAAGGAGAGATAATCCAAAGGAGACTCCCCGTTGAGCATGGAGCCCCCAGCCAAGGCTGGACCACAATCTGAGACCATGACCTGAGCCAAGCCAAGAGCCAGGCGTTCAACAGCCTGAGCCACCCAGGTGCCCCTAACATAAACCTTTCTAAATTGATCAATATTCCACATAAATCATACCAGGGATGCAATATCCTTGGCAGGCAATCAGGTAAAGGGGATGTGATTCAAGAAGAGATTCATAATATTTTATTTGCAATGGAAAATAAAGTTCCAGCAAGTAAAGGGGAGAGATTTCAAGAGAGAACAAAGAAAATGGAATTGAGAACGTACCTCAAGTAACATGTTTATTTTTCAGGGTTGTCCACAGGAAAAGAACCAATAGGTTATATATAAAGGAATATAAAGGAGATTTATTATAGGAATTGGCTCACCTTGTGATGGAGGCTGAGGAGTCCCACAGTCTGCTATTTGAAAGCTAGAGATCCAGGAAAGCTGATGATACAATTCAGTTTGAATCCAAAGGCCTGAGAAGCAGAGGAACAATTGGTATAACTCTCAGTCTGAGATCAAAGGCCTGAAAACCAGAAGGCTACAGGTGTGAGTCTTAGAGTCTGAAGACCAGAGAATCAGGAGCTCCTATGTCCTGAGAAGAAGATGGATATCCCAGATCAGGAAGAGAGATGAATTTACCTTTTACCTTTCTTCTACTTTTTTGTTCCCTTCTAGTCCTCAAAAGGTAGGATGATGCTTACCCATGTTGGTGAGAGTGGCTCCCTTTATTCAGTCTACTGAATCAAAAGCTAATCTCTTCCAGAAACATCATCACAGACACACTCAGAAATAAAATTTTACCACTTCTCTGGGCATCTCTTAGCACAGTTGAGCTGACAAATAAAATTAACCATCACAAATAGGAACAGAATTTGAGGAAGGAAGTAGGGGGCTAGGGCTAATACTTGCTGTATGATGCAGGATTACTGCACAGTGGGGATGGAGTTGTTATTGACTTTAAGATTTTGATAAAAGCATCCTTGGACCTTATGGACATCAGAACTTGATTGGTTATGTTCCATGGCCAGAATCAATGTGATTTAGTCTTTGTTTAGGTATCTTGACTGAATATTGGTAACTATTAGTGATGCAAATATTGGAGTCTCATACACTTACATGCTACGGATTTTAACTCTAACAACAGTCTAAGATGAACTCTTACAGGGTAGTAATAATGTATTCTGCTTGTCATAGAAAAAAATATTTTTAAGATTTAATTGTATATGGTAATTAATCTGCTTGTAAATTGACAGACATTTGTTAACTTTTTATTTATTCTACAAATACTTTCTGAGCCCATTATGTGTTAGGCACTATCCTAGGTGCTGAGGATATGGCAGTGAATGAACATGTCAGAAAATCCCTGTCCAGAGTTTGTCATATACTATGAGATTTGATTATACATCTAACGAAGTGCCAGTGTGCTTTGGAAAAAAAAAATTCAATAATACAAACATGTGGGCACCTGAATGGTTCAGTTAGTGGAGCATCCAACTTTTGATTTCAGCTTAAGTCCTTATCTCAGGATCCTGATATCCAGCCTTGTGTTGGGTTCTGTGCTCAGTGGGAGTCTACTTGAGAATTATCTCCTCTCCCTCTATCCCTCCTCCTACACACTCTTTCTCATGTAAATAAATAAATCTGTAAAAAATAATATAAACATGAAAATTCTGGTACTGTGGTAAGTCCAACTTATAAACAGAGTAGAATAAATTTCCTGTATATCATACATTAACATGTTTAAGTTTTGTATTAGATTATTTAAATGTGGTAGATAATGAATATCAGTTATGGTACCTCTATTATTCTCAATTCGGGGGAAAATATGAGTTGATAACCTTATAAACAAGTAAACTTCTAGTTCACTTCTACTGAAGTGATAAATATCTCATTCCCAAAACATCAAATTTCTTATGATGGCCTTGGTAAATTCACCATTGACTTACTCATAATAATTTTCAGTGCAGTAAAAGAAGCATAAGAAAAATCAAATACTATAGTCATATAACTACTAATGAATCCGTATCTTCAAAAATAGAGAAGCTTTTATATCTACATGGAAAAAATCTATCTTTTCGTGTTTTAAATTCCTTTAACAATGTAATGCAAGCTTCTTCTATTTATACTGCATAGTTTACCTTAAGCATTTGAAGATTCATGATTTTGTACATCTTCCTAACCTTAGCACCTGGCTTAAAAATGAATTCTTAGAGTTCATTTTGCAAGGAGAGATTTATAATATTAAAAGTATACCTCAGGCTCTCAATATTTTATGCATTAAATTTGGGAAATTTATTATGAAAAACATGACATTGACTCCAATATTATTTTTAAATGTAGTTTTCATTAGTTTTCCAGCATATACTAAAGAAAGGAAAATTATTAGTTTAAATGAATAAGATTTTTAATATTACCCAGTACAGAGCACAGTGAGTAAGATACTCTCTATTAGAAGAAATTGCTTCTCATTGGAGATATTATTAAACTCATTGGAAGGGAGCAGAGATGAATTAGCAGCCTTTGTAACAAATCAGCAGCCACAGAAATCTTGGGAAGAGAATTGCTACTTAAACACACCTTGTATAAGTAATTTCCAGACAGGGAAATTCTATGATGGAAGAAAGAACATAACTTTAAATTTACTAGTTTGCAAGTTCAGGGGAGTAGAGAGTCATTAGAACAATATCCTAAACAAGAAACTGTGAATTTTACAGGCCATTTTCATGATATAATTAAATCACAAGTGTAGCAGAATTGTAAATGGAGGGGGGAGGGAACCCCACCAATACAATGATGTTAATAACTAGTTAAAAGAAGAAGGCATTATTATTAAAGGATATCCTCGGAGAATATATTTGTTGGCTTTATCCTTCTATCAAAGCGTCTATATCACCAAGCAGGTAACTTACAAAGATCCATGCTTGGTAATACAGATAACTTGATATAAGTATTTAACTTAAGAATGAACCATCACTTTTGCTATATTGTATTATTCATATGAACATTATATTATATGTCATATTACATTATTATTATATTGATTTCTTCCCTTTATCTATATCTATGTTGTAAAGAATTTATGTGAGAGGTCTTCCAGTTTTGCCCTCTTCCTACAAATGACTTTGCATCACTGTATTTTCAGTAGATGAGTGTTATTCTAAAATGTATTAAAATTCTTCAGAGATTATACTTCTTATACCAGTGATAGTATTTAGTATTATCTGATATTGTTTGAAACTGTCAGCTTGACAAATCACTATTACTTTTTTACAATGATTTCACATATAAAAATATTTTCTTATTATATCAATATCACTTTTATTTCTATTTCCTCTACTTAGTTTTTATCAGCAGTATTAAACATCATAATGCTTCATTCATGTCTATTTTCTTTTACCTTTCTCGTCACCTTTCTTCTGATATTTTTACCCACTTATATTTTATTTGTTTACTTTCAAACCTTATATAAAGAGTTGGTTGCTTCATTTTCCCCCCAGTAATTTGTTTGTAATGTAATCATCTTACTCAGTGCTGTAAGACAAATGCAATTTCTTTAATATGGTCATCAAACAGATTGCCTCTTATAAAGAACTCTAGAGCTGCTTTTATGTGGAGGTCTGAAACATAATTCAATTTGGAAAAACAGTATAAAAGAATAGGTTTTTAAATATGCATGGACAAAAGAAAAAGTAACAATAATTTTGATTAATTTTGAGTTTAAAAGTAAAATGCTGGTCAGTAATGAATTTTTAAATTTTAAAGCTAATAATATCTAAAAAGCACCTTTTTAGTGCTTTACTGTGATATGTATTATTTATAATGTAATAGTCCTCATTATTATAAAAAGCACAATGGCTTAAGAGTTCAGAAATTCGGGGCGTGTTTCAGATATTTGACTTTGGAAAGTCACCGAATTCCAAGTCTTCTGCTTTTACAATGGCATGAGCAGCAAGACAGCCTGGATAATGCCTTGGCATCCTTACGAGGCAATGAGATACTGAGCCTGTCAATGCAAGTGCAATTTGTATTTGCCTATGGCATCCTTGGTTACTTGGATTTAAATTTGGGTAACTCCTTTGTTCTGGAAACTAATAAAATAATGAACTACCATTCTGAAGATCCAGAAAGCTAATCAATCTCCTTCCTGACAAGTATAAAACTTCTCTGTGTAATCTATTTCATGCTTCACATTCATTGTTTGCTTTTCAGACAGTTATAAAGCTTTCTACTAGGAAATGTTTGCTTTCAGATTCCCTTTAAACGTAAATTCTGTATGAATTTTTAAATACCAAGGACTTCTCTGATAGAAGGGAAACAGTTTGATATATTATAGGATTCATTAAATGAGTAAATCACTCATTTAAAAAATACTTTTACTGGTACTGTTGCAGAAGTAAGGGTCGGTTATACAAAGAAACATATGACTTAGCCTCCTACATTATAATCACTTACATTCTAATGGAGAGAACCTCCAAATATTTAAGCAAGCTTAAAAATCATGAGAGGTTCTGTATAGAAGAAAACATGTGAGTTATCTGAAGGGCAATTACTATATTGTGCTATTAAGATAGAATGATCATTTCAAGAAGAAGATACAGCATGAGCATTGCATATAGAAGTCAAACAAGCACAACACCAGAAGATATATAAATAGCTTTGTATGTCAGGGGCATGAGGATAAGTAAGAACTATCAGAGGAGATGGAGAAGAGGAATTGTTAATGACATTTTGTATCTTGCTAAAGTTATTGGATTTTATCCTGGGGATTTGAGGTGGGGAAGTGACCCTATCAGAAGTATGTTTGAAAAAGATTATTGTATCAGCAGCGTGAAGGATAAATCTGACTGGGATCTGAAGCAAGAAGAACATTTAATAGATAGGAGAGATGCAAAGAGCAGCATAGACAGTGCACATTAGTGAGCCTTCAAAAATGTTTATTGAGTTGAAATGAATTGAAGAAGTTTGTTGAAACTTTCCTTTCTCAGGTCTTATTTTTAGAAAATGTCAATAGCAGTTATTCACTGGGTTGCTTCAAAGTTCCTCCGCTGAACCTCAAGAGAGGGTGAGATAGTTGAAGTCTGGGTGAGTGACCCATCATCACAGATGCTTCAAAAATGTCATCAAACACTTCTCTACAGATGGTTCTATTGTTCAAAATGGTCTTTATAGGTCCTGAGTCTTATGCTGCTGTTTAATGCACAAAATAGTATCATCCTTTTTGCAATGGAATCCAATAGGTACCTTAATTATTCCCTTTGCACCTGGGCAAACAACATGTTAGTGACTGCATCCTCTTTGATTGTTATAACCACTCTCCTTGGCTCTTAACTACTCTTATGGTTATTATGTACTCCATTTTCTTTTCTAGGTCATTTTTAGAAAGTTTTGCCAATGAAATAAATCATTTAGCAGTTCCTTGTCAATAATATTGAAAGCTAATATATACCAAAGAGCAAGCTGCCTACTGATGATTGAAAGCTGACTGCAGCATTTTTATTTTTGGAACATATCCAGAATTTTCTAAATGTATCATCATAACACTGTCATATACATGAAAAGAAATATAGCTTTCCTCATTTTACAAATGGATGAGTTAAGATACAAAAGATTGACTTATAAGAAGTTAATAAGAGAGCTTAGTTCAAAAGGAGAAAGATATCCCACCAGCACATGACAATATTTCAACACCTTTATTATCTATAAGGCAATAATCTTTTATTCATTCACCTTAGACAATGGAAAATATTTTTCATAAACACACATGCATGCCCATTTTCTTTTTTGGTGACATATAAAAGCCTAGAAACAATGACCAACGAAGTAACAGTGAGCACCTTGGGAAACAGATTTGTGGTCTCCTAGGTTGTACTTATACATTAAGAAAAATTGTGGTCCTCAAATAAATAGCCAAATCTAGATATAGTGCAAAAAATGCACAAAATTGGTCTGAAACATTCTAAAAAATCGAGGAATCTATCAAAAGCTACCAGGAACATGTAAAAGGGATTCGGGGTCCAATTCGAAGAGGCTTCTGTTGTTAGAAAAGGCAATTTGAGCAGCCAAACAAGTGGAATTAACTGAACAAATTATTGGAATTAATAATTAATAAGATAATAAATTCATGAATTGATAATGTTATGTAACGAAAAACTTATTAGGCACATTTGGTGGATACTGGAAAGCCAAAGTATCCTGAAAACTGAGAAATAAAGGAAAAACTCAAAGTTTCATCCTAACATTCTTATACAAACTGCAACTAAATAACTGATGAAGTAATTTTTTTAAAATTAAGGATCCCAGCTAATAAAGGAAAAGCAGTATGATAGAATTGGAATATCAACATAATGTAACCACTCATTAAATTATTGAAATAGAAAATGATTGTCTATGACTGCTTAAATTATTAGGAGAGAAGCTGAAAAGGATTGTGCTAACAATATTTGAACTCATTAATCAATATTAACATATTTTTTTTAAAAAAAGAAGGCATCACACAATATTTCTGTAACAGAAAATATAAAATACTACCTCTGACTCTTTGAGGCCAAAATATAAAATCTGAATTGGATCAAACCAACCAATCTATGAGTTTATTTGAAATATAGAAAATAGAAGGAGAAAATAAATGACATCAAGGATGCAAAATCCATTGTGTGAGCATTGGAAGAGGTCATCCAGAAGCCAGTTGACCTGTGAGCTGACCCAAGCAATCATAGGATTCCCACTCTCTTTCCTGTCTTTGGAATGTACACTATGTCCACCATTCCCACAGTGAGAGCTGCTATAAGGACAGTCTTGAGAAGTACAGTGTCTTTGAGACCATCTGGACAGTGTATATGACTGAATCCAGCTAAGGCCTCTGTGTAAACTTTTGAAATTTGGCGGGCTGGTGTGGAGATCTCCTTGCCTTGCCGCCACTTAAGTCAGGCCTCCTGTGTCAGGTTCCTTGCTTATTAAGCCTGCCACCTACCTATCCAGAGTGGTTTCCCTCTTCCTACCCTCCATGTAAAGGGACCAGTTTCAGATTTCATCCAGCAAGCTCCTAAAGTTGTAATAGTGAGAAACATAGGAACAAATGATTTAGTTTCATCAACAACAAAAAATTTTTAGTTACAAAAAATAAAAGAAGGCAGTGATCCTGTATATTAAAATAGTATTCAGGGATGCCTGGGTGGCTCAGCGGTTGGGTGTCTGCCTTTAGCTCAGGGCGTGATCCTGGGGTCTGGGATCAAGTCCCGCATCGGGTTCCTTGTGGGAGCCTGCTTCTCCCTCTGCCTGTGTCTCTGCCTCTCTCTCTCTCTGTCTCTCTGTCTCTCTCTCTTGCTCATGAATAAATAAAATCTTTAAAAATAAATAAATAAAATAAAATAGTATTCAGAAACATGTCAATTCAGTACAGTGTGTATACTTGTTTGGATATGCATGCATACAGAGCAACCTTAAGAAGTAGTAAAGAAAGAATAGGGTAAATGTGAATACTGACTTGATAATTACGGTACTGAGGCATTATTGTTATGTTTGATGTGATAATGGTATAAAGAATCCTAATCATTTAGAAATGTGTGCTGAACTGTTTATAGATGAATTACATGATTTGGGGCCCTTGGCTCCAAGTAATCCAACAAGGTAAAGATAAAACTAGATTGCTGATGACGTTAGTAACTGTTGAAGTTGACTGGTAGGTCAGGGCTTCTTTATACTATTCATTAACTTCTGCATATGTTTTAAATTAAAGGTTCTATCAAAAAAAGTTATACAAATAATTTCCTTTAAGTTATATCTGATCCATAATGGAGCAACTTGTCACTAAAAATTGATGTAAAATAATTTAGTTTCTTTCTTTATTGGTAAGACAAACAAAGAGTAGCAAGAGAGAGTTTATCATCCTGAGGAAGGAGGGTGTTAAAGGATTTGGTAGGAGCAGCTGCTTTGGATAGCGACAGTTGTGCTGAGGCTACTGAATGAAAGTCATACAGACTGTAATTAAATATATTATTTATTTTGAGTTCCAATTAATAGGAACTTTGCTCTGGGTTGTGATGGAAGAGTGTTGAAGTTCACCAGAATTTGGGTAGCACAGTTACTGGGGGAACAGATCAGCTTACTACAGAAAAGTCACAGCATAAAAAAAAAATTGTCTCAATGGTGGAGAAAGATAAGATTAGGTAATTGTCCTATAACTGAATGTGTTAAGAGCTAATTATTTATAAATACGTATACATACAATCTGCAAGCTCTAGTGAATACCATATTATAGGTACTTACTAAATATTCTCAATAGAGAGTAATTGGCTTGGGAACAAAATAATAGAGTTAATTATCTGCTTGTGATGAGGAAAGCAAGAGCCATGGAAATAAAGGAATTTATACAGAATCCAAGTCTCGAGAAATAAGATACCTTGAAGGGAAGGAGTACTATGTTGCAGGTAGAAAATTGGGGCTCAGTAATTTCCCTCTGGTTTATGGCAATAAAGAAATAATGTTGGAGCCCTGGGACTCATATTGGATAACACAAATCTTGGGTCTGGGCATTTGGACAAGGTGCAAAGTCACAGGACAGTTAGTTCTTTGGATATAATTATGATTTCCCATAGTCAGAATGTACTCAGAAGCATGAATGTAATTAAGCCTGAAGCTGAAAAGATTCGTTGGACCAAGATAGCTGGAGCTGCCGAGAGAAAACTGAGGAATTGGAAATATATCACAGACAGATGTTGCAATTCCTCTGTTGCCTCCAGCCAGTCCTGTTACTACATTTGTAAACATTTATTGTGTAAAGGGTGCTAGTTTCTTTTTCTGTCTTAAAAGAATGGTATCTTCTGTTCTCTGCTGAATCAAAGACTTGTTTATTTTAGTGCTCCACCTGAAGTTTATAATAATTCATTTTTTCCTGTGCTTTTAAGCTTTTATTTTAATTTCAGTTAGTTTAACATACAGTGTAAAATAACTAACTTTAACAACAGTTTTTGGAAGCATAGTATGGTGGAATATTAGAAACATAAATATCTATAACATTATATAATTAAGGAATATCAGAGAATAAATAAAGAATATTTATTTGACTTAGCTGTGGTTAAAAATTTTGTGTAGGAATATTTCACTAGAATCTGATTTCCTTTAGTATACCTTGTATTACATAATTACTTTTAATACTTAGGAGGAGTACCTCCTGTGAGAAATATATGTGGTTTCTGAAATATCTTTCATTTAGAAAACAAAACAAAAACTAAACCACTTGGCTAGATTGGCTAAAGGAAGTCATCTGTGCAATTTCTAAAATTAGCAGGAACATGGAATTTATATCAACTTAGCAAAGGAAAATGAATTTTAAAAAATTAAATTAAGTCAGTCACCAAAATTCCATCTTCCCTATATTGCTCCAATATGAATGATTCATCTCTACTGCAGTTGCATTGAAGAAAAAGAACTGGTAGAGATTCTCCTTTTTAGAATTCACTGAAGATAGAAATTCAGACAAATAATGATCAGATATTATTTGACCAAAATTATTGTTAATATAGCACAAGATAAAATATGTAGAAATTTCAATTTTATAAGATTAAAAATTGTTAATTTAAATGTTCATAATTTAGAATGTGTACTCTATTTTCTCCTTAAGAGGAAAGTCTTGTTAGGATATAGGTAACTGTTGTTGCATAGAACATAAGTCTGTGCCTTTAGCAGCAGAAGAGGGTGGGAAACAAAGTTCCTTGCTTATACATTGGAGAAAAAGAACTTATACTGTAGTAACTCCCCAGTAAAGGGAAGCATGTTTAAGATAATAGCAAGTCATGAGGCACGGGTGTGTTACTAGCACTAATCCAAGAAAAATGACAAATCTCTAAAATTGTAACAGATACTTTAACTTGAGAGCAATCTGAGGATACAGGTAATACGCAATTGCAATTTTATTGAAAACTTCGTCTTTCTGCTATATCAATAGCAGTTTCTGGAAGCCATTGCTCAGTGCAGTGGTGCTGATCATGTCTCTGACCAGGGCAACATTGGTGGGGTCACGGCTTTGATGCCTTAGGTAGATTCCCTGAGAAGCAGATTTTGATAGGGAGATATACCAGACAAAATTTACTGGGAGTGGGGTGCTTTGAGCAACCATAGTTTTAAAATAGTGAAAGGTGCAGAATTGGAGAGAAGGAGAAGTTGAGTTACCATAAAATTCAATCAGAACTCTGGGCTTATCCCACGGGGCACTCTAGAGTTGAAGTACCAATTCAGATTATTTTCCAAATTGAAATAAGGGGGCTAGGCTTTGTATACCATTTATGTCTTTGGATATGGGTTACTTCTAAAGTGAGGTACAAATTTAGGTGAGACAGCTACCTTTGTCTAAGGCATTTCCTTGAGATGGACTCATCTTTCAGCCTTCAGCATCCAAGGATAGTAATATCCTGTTCTTTAGAGGGAAGATCTAAGCAACGTATGGAGCAGTGTTTGGATGTCCTTCCTGGCTGTGCAACCTTCAAATGCATCTTTCTGGTCCTCCTAGAGATGGTGAGAGTTAAGGCACTTAATCATGTTACTTTTGCTTTGTAATTTAAATAGATTATGTTGTATACTAGTAATAGTCCTGACTGATATATAATTCTGTATATACTTAGATTATTCTAAATTCGTATATGAGATATTTAATGCCCATGTTAACTGAAAATTAGAATGTATCATCTTTTCCTGCAAAATCCGTTCAAGATTTTCTAAGAGTTTTTGATGGGAAAATGAGGAGTAACAGGAATCAGTCTTTACATGTATATTTCCATCTGTCTTTACAGCTTATTAATGAAGACACGATGCTACAGAGGCACTGAGAGCTTGTTGTAGACATGACATGCTGGTCAACTCCACTTATGCTACAAGAGGCTCCATCTTAGCCAGCACTAACAGAAGTTAAGAAAACCACAGTGGGATGCATTAGTTAAGTCTTCACAAAAAAGAAAAGAAAGATCAGAAATCCAAACGGGGCAGCTGGGATGAAATTGGGATACTTGTTTTTGTTTTGCCATTTTTTCATAGGAGACAAATATAAATTGGGTATAACTAAGCCAGTATCTGCTGATACCATGATTTCAGATATATATATGCAGTGCAGTCTTTTCCCTTCACTATTTCCTGTTTTTTTTCACTTAGGTTGTTTCCTTATAGCTTTATCATCTCTTCTATTCTAAAAAATAAGGCAATAAGAAGAGTGTTTATAAGGTGTCTGCATCTATTTAACATTCAGTTGGAATTTTAATCATTTTTAACCTTCTGTGCTATTTTATTCCAATATTAAATTTCTCTGTTGGGTAAAACTTGGAAAAGTTAAAAAACAAAAACAATAAAAAAAAACCCCAAACATTTATGGGCTCCCAATAAGACACAGAAACATTTTAATTGGTCTGCAAAATTAAAAAAAAAAGTAAAGTGAATCAGGTGAATATTTTAAGCTAGATTTATTCCATTTTGCTCATTATTTTCTTTAATCTAGTAGCCTTCAATTCTAATGTGTGACTGTTGTTAAGATAGCAAGAATCAACTCTTGGCCAGATCAACACAGTGTGTAGGAGCCAGGGAAGAAAAAGAAAAAGAAAATGGTATAAAAAAAAATCCTGACATGTAGAAGAGTATTCTGGAGAACCTTGAGAGGAATTTGAGTAGTCATTGTAGAGGAAGCACTGGCAGGAAGCTTGAGGCTCAGGAAGGCTTGTGAAGTGTAGAAAGCCCTCCTGATTTTCAAGTGATGTGGGTTGCTGATAGGACTATTAAGCCTATGAAGAAAAACTAAGCAGCCCCTGCTGTTAATCCATCTGCAGAAAGTTTCATATGCCAGTTTTCTTAATTAGAGTGGACAGAGAGGGGCATCCTGTTGAGATTAAGTCCATAGCACAATAAAGGAAGAAACTGTTTTTACTTATTGGGCTGCTACCAAGAAATGTGCTAATTACCAAGATAGGAGAACATTTTGTATATGTGATAAGTGAAATTCTTAACAAATAAAAAGATTGGAGGTGAGCTTTGAAATTTTTATTCAACAAGGAAGAATGCAGCCTACTGAGAATGCTGATTGAACTAACTGTTCTAAGTATGTTTACTTCATCTCTAACCCCAATTTACATAGAATTCCACTGTGCTAAAGTGTGTGATGGACCTTTTCCATCCTAGAAGGGGACTTCATATTATTTTCAACAAGGCAAAGATATGTTTTATAATTTCATTTTTCAAGAATTGTGAATGTCATTTATGCTTATGCTAGAAATTGAAGAATATAGGAAGATCTACATGAAACACAAGAAATGTTTGATAGCATGGTATCAGATATCAGATATAAATCTCCAACATTTCCTTTCATTATTTCCCATTTTCTTCACCCATGTTGGTTCCTGGTAGTTTTATTATCTCTTCCATTCTGAAAAATAAGCCAATATGAATAATGTTTATAAGGTGCGTTCATCTCTCTGACATTCAATTGGCACTTAAATTACTTTAAATCTTTTGTATTGTTTCCAATACTAAATATCTCCATTGGCTTTTGTAATTACATTGTCTGCCTTTGTGATTTAAGTAAATATGCAGAGATTTTCTTTTTTGGGGTATTATATATATATATATATTAATATATATATTTACCTCAGTCTTAGTCCTTCTGTGGCAATACCACCACTTTTGAGAATTCATGATCTACTTCAGTAAGATTTTAAGCAACTGGGATTTTTGAAAAGGAATGGATTCTAAGGAGATTGGAGAAATAAGAAATACCCAGATATCATGGAAGCCTATGAGTTATTATAAGGGTTTTGAAACTCCATGTGTAAAGACTAAATAGTAGAAAGTGATAGCATACTTAGGTAACAGGAAATAACTTAGTTGAAGAGTGTAGGTAATAGAATAACAGAAGAAGAAAATAAGAAGGGAAGTTTGAAAAATAATTTTTACCATATTATGGGGGAGCAGAATATTAGAGAAAGATTCACTTAATTTTCAGTCAAACTCCTAACTCTGGGAAATGAACTAGGGGTGGTGGAAGGGGAGGTGGGCGGGGGGTGGGGGTGACTGGGTGACGGGACTGAGGGGGGCACTTGATGGGATGAGCACTGGGTGTTATTCTATATGTTGGGAAATTGAACACCAATAAGAAATAAATTTATTTAAAAAATAATAATTTTCAGTCAAAGAAGCACACTTCTTTGATTCATCTTGACTTTATATTCTAGACCTATGGAAATGTTTAATTCACATAGGATATATGGGTGTGTGTGTCCGTGTGTGTCTGTGTGTATTTACTTATGTGTGTGTATGTGTGTATATATATATATATATATATATATATATATATATATATATGTTACTTGTGTATATATAATGATTATAATGATTTATTCATTTTCAGGGCATTCAACAATTATATGGAATAGGATATTAACATGAGTTGCCACATAGTGAATTCCTCCTAAATTACTCTTCCTTGCCATTCTAAAATAAGCCACTAGCTGTTCAAGGAACTCAGTCAAATATGGGGTAACAAAACACACTTCTTTCAGTGTGTGTGTTTATGAATAATTCCTAGCCTATTCTATTGTCTTTATTCATGTCATAATAATATACTTTATGTAGATTTTACCCCAATGATGAAAATTACTTGCATGTCAATCATTTTGTAATTATAAAATATTTCAGATAAAGAATCAGCAAATGACAATAAACAAAATTTATTTTTTCTCAACACAGTAGCAATTATTTTCTCATCCTCATTCTTATAATGGCATTATGATAGATTTTGATTTCTAGGCACATGTCCAGACTTTACCAATCCCTGATATTAATGAACAAGTCTTTCAACATGCTTCAGTAGCATTTTCTGAAATAACAATGTATAAAAGGTAATGACCTAGATTGCATGTTTCATTTTCACTAGATAATTTTAGATTTCACAATTTCTCAAAATACAGTAGGTGTTCTTAGATCCACCTGAGACAAGTTCATATCTGGGGCTAGTTGGTCCCCAGTTGCTAGAGGCTTAGGCTATACAAATAAGCAGTACCGGCAGCTAGACCAACCTGGGATACTTTACTCTGTAATTATGATGAAAATGCATATTGTTGCAGTCAAGAGACAGAGGCTCTCTCTAATAATTTTGTTCTTAGTTTAAAATACACAGTATAAGGGATGCCTGGGTGGCTCAGAGGTTGAGCGTCTGCCCTTGGCTCAGGGTGTGATCCTGGTCTGGGGATCGAGGCACATGTCGGGCTCCCTGTGAGGCTCCTGCTTCTCCCTCTGCCTATGTCTCTGCCTCTCTCTGTTTGTCTCTCATGAATAAATAAATAAAATCTTTAAAAAAAATACACAGTATGGATTTTCCAAGAGACATGGAGAAGCTGGGAATAAGCCCATGGATGTGTTTCTTTTTCTTATCAGGTCCCATGACATTTTAATAGTGGAGAGAAATTAGTCACAGAGAAAAGTAAATAAGGATGGTACTGACAGTATCAACAATTAAAATTACTCAGAACAGGTGTGGTGGGGGGAGAGAAAGGATGTGCCTGTAGGTACAAATTGCTTTATTACACAAGCACAGATATTTTAAAACTAATTACAATCTCCTGATGGAAAAAAAAATCTAGTATCTATATTTTGTTTAAGCTATGTTTCTTTTTTTATAATGGAAGATTTATTTCTTACATAATTTTACAAGAATATTTAGTGTTCATTACAAATTCTTAGTGAAACCTGTCAGTTTGATTTAAATTGGAGTTAATGGAGTTCTGTGTTTGTTACATAAGATAGCAATTGTTTCTGCAGCAGGTTTCTGTCAAGTTTTTCCCTTTTTAAATTGTGATCTACTGTTCTACATAGTGGTCATTTATTCAATCAGTGCCACCAATTTAATATGTTGAAAAGAAATTTCAAAATTACATATCTTAATAATTTCAAATTGATTGCTACTAAGCCTATAAATATAAAAACACACATCACCTATTGCAATGAATTAATTACAGCAGATTTAGGAACATTTTGTTGTATTCCTGTTCCCTTTGGTCCTTTCCACTCTAATTTGCCCATCATGTTTTCTTTCTTTGTTACTGTCTCTGCCTTCCTTTCCCACTGGAATTTATTTTCCCTTTCTTTACAGGATCCTCTTATCTCTTCAGGATTCACTACTTCTTTCCTTTTTCCTTCTCATCACTATGTAGTTTTTTCTTCCCTATTGTGCATTTTCTATTCCTCATGTTTTCTTCTCCTTTCTATCACATTCATTGAATACTCTCTTCTTCCTCCATTCTTCATTCTTTTCTCTAGTAAAAGTGAAAGACCTTAGGTCAAGAGCATTGATTTTTAAATTTGCATTTTCTACGCTTAGCAAAAATTTTTGGCACACACACACTGATAAATACTGACTAACATTTGTTCTTTCTTTTGACAGTGTGCTTTTTTAAAATTTTGGAAAGGAGGTTTATTTAATATCTTTTTTAGGTCAGCTCTTGTGCAAGATACTAAACACAATACAGTGAATTAGATCTATTCCTTCTCCATAAGGAGTTACTAGCATAAAATTATAACATGGTTTTGCTAACACAAGTATCTCCACTCTGTATATTTCACCATTGTTTGAATACATTCCAGCTGCAAAGCTTAGTCATGAGAATTTTATGTCTCCCTAGTTCAATTGCCTGGATCTTCTCTGAAATTTAATTCAGAAAAACTGGTTAAAAACTTGATTTTCAATTGGTTCCTCTGCCAAAACATCAACTTTGATACTACTAACTGCTACCCTGTATGTGTCTCCTGAATTTATACTTGCTTAGTGTGAACACCATTTATCCAATAATCCAGGAGCTCTGTTCTGTGCATAGAAGTCTTATTAAGATTATCATGGTTAAGGACTCATGTGCCTAATAGGAACCTTCCCCTACAAGGATACTTGAAGAAGAGCTTACAGAGAGAAATAATAAAATGTTTAGGCCGAGGAAATAACTCAAGTAAAGGCATGATAAGAAAATATTCTTTAATCTTATGGTCAAAACCACTTGACCTCATATTACAAAATTTAGGCCTTTGACTCACATGTTTGATTTTACATGAAAGAAAATAGGCATTGCCAGATCTGTGTAGCAGTACTCAACAGCATTTCCTTAGTCAATTAAAAAGAACAACATAATACAGGAACAACTGGATATGAACAGTCAAATGTGTGACAAAGGTATATTTTTAGCATCTCTTTGGTGTCTATTGTCTACCACCTCCCTTTCCTATATGTTTCTTAGTATGCAGTATAAAGAAGCACAATGGACAAAAACAGTTGTTGCCAGGTTGGTTTTTTAAATAGGTATTAGACATGACATCAAGAGAAGGAATTAATTAATAGGTAAAATGCCACAGAAAGGATTTTTCATAAACTGTATTCCAACAGCTGGAGCTGTGTTCTAAAATGACAAGCTATGACTAGGCCTGTTTTAATTAAGGGGGATTGGAACAGAGAGAAATGTGTTGGACTATGAACTTACCCGCCATTGACATATGACATGCAATGTGAAATAGACCTAGTTTCAGGACTTAAGAACAATTTGTGTTTATCCATAACCTCATGGTATTTACCACATTGTATCAAATATGTTATAGTTCAAGCAAGTTATAGTTCAGTCAAACCATCAATGATTCAATACCAAGTAAAGGAAATTGCCAGCATTATGCAGAAAAAAAAATATGTAGATGAAAGAGGTTGGTAGCTCTGGAAATAGCAGAAAAAATACAGAATTATGACAGTTTACTTTTAAATAACAGTGAAGGATTATCTAATCGTTCAGTGCCAAGATCTATTTAAGGTCCTAATGGCAGAGTAAAGTAGTGCAGAGGACATATTATCCAAATAGGGATGTAGCAAAAGAGTAAAGCAGAAACATGTTTTAACAGCAAGAACGAATCCAAGCATGAATCTAAAATGAAGTAATATGCACAATTAAAACTGTGATAATAATATTACTAATGCTTAAGATACTGGATTCAAAATAACTAAAACACACCATGTGCTATGGGCTGAATTTTATTCCAGCAAATTCATATGCTGTAGTCCTAACCCCAGGTACCTCAGAATGTAACTATGTTTGGATATTGGTGTCTCTGAAGAGGCATTTAAGTTAAAATGAGGTCATTAAGGTAGTCTGTAATTCAGTATGGCTGCTGTGCTTATAAAAAAAGACTGGATCACAAACATGTAAAGATGGAAGACCATATGAAGATATAGGGAAAAGACAGCCTTCTACAAACTAAGGATATAGAATCCCAGAAGAAATCAACCTTGCCAACACCTTGGTTTCAGACTTCTAAACTTTCAAAATTGTGAGAAAATAAATATCTGTTGTTTATGCCATCTAGTCTGTAGTATTTTTTATGGCAGCCCTGGTAAAAGGTTATTATAAGCCAAAGAAATGAAAGCAAGATTACCTTATATGTAGTAGTTAAAATGTTCCAATTTGCAGAAAAGCTAAACTGTAGAAGAATAATTCTCTCTTGGGCAAAATAATTCTTTCATTTCCAGAGGACTACTTTTTTTTAAGATTTTATTTATTTATTCATGAGAGAGAGAGAGAGAGAGAGAGAGAGAGAGGCAGAGGGAGAAGCAGGCTCCATGCAGGGAGCCCTTCTGGAACTGGATTCCAAGTCTCCAGGATCAGGCCCTGGGCTGAAGGCAGCGCTAAACCGCTGAGCCACCCGGTCTGCCCAGAGAGGACTACTTTTTAACATCTCTGGAGTTTATTGTCTAGCAGTTCCCCTGTCTTATGTCCTTTAGTGTGCAAGAGTATGTATGAAATGGTTCCCCAGGTAATTCTAATATATGCTCATCATCACCCCCACTGATCACCACACCTGCTTTAGAACTACTGTTCCAAATTAAAATGGTAAGGGTTGGAATGAGAACTGGAGTCATAATTGTCTGGCCCTGGACAATCTACTTAAAATTCCCCATTTTTCCTGCTCCTGTTCCTCTAGTCATCATGATCCATCCAAATTCTACTATGCCATGTTTTATCTCCTTGACTGCTTTGTACGTCAACATCCAGCTACTATCTGTCTTCATATTTTCCGGGTGTCATATCTCAAATGCCAGATTAGCTATTCAAACATTGCTTATTAGCTTATTATTGGTTCCACTTCCAATGGACCTTATTATGGACTTCATTTTGACCTCAATAAAATAAGTCATTCATAAAAATCAAATGTATTTTCTATTTAACTGAGGGATTAATTTCTTAGGAAAAATACATTTGCTTTTGCTTGTTTTTTATTTTGGAGCATCAAATTACATATATGTAACAACTTGGGATATTTATACTTATAAATATCTATATATAATATATTATTTCCATATTTACATGAACAAAATAATTAAAATATAAATATACTACAAACATGTTGAATTTTTACTGACTTTAAAGATTGTATTTCTAATCTTTTTTTTTAAAGATTTTATTTATTTATTCATGAGAGAAACACACACACACACACACACACACACACACAGAGGCAGAGACACAGGCAGAGGGCGAAGCAGGCTCCCTGTGGGGAGCCCGATGTGGGACTCCATCCCAAACCCCAGGATCATGCCCTGAGCCAAAGACAGATGCTCAACCACGGAGCCACCCAGGCATCCCTCTATTTCTAATTTTTACAGTTTGTGTGACAGAAGTAAATTTGAAGACTAAGTTAAAAACTAAACCACATGGGCAGCCCGGGTGGCTCAGTGGTTTAGCGCCACCTTCAGCCCAGGGTCTGATCCTGGAGACCCCGGATCGAGTCCCTTGTCGGGCTCCCTGTATGGAGCCTGCTTCTCCCTCTGTCTCTGCCTCTCTCTCTCTCTCTCTCTCTCTCTCTCATGAATAAATAAAATCTTAAAAAAAAAAAAAACAAAACTAAACCGCATATGGCAAAGCAAAATCTTCATTCTGCTTCAACAACTCTTTTCCTGTTTCTGCTTGACTTAGTGAAGAGTAAAGAAACATACTCCAGGAGAATGATTCATTCAAGTGTTGCTGTCAGTGTGGTCAACATTCCAAAGGAAATGGTTTGTTTATTTTTTTTAAAGCTGTACTTTATAGAGTATGGAAGTTGAAATAACACAGTGGGACAGGGTAAAAAATACTGCTGCCAGTCGTCCAAGGTGAAACCAAGATGATGATGCCCTCCAATGAAGCAGAATAATTACTGCCCATGAAGCCAGAGGAGTGACCAAGGTGTCAAAGACCTCAGGGTATATCAGTAAGGTATCTGGGGGAAGGCAGAGGAGATAAAAGACTAAAGGAGAGAAAATAGGGTAAGGCGATGGAAGAACAGACTCTGATAGAGACATCAAGGCTGGGCAAATAGCATATAATTGGGGAAAAAAGTATTTTTTACATTTTTTTCTGGAGTCTGTACACATTAGAGACCTTTTTAATATAAAACTTTTCTTTTGAATAATGGAGTGTATATACTCTCCCATATTATGCTGTTTTAGCTGCAGAGTTGGTGATTCATACAAAACTGAAAACAAAATTCAAATTAAATTTTGTGTAATAACTGTGCATGATGGATGTATTAATGGTCCAAGGATCTTGTATGTGTATTCTCAGCCTGAATAAATCCTTTAGCCTTACTTTCTTATATTAATTGAGAAAATGGCACTGCCTTCCATCTCTGTAGAGGTTACAACCATACATTAAAGTATAAAAAGCTTTGTAATGAATGCCAGTCATTTGTGAGTTCCTGTTATTAACGCAAATACAAATAAATAAAGACTGCATGGCATGCCTTAAAGATAAAGAAGGTAATTTCTAAAATCACCATCCCAGTGTCACTATTACAATTTGCAATACAAATATGCATCATTTTACAGAATGATGTATTCCTGAAAAGTCATGTATATTTTTGCATCCAAAGAAATTGGAGTATGTATTAAATTTATTTAGGAAAGCTGTTACTTCAATTCCAAAGTGAAATATTTTGCAAGGTAAGGAATTTTATGTTAAAGTAAATATTAACATGAAAAATTAACATTTTTAAAGCTTAATTTCTATGTACTAAATCTGCTTAAAAAAGAAAAAAAAAAGGGCTCCTGGGTGGCTCAGTGGATTAAGCATCTAACTTGGGCTCAGATCATGATCTCAGTGTCCTGGGATCAAGCCCTGAGTCTGGCTCCCTGCTCAACAGAGTCTGCTTCTCATTCTTCTTCTGCCCATAACCCTCCTCCATGCACATGAGCACGCATGCACACGTGGGTGCTTTCTCTCTCTCAAATAAATAAAATATTTAAAACATAAAAAGTAAAAATTAAAAAAAAGAAAAAGAAAAAAAAGTCAAGTCCTAGACAAGACAAATTGATATACTTCTCAGTAGTCTTCATGCTCGATACAGCTATATGACACCAACCTACAACTCTAAAAAGTGGAGAGAAGAAGGCAGACCGGCTAGGGTCTTTGTAATTGAAGAGCAACATGGCAGTGAGTTCACTGGCTTTTCTTTCTGCCTCATTTATTCTAGACTGGGTGCTGGATAGGCCTACAACCTACACCAAAGAATCATACTAAAAAACAAACAAACCTCCCCCCCCACCACCACACACACACACACACACACACACACAAAAGAAAGAAAAAAGAAAAGTTCTTTCTCTCTACCCAAAGGACTGGGAAAGGGACAGCCTAGCACGACAGAAAACTCAGATATTTCTTTAATCTATCCAAACACATGGGAAAAATTTGACCCCACTCTACACACATCAACAGAGGCTATGTGGGAAGCCAACTTCTACCACTGCCTGGCTGTAAGAAATACCCTCTCTCTCCCTAGTGGGGTGGCATGAGAAGAGGCCTAAAAGCAAGCCAGAGCTTTCACTACCACCCGGCAGTAAAGACACCCCCTTCACACCTCCATTTCCACCCTTCAGCTTCCAGCCCTTCCCCCCAGCAAAGCCATAAGGGCAGTATGGACTTCTACACCAACCTCATGGTAATGCAGTTCCCTCTCTGTTTCTCTCTGATGCGGTATCCTAGGAGGCTAAAAGGGAAGACAGGACTGGTAGCCCCTTCTGTAGATTAAGGGTACATGAGACCCCTGTGTTCTAATTTGGCAACTCCTCATGAATATGTAATTACTTAAAATGTTTTAAAAAGGAGAAATGTTGGGATGCCTGGGTGGCTCTGTGATTTAGCACCTGCCTTTGGCCCAGGGCATAATCCTGGAGTCTCAGGATCAAGTCCCACATTGGGTACCCTGCATGGAGTGTGCTTCTCCCTCTGCCTGTGTCTCTGCCTCTCTCTCTCTCTCTCTCTCTGTCTCTGTCTCTCATGAATAAATAAATACATTTTTTAAAAAAAAGGAGAAATGCATTCATCAAAAAATTTTAATGGTTGCTTCAACTTGATTTTCAATAAACTCCTTCACTTTTTAAATGAAATGAAGACCGAAGTGCAGAAAATATCTTCAAAATTGCAAGGTCCCTAATTCTATTAGCTGCCTCACCACACATTAATCTCTCCTTTTTTAAGAGACCACAGTTATATCTCAAAGGAACAATGAAGATCTAAACCAACCACATTTACATAAATAGGACAATCAGTAGAGGGGAGATAACAATACATTTCTGGAAGATAAAAAGCGGCTGGAAAAGACATAACTGATAATTCAGGAAAGAGAGAATGTCAGCCTGACTCTTCTGGTCCTTGTACCATATGAGAAGGAATCCATTCTGTGTGTCAGACACCCAAAAAGCCCAGGGTTTAAAAATTCTGAGACAGATATTTGGAAAAAGGATAGTTTAGAAAATTTGGAACTATCCTTGAAAACATAGAAACATTTTGGAATAATAAAGACATACAATGTGAAGAAAATGAAAACGTTGTAAGGATTTAAGGATAGAACAGAAATGAAATGGCAAATTTGGAGCAAAACTTTGCTTAGAAATACCACTTTATCTCTTCACAAATATGTATTGAGAACAAAAAAGACAAAATGTCTGAACTCAAGAGTGCTTTTCTTAAGATGGGAGGAAAGAGATCACAAAAATTGATTCACAATTTTCACTTACATTACTTAAAAAAATGAGACCTGTTTTTCCTTTCAGTTTTATGAGTATTTGCTTCATATTTGTTGATACTCTATTATTAAGTAATACACATTTAGGACTGGTATGCTTTGTTGATGAATTTACTGCTTTCATATTGTGAAATATCCCTCTCTATCTCTAGAAATATTTCTTGGCCTACTATTTCAGTTTGCTTTTTCTTTGTCTTGCCATGATATATCATTTTTCCCTAACACTTTGCTTACCATGTCCAGAACAGCTTTGCTTTATTTGATACTTGCTACTAAGATATGATGCTTCTGAGAATCCTTTCCATTGTATGATAAGGTTTCTCCACACTAGCTTATGGAAATGCAAAACTATTCTCAGCCCTGTGGAAGTTCCAGGAACTGTTGGTCTCCTGGGTGCCTCATGGTTTGACTTGTCCTTGTCTTGGGGAATTTCCACTCACACAAGTGTAGAACATTTCTCAGCAAGACAGAAGGGTATTCCTTAGTACACTCCTGGAGCACTTTTTCTGTATGCAGCTTCCTCTTCTTGGGTACTCTGCCCAACAAATTCCAGCCACCTTTGTCTTCCTGAACTTACTGTCATTATCTTCTCAGTTCAGCATGACTATAGGGTTTTTTTTTCTAGAGTCTCTCTACCTGTACTGCAGCCTGGCAACCCCCTACAAACAGTAAACTAGAATGTCTTCTAATGTTTAAGACACATCTGAGAATAATTGAAAAGCAGAAAAAGAAGAGCAATGCTAGAGGGATGCATTCATAAGCCATGTTTTGTGATGGGTAGTCTGATAATGAGATTAGTATAGGAAGCATTGAAACTAGTTTGAATATAGTCCCTATTTTGTACGTTAAATGAGTCAGCTTTTTGAGAATTATAAATAATAAAACTATTCAAAATGTTATACCAATTCCCCATTCTGTTTTTTGGACAACGGACTCTTTTAGTCAATTACTAGGTTATTATTTGTTCTTCTACTATTACAGCTGTAAAAGCAGTCTACCATGCCCAAAATGGGAGCTAAAGAACCACCAGGAGTATGGCCCTTTAGCTGATTCACACTAGAAGAGAAACTAAAGTTTTTCAGGGGGAAAAATGTTGTATTGCAGGTACTTTTACCTACTCTCACATGCATTTTTTCACTTTGATAAGAGACCAGGTCTCTAGAATTATAAACCATTTTTCACTAGCATTTATGGGAAAAAATCACATTTGGTTAAGTATATTATTCCCTTAATAATGGTGAATAATTTAAAATACTTGCATAGCATTTCTCATTTACCAGTCACAGTTTTAAGTGCACTGCAAACAATAGTTTCTTTAATCCATACCGGTCTTCCTATTTGGTAAGAATCATATTATTCTTGCTTATAAAATGAGGAAACAGACTGAGAGACTTCACTGATGTGATCATGATCAAGAATCATACTATTATTGCTTATATAATAAGGAAACAGACTTCACTGACATGATCATGATTACAGGCGTGATATCAGAATTCAAGTCCAGGCAGCCTGGCTCCAGAATTTATAGCTGAAACACTTCACAGGCTAGCACTAGAGCTAGGTTTGCTTTTGATACTGTGTATTCTTTTCTAATTTTATTGGATCTTTTTTGAACTATTTTCTTCATTTCTCTGACTCTTTGAACATCCCTACAACTGATACAGGTGATTTTCATTATTGTTGATAGTTATGTTTTAAATGTTTACCTTGAAGACAACAAATACCGATCACTGCTCTTAGAGGGGAATAACAGGGTAGGTTCCTGTGAGCCTCTGGTCACATTTTCATAAAGCAACCAATACATAATCTTGTTTTATGTGAGTTTTCACTTAAAAACACTTTATTTAATATAAAATATACTAATTCATTAACATTCAGCTCACTGCCATCATCACTGTAATTCGTGACTGAATGAAGCTTATCTAACCCGTTATTTTTTTCTAAGTTATAGCATAGCCTTTCTGCATTTAGGAAAACAAAACAGTATGTAAACACTATTCTTGGCCCATTTTAAACAGTGTAATCACCAAAAAAATACAAAATTGTAAACAAAAAGAAAAAAAAAGACAGTAAACAGACCATGGAAGGGACTCTGATTTATAGTAGAACTGAAACAAAAAGGCAGAGTTTTGCCTTGCTTGACTTCAGTTGGGCTGGTGTGCCATAGTGACTCTGTTTGCACCACTCAACACTCTCCCATGAATAATCATGAAGGTGCCACTGGTATTGATTTTGAGGTTACAAATAAATTTTAGCAAGTAGACAAATCTACAAATATGGAATACATGAAAAATGAAGATCAACTATTAAGAAAAATTAAGTAAAATGAAATTGGGTCTCAAATCTGCATAGTATGGATATAAAACAAAAAAATGATGTGGTTTCCATTTTGAAACTGAGAATGCATAGCAAAAATATTGAGAAGGAAATATTTGATTTATGATTTTGATCAAGCTAAACAAAATGCTTTTTCTTCTGTTTGTAGGCACTGCTCATAAGCCATAAGCTCATAATCATCTAAAAGAAAGAGTTTTCTCTAATAAACCATCCTCCTTTCTTTTTACAATAAGACATTTATCTCTCCACTCAAAACTAAAAAATTACATAATTTTAAAATGATTCACAAAGGTGTAATATATTTCCCTGAAATGATAAGACCCCATAACTGAATGAAAAATGAGATTAGTTGATGAGGAGAGTATTAATCAAGATAAACTAATAACTATTTGTCCAGTATCTAGAAATTAAAGTTAATAGGCAAACAGAGTGAGTGGTACATAAGACTTTACTGACAAAATTGGTACCTGTGTTATTTTACATTCAAAAGTACTTAACAATTCTATGAAACAGTTGCTGCTCAATTAGAACCCAATTATATGTTAAATGAACTAAATGCCATTTCATTTGCACAGAGGAATCTTTAATAATGATTAATGGAAATTTAATCAAATATGAGTTGAGACTGCAATGTGTTCAGCAATAGAATAAGAATGAGTCATATTGGTACTAACCAGATCCATTATCTAGATCATGATGCTATTGAGGTCAAGTTTGAGGGTTTGATCCTTATACAGCACATCAAGCAAAAAGAATATTACATAGAGTTAACAGATGGCATTTCATAATTGGCTCTTCACTTTACAAATGTATCCCTTTGGCTACAATAGACAAAGTGATTATGAATAAGGAAAATCACTCAAAGTAGCTCAAAAATATGTCAGTCAGTAGTTTTGTTAGAAAATGCAAACAGCAACTATTGAAAGGATTAGTAAATAAGTTCTTGAATATTAGCATATAAGGCCCACACATCCAAAGAATTACATTTAGTAATTCTCCTAAAAGGGAGAGTGAGATCTTTGTTCCTCTTTCTTCATTGTCCATATCTAGCATCCACCCATTATCCCAAAGCCTGGATAATCATATAATATTCTGATAATAGGGAATAATAAATGGTTTATTAGATGCATATTTCAGTCCAAATGGAATAAATTTTAATTTAATTATTTAAAATATGTAGTGTTTTTTGGCTTTTTTTTATGTGTGAACCCTGAGTTCAACTTAAAAAGCAAATATATGCTACATATTTTATATAGCACATTATTGTATTCTTTGGCATATTTTATTCAGTCTATTAGTTTTGGTTTGGAGATTATACTATTACAAATAATTATGCACCGTGTTATTTTCTAACACTTGTGAAAAACTGAAATGTTTACAAATGTGTTCTTATCATCTTTCTTCTAAATTAGTTTTGTTGTGCTAAAAGAGTCACAGTCCTGTTCCCCCTATCTTTTAATTCTAATACTGACCCTCCAATTTATCTGTGTAATTATACTGAATTCCTAGCATTCAAGCATTATTGGGGGAGCAGGAAGTATAATTCATTTACCTCATTACCTGATGTTTTATGAATACCTTTAGCTTCATTAAAAATATTCTGGCTGTATGAGCATTTGCCTTTTAGTCTTACAAGTTGTACAGAGTTCACTAAAAAACAAATTGTTTTTGATTATTAGATTGCTATGAAAATGAATGGAAGCTACCACCTATTTTTTATTTATAAGCATATTGAATATGCTGTACTAGTGAGTGAGACAGGTATTCAAAATAATGCTTACACAGTATCACAATGCCCCTTTGGCAATTCCACCGCTATGGGGGGATAATCACTGTTAAATTTAGTTTGGTACCACACAGATCTCAGCATAGTGACATGCTTCATGTAATGTATAAATCCAGATTTTACCTTTATGGACAAGATACAGGTACAGAGTTATTAAGGTCTCATTGAAGACACCCACTGAGAAAACTGCCTGCTATTCAATTTAACTATCTCAAAGAAATAACAAGAGAGACTTAGTTGTTGAAACGCATGCCTATGAATCAAAGAATGTGAGTGATGCATAGTGGGTTTCAAGCTGAAGAGAAATGGTATTATTAATTCATGTGAACTATTCTTTCATTAGCAGTTCCAGTTTGCAAAACACTCTCCCTGTGCTAGGTACTCTTTTCAGCTTCGTTTTACAACTGAGACTACTAGGTTTTTAGACTTTGAAGCACTGTTTTAAAAGATGTCATGTCAAATAGTCCTAATCTAGCTATGTGATAATACCTGTTCCATTTTTAACATTTAGCTTCAAATGTGTATTCAGAGGATCTAAAAGATCATGTAAATAGAGTTTATAGTGTTACATGCACTATAAATTCTCTTGAAAATGTAAAATTAGTAAAAGTATGTTACTGGAATGAAAATTTATGATTATCTGGTAGGATTATTTTTAAAAGATAGATATAGTTCAATAGTTTTCTTTAAAACCTACTAAGTTAGTCTGGGTGGCTCAGTGGTTGAGTGTCTGCTTTCGGCTCAGGGCGTGATCCCAGAGTCCCGGAATTGAGTCCCACATCAGGCTCCCTGCATGGATTCTGCTTCTCCCTCTGCTTATGTCCCTGCCTGCCTCTCTGTGTCTCCCATGAATAAATAAATAAACTGCTTAAATAAACATAAAACTTACTAAGTTAAATGTCTACGACAAATTAACTCAGCTTATGTAAAATAATGAAGTATCTAAAAGAAGTATACAATATATAAGACATTCGCTTTCTTCATTTATAAACTATTTGATCTAAATTCCATAAATCAGGCACCTCAGTGTTTTTTTTTTTTTTTTACCATTTCATTTATTGGTGTTCAATTTGGCAACATACAGAATAACACCCAGTGCTCATCCTGTCAAGTGCCCCCCTCAGTGCCCATCACCCATTCACCCCCACCCCCCGCCCTCCTCCCCTTCCACCACCCTTAGTTCGTTTCCCAGATTTAGGAGTATCTATGTTCTGTCTCCCTTTCTGATATTTCCCACACATTTCTTCTCCCTTCCCTTATATTCCCTTTCACTATTATTTATATTCCCCAAATGAATGAGACCATATAATGTTTGTCCTTCGCCGATTGACTTATTTCACTCAGCATAATACCTTCCAGTTCCATCCACGTTGAAGCAAATGGTGGGTATTTGTCATTTCTAATGGCTGAATTTAAGCACCGCCTTCAGCCCAGGGTGTGATCCTGGAGACCCCGGATCGAGTCCCATGTGGGGGTCCCTGTGTGGAGCCTGCTTCTCCCTCTGCCTGTGACTCTGCCTCTCTCTGTGTGTGTCTCTCACGAATAAATAAATAAAACCTTTATAAATAAATAAATAAATAAATTCCATATATCTTTGTTGCTCTTTCTCAGCCACCCATATTTTCAATAAACACAAATATTTAGATAAACACAAGAATGTCACATATATACTGTTTCTCCCTCCCCCCTCCATATGTCATGAATTCCATTACAGAGATGAAATTCTCTTTTTTCTACCCCCCTATATTCACCCCACCACCCTGGCATCAACCACTGTACTAGAATCACAGAGAAAAGGAAGAACTGTCTGTCCTCTGCCAAATGAGGACTGTGTATGACATCCTCTACCTCAGCCTGACACATTTCTGTTAATTCCACTTTACAACCTTTCATGTATTTAAGAGTTAGCTACAATTGTTTCTAGTATTCAGCTCACCTTATATATTTAAACTTATCTCAGAATAAGCTTCTCTCATTCCTTCTCTTTGTCCTCCTTCTTTTATTCATTCCACTGAAGAGCCAAAGAAAAGCAGACAAAAACAAATGAAGAAATTCAAAAAAAAAAAAAAAAGTTTAAATAATGGCTGAAAGGTCAAGGTAAATATGAGCATTTAGTAAATAAAAAATGGATGAAATCCCATTTTTTTTAGGTTAAATTAGACATAGTATACAGTTATTCTTTTCAGTGACTTAAAATACTCATTCTATCTATTTTCCCAATTTGGTATTTACTTCCAGTTATTTCCAAGATTTAAGTGGTTCTCTAAATTCACAAGGGTGAAGAAGCGTGGGGAAAGACTGTGTCAGGGAAAGCTCTGATAAGCGAAGCCATGATGTATGCCATAGGTTTTCTACACGATGGCATACCAAATCAAACACACCTGCCTGTGGAGTAGTCAAGTGATTAGCGGAGTTATGTTTCTCCCAGAAGTTACTGGTGGAGTTGTACTAATATTGCTTTACTTTAATTCTCATGATGTTGCAGAAATACTTCAGGAAGTGATGTTTTTCTTTGTAATTTCAGGTCATCTTATACTGTCTGTACAAAAGTGGCAAGAACTTCCATAAAGTCTCTATTTGAAGATAGACTCCAGGGTCTCTAACATGCATCCAACCTTTCCCATGTGTTCACATGCTTTTGCACAAATCATGTATTTTGATAAGTAACAGTATAAGGCGTATCAAGTGAGGAAAATGACAGATGCATGAGCTCATATCACTATATTTCTAAGGAAACACTAATAATATGTCTTAATGGCTTTTATGTTTAAAAGGACCTTTTAATTTTTATTTAGGAACATGGATTATAGGATCATTTTGTCA
Source organism: Vulpes lagopus (assembly GCF_018345385.1). Taxonomy (NCBI): domain Eukaryota; kingdom Metazoa; phylum Chordata; class Mammalia; order Carnivora; family Canidae; genus Vulpes; species Vulpes lagopus. The sequence continues at coordinate 21,868,031 of NC_054839.1, forward strand.
GATATTTGGTTTTTGGATGTACCAGCTTGAAAAGTTTGACCTTGGGCAAATGAGTTAAAACTATGTTTCCTTGTATATGAAAACAATTCCTACAAAAACTAATATATATTAAACATTTTTTATTGAAATCTAGGATTCATTGAGTATCCAATATTAGTATAGGATCAAATATGTTTTCATTAATTTTAATTTATGCCTTATCCATTAATCCTGGTTATCTCCCCATAATCACAGAGAATAAATATAACACTTTTACATATGGGAATCCTTGAAATATTTAGAATGTACCACCATAGTCCAAAAATCTTTATTTGTTTATGCTAAATCTTGTCATTTAGAAATTATTATGACAGGGACGCCTGGGTGGCTTAGTGGTTGAGCCTCTGCCTTTGGCTCAGGTCATGATCCTGAGGTCTGGGATGGGGTCCCACATCAGGCTCCCTGTGTTCCTCACAATTGACCCTCTAGGTCACCATTTTCTGGATATTTATTAATAAACATTCTTTTTCCAAGTGAAACCCTGAACCAAATTATTATATGTTAGATATATCTTTATTAAAGATCCAAAGACTGATTATTTTTCAACTTTTTAGCCATCATTATACATATAATTGATGGCCTTTAAGGTTGTTTTGGCCTCTATCTCTTCTTGTTATTTTTCTCTTTCAAAACCACTTTATTTCTCCTTCCTTTCTTTCCATTAGCTATTTTTATCTTAGAACAAAGTATGCATCTAAATTGGAGATGGGGGAGGCGGTATTCCAGAGGAGACATCAGGAAAGTGGGAGAGAATGGAGAAGGATGCTGTGGGAGCATATTTAGTGTGAGATATTCAAGCTCAGTCACTGTGAGAAGGGTATCTGAGCAGTATGTCAGGCCAAAGCAGGGTAAGGAGTGTTTTTACAAGGGGTGGATTTGGAAGGTGTTCACACACCTAGGCAGTTTTGTAGACAGCAGAGATGGGAGAAGGCACTACCCAGTGCAGACTGGCAGAGAAAATGGTGGGTAGGAAAGTTTTGGAGTGGAGAAGGAATTGGCAGCCAACATGGGAATTCAGAGTTTGAGTGCAGCCTACACATGGAACATGTACAATCTGGTATAGTATATAAGAAATCAAGCAGGAAAAAAAAAGAAATCAAGCAGGATAAGATGGACATTCTATGAGGGACCATTTGGAATGAAGTGTTCAAGTCCAACCAGGTTAGGAAGGGAATCCTTGAAGGGAATGGCCAACACATTGTATAGAAATCTGAGCACAGTATGCAGGATGCCCATGCAGGGGAAGAGACAAGTGCAGAGGGGATGGAATATAGGAATACTGAATGTGTTCCTTGTTTTTATGATGTCACTGCTCCCAGGCTTTGTCTGCATACATACTAGAGAATACAAATGTAGCCAGATGCATGAGTATGTACCTATAAACACACTCATGCATATACACAGTTGTAGATATATATGAATACATATGTATTTAGTTATTTCTTTAACCTGACATTTCTACTTCTGATCCAAAACACATTTTCTCCCCTTTATTTATTTTTTTTAATTTTTATTTATTTATGATAGTCACAGAGAGAGAGAGAGAGGCAGAGACACAGGCAGAGGGAGAAGCAGGCTCCATGCACCGGGAGCCCGACGTGGGATTCGATCCCGGGTCTCCAGGATCGCGCCCCGGGCCAAAGGCAGGCGCCAAACCGCTGCGCCACCCAGGGATCCCTTTTCTCCCCTTTATATTATCGCAGATTGCTTCTTTAATAGGAGGAAAGCCTAGGTCCTACTTTTAATGTTTGCCTATTTCAACTCTGTGTGTGTCTGTATGGTGTATGTGACTTATAAAATTATTTAAACCAAGTGTTAACGTTTGTCAAGTGAAACTATATATTATTATTGATCAGCCTTAACATCCAATATAATACTCAGGTCATGATCCTGAGGTCTGGGATGGAGTCCCACATCAGACTCCCTGCATTCCTCACAATTGACCCTCTAGGTCACCATTTTCTGGATATTTATTAATAAACATTCCTTTTCCAAGTGAAACTCTCAACCAAGTGAAACAATATTTTATTGTATACTTGAAATTTGCTAAGAGAGTAGATCTTAAGTATTCTCACTATATGAAGGAAGGAAGGAAGGAAGGAAGGAAGGAAGGAAGGAAAAAGGAAGGAAGAAAAGAAAGAAAAAAGAAGAAAGAAAGAAAAGAAAGAAAGAAAGAAAGAAAGAAAGAAAGAAAGAAAGAAAGAAAGAAAGAAGAAAGAAAGGAAAGAAAGAAGGAAGGAAGGAAGGAAGGAAGAAGGAAGGAAGGAAGGAAGGAAGGAAGAAAGGCAACTATGTGAGGTAATGGATATTAATTACATTGATTGTGGTGATCATTTCACAATGCATACACACATCAAAACATCGAGTTGTGTATTACATGTATTTTTTATTTTTTTATTATAACTCAGTAAAGCTGAAAAATCATGTTACACCAAGACTACCTAGTAGTTTAGAAATATTTTCAATGTTATTTGGGAAAAATAAAAGGTTACAAAGAGTACAATATCACTCCAAAATTGTAAAAGAAAAAAATGGATATCTGCACATAAAAATAAGCTGGGAGGATATATAACCCCCCAAATAAATATAATAAACATAATAAAAGTAATACAAGCATATGGTAAGAAATCCATATAGTAATAAACAGTATAAAAGAAAAAGGAAAAAGTCATTCCTCCCTCCACATTGAACTGCTGTTCTTTCAGAAGTAAACTGTTATAACATTTAAGATACTAGATTTTTATCATAGCTATTATCTGATTTTGAAGTACATACTACATTTAAATTTTTATTTCTTCAAATAGGAACATAAAATAATCTGTGTTGAGTCCCCAAACCGACTGTGAAATTTGAAGAGTATAGCTTGATTCCCCTCTCGTAATATTTTGGTCTTAAAGCCCCAGAACATGTTGGTTTTGTTATTTATCTGTTAGTATAGAAGCTACATTTATTGTACCCATTATTGTAAGGCAACTGTGTGTCTGAACTGTTGGAAATTGGCAAACATGTCTTCATTTGAAATTACACCTATTTTTATTTTAAAATCACATTTTTTGTGTGTGTTTTCATTAGTTAATTGAAGAGAAGTAATGCCTTTGAATTTTAGGTAGACAAGTTGTTTTAAGTAGATACCCCTTTAAGACACAATTTCAGACCTGGAAGGCTAATTTATAAGGATCAGGATGTGACTTTTCTTGGGGAAATATAGTATTTGGTTGAGTTAGTAGAGATAGGCTCAGTTATCAAGAGCAGATTATTAGACATCAAAAGATTCCTGTTACTACAGTGTCCGCTTTCTCTGTCAGAAGGCTTAATGCAATCAGGAGGGTTTTGAACATTATCTGGGTATTATATTTGATAGAGAAAAAAGGCCATGAAACAGTTGTGATTTAGTTCTGTCTTTAGAATTTAATTTATTTTATTTTAACTTATTTTAGTGAAATATAGTACTGCTTAGGCCAAAAACAGAAACAAGAAATAATTAATATGCATTCATTTTAATAAATTAGTTTCTTAATCACAATATTTATTTTAGAGAATTATCTACCATGTTTTGCTGTGTATTGTAACTTCCATATTTTTTCTAAACTAGCAATACTTATACTATTAATATACTATATACTTGAAATATATATGATATAGCAATATGTTAATATATAATGCATAACAATATATAGTTTATAAAATGAATTAATATATAATAATGTATATAATTTTTTGTGGTAGGTGAAGAAGAATATATGCAAACAATCTGCTCAAAAAAATTCAGAACCTTTAGTTTTGCTTTCACTCCCAGCTGATAGTTTTATGGGAAATAAAAATTCCAGATTAAAGGTATTTTCAATCCTCTTAACAATTCAAACATATTTTCCAATTTTTTTCTAATATCATGTGTTAGTAATAAGCAGCCTGATGCCAATCTAATTTTATTTTATGTAGTTTTTTTTTTTTTTACCTCCTTGGGACATTTTAAATTTTCTATTTGCTTTCATTGGGGTAAAATTTTACTTGTCATGTAAAAGTAGGATACCAACTGTAAAAGCTATAACCATTCCTTGAAATAATCAACTTGGCTCCTGTTTCACTTGCTACCATATCTGAAACTGCCTTATCTCTAAGACTAAATTTGGAAATTCTTGACCAAAGAATGAAGGGTTACCATTTGTAATACTGCCTTTTTAATGGTCTTTCTAGCTGTGGTTTACATGGTATATATTCCTATCTACTTAGACTTCCCCATAATGTCTCTTCTCTGCATGATTCTTTTATGTGTGTGTGTGTGTGTGTGTGTGTGTGTGTGTGTGTTAGTTTGTATATGTGTATATTTGTGTAAACATTTCTTTAGCACTGTTTCATTGGATCATTCATGTGCTCATCATAAATATCATAAACGGTACAAGAGAATATTTTTTAACTTCCTAAAATGGAATGACTTTAGAACTAAGATTTATCATTAAAGGAAAATCTAGCCCTTTGAAACTGATCAAATTTTCTTTAAATATTAAATTAATGTAAAACGTTATTTCTTTAAATTAACTTTAATTTGAAGTTAATAAGTTGACTTATTTTAAGTCTTCCACTTAAACAGCCAATAGTAAGATTCATTATCTATAAAAGCATTTGTTATTAGCTCATCCATAGAAGGAAATTTAGGCTTTATATTCCTTATAATTTTATACTAAACCGCCATCTAGTGATGTGTGGAGATCTTTAAAAAGTGGCACTATATGGGGACGCCTGGGTGGCTCATCCATTGAGCAACTGCCTTTGGCTCAGAGCATGATTCCAGGGTCCTGGGATTGAGTCCCACATCAGGCTTCCTGCATGGAGCCTGCTTCTCTCTCTGCCTATGTCTCTGTCTCTGTCTCTGTCTCTCTGTCTCTCATGAATAAATAAAATCTTAAAAAATAAAATAAAAAATAAAAGGTGACAATATATAATACATTTATATATAGCATGTATTGAATTTCTTTTGTGTGCTAAATGCTATTGTATTTACTAAATATACAGAAATAAACACCTTAGTGTCATGGAGCTTCTGTGCTATGTATGACCATATAGTAAGCTCTTATATCAGTAGTGAAATCAATGCACTTATCTGACATCTACTTGAGAGATAAGAAGCACTTAGTGAGACTAGTCATGATGTGGGCAGCTATGGGGAAATGTAGGTAATAGGTAGAAATTACCTAAAATGTCTCTCTAAGTGACTTAGGAACTCTGAAATATTGCCTTTCTATCCTTACCTCACGGAAGATCTCTGAACAGTATGAAACCCAAACATAACTCAGAAAACATCACGGCACCATGGGAAAAAAGTTGTCTGGAATTTAGTTTAGCTAAATTTTGAAGCTTATTCCTGCCACTCACAAGCTCTATATTCTCTGCCCATACCAAAAACAAAACAAAACAAAACAAACAAAAAGCCTACAGTTTTGACTGTTCAATATAAGAATTAGTTATATAGATCCTGTCAATGAAAAAAAATAGTTTTAGTGGCTCAAACAGAGGTAACAGCTTTTATTCAGTTGTTGAACATCAGGGAAAATCTGAAAATCAGGTAATTCCCTAAGGCATAGCAGAATTAGAAATTTTATATAAGTTAAGGAGGAAGAAGGATACAGGCCCAGGTCACTGTTTTCTTCATTTGTAACTACCACTAAATCTGTGGTCAGAATGACTGGAGATTCTTCCATTTTTCCATGTCTCTTATTCATTCTCAGTCTCATTCTGGAAACTGTCAGAATATTTCTTTCCAGAGCTGCTTTTATCAAACTGTTGAGAGACCAGGTACTATTTGCACTCAGAATTATACAGAGTTCGTACAAATTTATACAGGATTGGGAGTAAAGGGGTATATGGTAGGTAGGTAGGTAGATAGATAGATAGATAGATAGATAGATAGATAGATAGATAGATGATAGATATTATACGCACCTATGAAAGTAGGTGCATACATAGGGGATAGGGAGGGAAAAAAGGTTATTTCATATGGATCTTATAAAGCTCAAATTTTATATCACTTCAAAGTGTCCTGATCTTCTACTATCTTAAAAAGTTGAGAATTGTGAGCATGATGGTTAAATGGCATTGATTTATTATGCAAAATGTAAAAGTAACTGAAATGGTTGTTATATACACTTGAGAGTATCTCCAAACCTGCTTTACGTGGCGAGTATCTTAGAAAAGTGCTATAAACAGTAAATGGAAATATTTGAAGGTGCCTTAATTTAGAAACTTAAAAAATACTGTGCACATTATTCAGGGTATATCCTCCTCAGTAGTTACATGAGAATCGATGGGCTAATTTCCCTGTGCAACCTAGTGAAAAAAATATTCAAAGAAGGAAATATAATTTTTAAGAGACGATTCCTAAAAAGAATAATCCAAACTTTCTTGATTGTATTCAATAAGCAGGAAGCTATTTTAAATGAAGGACTAGCATATACTTGTAAGATATCATTGAACTACATGAAGGTTTAGCAACAGGTGTGTTTCAGTAATCACTCATTTTCTTTAATATGCTGATCTTTAGAAGGCTTTTCTATAAATAGAGTCTAAGTATTGAATTTTTAATCCCCTTTCAGTAGAACAATGGGAAAACTTAGGTAGTGTCAATGTACTTTGCACTTGAACACTTTTGAAAAGTATTCTGACTTGCCAGAGTTAATTTTTAATTTTGTCCTCTTGATCGTCGTATTTGGCTATAATAAAGTTACTAAGAGATAGTGCAGTGTTTATTGTTTATTTATTTATATAAAGAACATGTTAGCTACTTTTTCTTAAAATTATCAAGCAATTAAACATGTTTGTGGTATAGAAATATGTTTGGTGTGAACAGACAAAACATTAAGAATATGAATGTGCTATTACCAATAGAAAAAAAATCTATCATAGAGTTCGCTAACATATGTCAGTAGAAAGCATAAAACTGTCAGAATTTTATTACTTCTTTGGGATGAGGCAAAGACGGTTAATTCACTAATTTTTATTTTCTCTGTGTTCAATCCTAAAACCAATAGATCAAAGATATGTCCAAGAATTAAATATGTACTTAGAGCTAACACAAAATCAGCATTTTAGTAACTTGACTCTGCTGAAATTATTACTGGCTTAAATATTTACCCTTGGAGGTCTTGGATGTGCTTTTTGACTTCATATTTTTTGTATGCTACACCATGTGCAGATTTAAAATCATGTGTATTTCATTTGCCAAGTAGGCCAATCTATCTCCCAAAGTCTTATTAACCAGAGATTCTCACTACTTACATCATGCCTTTTAGACCTTTTCTGTTCTCCATTCTGAGGTGCTACGAAGACATCATGAGAAAGTTACAGGACATGTTTTAGATCAATACTGTTGCCAAAATCGTTAATACAATCGGAAAAATCTAAATACCAAATAACTACCTTCTTCTTTTAAATTGAATGCAGTACTTTACTTAGCAAACAGCTTCTCACCTAAGTTTTCTTTCCCAGTGATTGGCAGCACCATAAATTTATTTGCCATTGTCTGAGATCAGAGTATACCCATTTATATCTCTTGTCTTTCTTTATCCGTCACTAAATCTGATTGACTCCATCTTTTATATTCTCAGCTTGTCTGTTTCTTCCTGCCATCTGCGTTCTCACATATATGGTACAGACAACTAATAATTCTAATTTGGGTAAGGGACAGTCTTCATTCATTTCCCTGAAAGCAATCCAGGTGAATTTTCCAAAACAAATTGTCACCACCCTCAACTGAATTCATATTAAATTTAAGTTGAAATCCAAGTGCTTCAATGATGCCTATAGATTCTTTATTATGTAAATGTAGTCTAGCCTGACTTGCTATCTTTCTGTTTCTGACCCAGTCATATAAAGTTGATCTGTGATTAGGCTGCCTGGGTGGCTCAGCGGTTTAGCGCCTGCCTTCAGCCCAGGGTGTGATCCTGGATCGAGTCCCGCGGCGGGCTCCCTGCATGGACCCTGCTTCTCCCTCTGTGTCTCTGCCTCTCTCTCTCTCTCTGTGTTTTTCATGAATTAATAAATGAAATCTTTAAAAAAATTGATCTGTGATTGATGGTTTCCCCCTCACTTATAGACTTTCAAACATCTTTCTGGTTAAAATGCTGGTCTCTTTCCTATTGCCCTATTATCTATTCACCAAATCCTCATAATCTGGGATTCAGCTTTTTAAGTCTTTCCTGATGCCTGAGTTTATTGTTTCTTCTGTGGGCTACTGTTGCTTATTCACATACCCACATTCTCTGCCCCAATTAATGGTCAGCACACTTTGTGCACTCTCATGGGCACAAAACGGTATCTAATTCCGTGCCAGATGCATGATGAACATTTGATATAAATATTTTGAATGAATCAATGAATGACAATTAAGAGAAATAGAAATATAGAATTATTTATGTAGCTGTACTATAAAATAAATGCACTTACATTACTGGGTTTTGTGTTGGATTAATTAATTAATTAATTGATTGATTTAGGAGGGAACGTATCAGTGTACCCACATCTGTAATGTGTTACTCAGCCTCCTTTAATTCTATGTCCTTTTGAGAAAATGACCAAGTGGAAGGTTTTGAGGAAGTCAGAGGTGAAAGCTCTAGACAGTAGATAGGAGAGGTCATAGGTGCATATCTCTTCACTAGTAAGTGAAAGAGAAAATGATGAAATTTAAATGTAGAAGGGAATTTCGATCTTTCAGAATGGTTGATTTTATACAACAATGAAGAAGGACAGCAGCAGAGGAAAAAGAGAAGCTTCCTCTTTGAAGTTGCTATTTTAGATGCTCACCAGGATTATCCTTAAAAAAGAGAGAGAGAGAATTTTAATCTAATAATGTTGAGCTTAGAATTTAATAGGGACATTTTATAATTTATAAACATTGATAGTGACAGAATCTATAACCATTGTTAACGAGTAAGACTGAATTTATATTTGTTACCACTGACTGTATTTCTTGGCATAATTTTAAAATTAGGATTCTTATAAGAATTATTAGGGAAAACAATTACAGTGAAAACTTCAAATATACTGTGTTCATTGTTTTATGAAATCCACTGCAGGAGAAACAAAAGCCTTCATATTCATTTGATAGTCACAGAGATTATTGAGGAAAACTAAAATTTATTCCTTTAGTGTAAAAAGGGCTGAATGAATGAATCATAAAGGTAAGTAATATGGTCAAACAAGGAAATACTTTCTATTTCCTTTTGCATTTCAGAGGAAATTTCTCCAGTTGCACATGGAGATACAGTCACTTTATTTTTTTTCTAGAACTATCACATTAATATTACCACTGTTTGGTATTTTGTTTTATTTTATTTAATTTTATTTATTTTTTGGAAATGGGGAATTCTAAGCAGACTCCATGTTCAGCGCAGAGCCTGATGTAGGGCTCAGTCTCACACCTTGAGATCAAGACCAGAGCTGAAATCAAAAGTTGAATGCTTAACTGATTGAGCCATTCAGGTGCCCCTACTCTGTGGTATTTTGATGTCATATGAATTCATTAATTAAAATTAAATTATTAAAAGCACATTGTATACAAACAAACTTTAAAAAAGAATTTTTTGCCTTATCTAATATGATATAGTTTGACATATTTTTAAATTTTTCCCTTTTTTACCTTTGTCCTATAAGCTCTTTCCCAAATTCCAATTCATTCATCTCATTAGGCTGACTTTCTTCCTCAGTTAGAAGATGGTACAGCACTTCCACTATCTATTACTTTTTGCTTTGGTTTGGTTTTCTGGGTTTTTTGTTTGTTTTTACATTTTTTTTCTAGCTGTATTGAGATATAATTGACCTACAACATGGTATAAGTCTAAGGTGTACAATGTGTTGATTTGCTACACGTATTTGTTATGAAATGATTAAGATTGTAGCATTAACAAACACCTCCAACATATCACATAATTACTGTTTCTAGTTTTACAATGAGAAAATTCAAGATTTACTCCCTTATCAACTTCCATGTATATAAGTAGGATTAATTATAACCACCATGCTGTAATTAGGTCCCCAGAACTTATCTTATAACTAGAAGCTTGTACATCTTGGCCATCATCTTCCTATTTTTCCCATTTCCCCACCCCAGCCCCTGATAACTCTTGCTCTATTCTAAGTAAGTTTATTTAAGTTCAGCTAATTTATTTATTTATTTATTTATTTATTTATTTATTTATTTATTTCTATATGTAGGAACAATGTTATATTTTTTGTCAAGAATTAAACCAAATTATGTATAAAAGAGCTATCTTCTCTTTCATTGGTAACATAGAGGGAGCTATCTCTTCCCCAATTCCCACATCCATCTGGCTCCAAACTTTCTTTTTTTTATTTTATTTTTTTTTATTGGAGTTCCATTTGCCAACATAGCATAACACCCAGTGCTCATCCCACCAATTGCCCCCATCAGTGCCCACCACCCAGTCACCCCAACCTCCTGCCCACCTCCCTCTCCACTACCCCTTGTTTGTTTCCCAGAGTTAGGTGTCTCTCATGTTTTGTCACCTTCATTGTCACTCATTTTCTCTCCTTTCCCCTTTATTCACTTTCACTAATTTTTATATTCCCCAAATGAATGAGACCATATAATGTTTGTCCTTCTCCGATTGACATATTTCACTCAGCCTAATACCCTCCAATTCCATCCACGTCGACACAAATGGTGGGTATTTGTCATTTTTAATGGCTGAGTAATATTCCATTGTATACATAAACCACATCTTCTTTATCCATTCATCTTTCGATGGACACCGAGGCTCCTTCCACAATTTGGCTATTGTGGACATTGCTGCTATAAACATTGGGGTGCAGGTGTCTCCTGCGTTTCACTGCATCTGTATCTTTGGGGTAAATCCCCAGCAGTGCAATTGCTGGGTCGTAGGGCAGATCTATTGTTAACTCTTTGAGGAACCTCCACACAGTTTTCCAGAGTGGCTGTAACATTTCACATTCCCACCAACAGTGCAAGAGAGTTCCCCTTTCTCCACATCCTCTCCAACATTTGTTGTTTCCTGTCTTGTTAATTTTCCCCATTCTCACTGGTATGAGGTGATATCTCATTGTGGTTTTGATTTGTATTTCCCTGATGGCCAGTGATGCGGAGCATTTTCTCATGTGCTTGTTGGCCATGTCTATGTCTTCCTCTGTGAAATTTCTGTTCATGTCTTTTTCCCATTTCATGATTGGATTCTTTGTTTCTTTGCTGTGGAGTTTCATAAGTTCTTTATAGATCTTGGATACTAGTCCTTTATCTGATAGGTCATTTGCAAATATCTTCTCTCATTCTGTAGGATGTAGTTTAGTTTTGTATTTTGTTTTTTATAGAAGTTCAGCTATTTAGATTCCACATATAAGTGATATGATACTGTATTTATCTTCCCTTTTCTGACTTACATCACTTAGCATAATGTCCATGTAGTTTCAGAAGGCAAGATTTCCTTCTTCCTCTTCAGTCTTATCCCTTATTATATATCACATATATATGTATTATTACTATATGTTATAACAGTATAATATAATTATATGATATATATCATATGGTTTAACTCATATGCAGAATATAAGAACTAGTATAGAATACCATAAGGGAAGGAGGAGAAACTGAATTGGAAAAAATATCAGAGAGGGAGATAAACCATGAGAGACTCTTAACTCTGGGTAACAAACTGAGGGTCGCTGAATGGGAGGTCGGCAGTGGGATGGGGTAACCAGGTAATGAGCATTAAGGAGAACATGTGATGTGATGAGCAGTAGGTGTTATATACAACTGATAAATTATTGAATACTACATCTGAAACTAATGATAGACTATATGTTGGCTAATTAAATTTAAATTAAATATATATATATATATATATATATACAAATATATCTGCACACATGTACACATACACATACACATACACAAAACACATCTTATCCATTCAGTAATCCAGTCAGGTAATCTAACTCCTGGATATATATCCAAAGAAATCAAGACCCCAAAGAGATATCTGCACTCCTGTGTTTATTGCAGCTTTATTCACAATAGTGGAAATATGAAAACAACCTAAGTATTTCCACTGTTTTAATTGTGGTGTTTCTCTGAAGCACTAGCACATAGAGCAGAACTAGGTGACATAGAAAAGTAGACAATTTCCTATCATCTATGTTTTAATCTCTCATTTGTTTCCTCTTTCATTTTAAGTTGCCCTTAGGTTTCCAGGACAACCTACTGAATCTCTAATGTTTTATGAAAATCTGTCCAACATTTATTCTTATCTGCTGAGCATACCTTAATTTGAGATCTGTGCTCTTTTCAATGTGACAAATAACTAATCTTAAAACGTAATTGCTAATTGTGTGTAAAAGGAGTATTCATTATTTATATGCTCATAAGAGGTTAAGGCTATGCTTTTACAAGTAACTTTTTGCATAAAAAATGTTAATAGTATAAAATAGAATAAAAACTAAATTATCTTCATCTAAAATGACTATTTTAAACCTGTTTTTATTTTTTATATTTTTATTTATTTATTCATGAGAATACACAAAGAGGAGAGAGAGAGAGGCAGAGACACAGGCAGAGGGAGAAGCAGTTTCCATGCAGGAACCCCGACATGAGACTCGATCCCAGGTCTCCAATATCAGCCCCGGATATTTGCATTGAGTTCAAATGAATGAGAGTAGGGAAGACATATGGAGGTGTTTTTTCTGGAAGATGCAGAAGCTGGGAACATTCTCAGCTTTTTCTGATAGAGTTTTGATAATAATAAGAGAAATGGTGATTATTAAATCATGGTTGGAGTCACTGGAGGAAAACAGCAGCTATCTTGCTGAGTTAAATTTAGGGAGCTTGAAACTGTTGGTGAAAACCACACCACAACATTTCTCTTTGTGAGGAAGGCTCACAAAAGGGACATTATGAAGACATGTTGTAATAGAATAAATATCGTATCTATACCTTTGGATCATATATATCTAAAGCTATAAAGTTTCTTTCTCTCCCTTATACCTCCCATAGATTGGGGTGATTGTTTTCCTTCCGAAGCCACAAAATCATTGCTTCCCATTCTAGTAGCAGAGCTTCACCCTGAGAGTAGGACAAAAGTTTGATTTAATTAATTTCCTGGCAGCAGTCTTGGGCAATTGCCTCATATGATTTTGCCTCTCTTACTGCATACGAATGGGTCAGCTTCTGGTAAGAGTCATAATTTGGCATAGAGTTGTGTACTCCACATCAGAACAATAGCGTCCTTTATTTATGTCCAGTGAATGCATTTCCACATCTGATTGGATGATAGATCCAGCCAGCAACAGTGAGAGTTGTGAGGTGCAGACTTGATCAGTGGCTGGATTGCCACTGATCACATCAGAGAACAGCCCTTACCACAAATACTACTCATTTGTCATGTGTTATTTCATAAAGGAATTTGTCTTTCTTAGAGAAATCTCCCCAGTAGGGCTAAAGAGCAGCTTTATAACAGTCAGGACCAACAGCAAAAAATCTCTGAGATAATTCCTGTCTTTAAATGGACTAAGGTTGGCTTGACATGCATTAAAGGGAAGGTGGACTGTAAAGTTGTTCAGGTGATATAATTATCCCTTAATAAGCATTATGTACTCATTTTCTTCACCCAAGTGAACTATCCAAAGTTTCTTCAGTGATTCGTCTGGTTTTGCATATAGCAGTTGCAAATTTATTATCATGCTTAGTATAGGTGCACATCTCTGTAACTTTTACCTGAAAGGGATCAGAAATTTCTGCCCACCCAGGAGGACCGAAGTCTGACTGCCATAGTGATAACAAAGTCCACATGCCCAGAGAATGGTTAGCAATAACTATGGTACCGCTGGAGCAGCTGCCTTTTAATCTGCTTTCTCATTCCCTCAAATTCTGTTAATCAAGCCCACCAGGACTCATCTTTCCTCTTCCTGAAAGCCATGTCTCTGTCAGCAGCCCATCCTCATTGCCAAACTTCAAGAACTGTGAAGGGTCTGGGGGCAGCCCCGGTGGCTCAGAAGTTTAGTGCTGCCTTCCGCCCAGGGCCTGATCCTGGAGATCCGGGATCAAGTCCCACGTCGGCGCTTCTCCCTCTGCCTGTGTCTCTGCATCTCTCTCTCTCTCTCTCTCTCTCTCTCTCTGTCTCTCTGTCTCTCATGAATAAATAAATAAAATCTTAAAAAAAAAAGACCTGTGAAGGGTGTGAGATGTTAGCTACCCTATATGAAAGCTTAAACATTAGCCTCTTACTTTGTCATAGATGCTGGCAGAAGATATGACCCTCCTAGAACAGAGACAAAGGAATTAGTCATTTCAGTAGCAATAGTCACAGTGTCATGTTCTTATTGCACCTGTACTATAAGCTCATATTTCTAAAATGTGATGCAAAAAGAGGCAAGTGACTTTTGCATACACAATGGGTTGATTTACAGAAGAGAAATTTTTTTCTTAAGAAATTTTAATTTTTTATAGTATAACAGGTAAACATACCTGTTATTTGCTTTGGAGGAAAATATCTTCGAAGGCTGTTTGCTATACACACAACCTTGAAAATATAGTCTAGAAATAAGGCAATCTGTACCTCTACTGAATGGTTGTGTAGAAGGGAACCACACACATGGAGAATTGTCTCCAAATATGCAAAAGTGGAGAAAGGGGAATTAAGGGAACAGAGAATAAGTTTCTGTTGTATATCTATATCTATATCTATATCTATATCTATATCTATAATCTATCTATCTATCTATCTATCTATCTATCTATCTATCTATCTATCTATAAAACCTGAAATGACTTTATCTGACCTTGTCTTATGCATGGATGAAATTGTCCTCAAGACCCACTTTTACAAGACCCCCCCCCCATTACAAAAAGGTCTGTAATAAAACTAGATTACAGCATAATCCAGTTAGAGAAATGCAAGGCCTGCTTTTGGAGGCATAGCCTAGACACTGAAACTGTTAAGTTGGCAAAATTGTATTGGAGAGAAATCTGCCATTAGATTTTCTTGAATAACTGAGACATAACTTATCCAACCATCACTTTTTGAACAATAGAACACAGGCAGGACCTAGAAGCCCTTCCCCAACTGCAAAGTTGGGAAACAATTTTAAGCAGAGCACAGCCTCACTGAATTAAGGAGACAGAAATAAAAGTTCAAAGTTACAAGGGGCTTGTAACATAAACTTCTTTGCATTGTATTTCTATAGTTTCACTTAATTGCCATTTCCCCATATTCCTAGGATTTAGTTTAGCATACTATGCATTATTATTTTTTTTTTTTACTATGCATTATTTTTACATTTGCTCTAGTTCTCTTTCAATACGTAGTAAAAAGAAGACCATGCTAAAGTTATAAATTTATGATTGCTGGAGAGTTGAGTCTTGCCAGGGACCTAAGATACGAGGGCTTAGTCCAAGAAGATTGTTTCAAATTAAAACATTCAATATTATCCTGAGTGTGTCTGTCTGCCTGCCTGCCTGTCTGTCTCTTTTCTTTCCCAATGTAATAAAGTTTCACTTTATATATTATCGGGTTTTATGTCCGTCTTTTATGAATGAAAACTGATATATGGTTTAACAGTATTTCTTCAAAATTTATAAAGGAATTTAGCAGTTTTTCAATATTTTGACTAAGGGATCATGTCTACACAAATCTATTCTTTGAAACAGTTGACTAATTTATGTTTTTTAAAATAGAGACTGATCTTTTTAATAATTGGTCTTTTGGTATGATCACTAGTGATAGTCAGTATATGAACTCACTTCTATCCTTGTTTTTGCTGCATTTCTTCAGTATTTGAGGCTATTTTTGCCTGAACATTTTAGTATTTGTACTTTCCAGTTTTAAAAATTCTACACATTTAAATATATAACATATATATGTATGTTTCATGACAAAGTACGTATTTATTAGGATACAATGTCCTTCTATATGAAAATAATTTAAAATGATAACTATACTATTTTATCAACCTCTTAATCTTGTGTAAGTGAATACATTATTCTGTACCTCGTATAATGTTCTCTTTTGAACTCATAGATTTTTATAAACTCAAATGACCCAAATTACCATTTTAATTTTAAAAAATATTTTATTTATTTACTCATGAGAGACACAGAGATAGAGACATGGGCATAAGGAGAAGCAGGCTCCCTGCAGGGAACCCAGTGCAGGACATAATCCCGAGACCCCAGGATTACAACCTGAGCCAAAGGCAGACCCTCAACCAAGTGCCCCATCATAATAATTTTTAATATTTGTCTATTTAATTATTACAACTTGGCCAGTGAGAGACCCTTTAAGATAACTATAACACATCCTGAATGTATTGTATTGTACTTTATTTATTTATTTATTTATTTATTTATTTATTTTTCTGAATGTATTTTTAATGTTAGGTAGTGCCAAGAGAGTTCATACCAAGCCTATTTATTTTTTTCTTACCCAAAGCCCTGAAATCAAGGATCCTCCAAGGAGCCCTAGTAACTTTTAGTAGAGATTAATAACAAGTGAAAATAACATCTGAATTATTTTGTAAGGATGTTCATGAAAATTTTCATGGACTAAATTATTGAAGTTATTCTATTAAAATACTTTTAGAGATTATAGAGCTGGAAGGTATTTCTTTTTGTAACTGATTTCCAACTAATTTTTCCATTATAACACACCTTTCTTACACTGTGAGTCTTTGTAGATGCCAAGGACATTTTCATGCCTTGATATATATGTCCTCTCTTCCTTTTCAACGTCAAGGGTGTTATACTTTTAGTGCACTGAATTTCTGTGTCAATTAGCAATTTAAATTTCTGTCAATTTAGAATTATAGATAAATGATACGATATTAATGAGGAACAGCAATGGTATGGATTTATAAGAACTGAGCAACATCTTATAAAGATATAATTGTTTTCAATCTCTTCATTCTAACTGAAATTTCAGTGTAGAGCAGCCAAACTCAATGTATCACAGACTAAATCAGGCTTTCCAGGCTTACTTACTACAATTCCTCAGGCATACATTTTAAAGGAACATGAGTTGACACTTTCATCTCCCAGCCTGAGCTTCCAAATCTACAATTCTCAAAATCATTCTTTCTCCCCCATTACCTTTATCCCTCACATCCAATTTATTGTCAAGTTCTCTTACTTATACTTCCTGGATCTTGTAGAATCCATCCTCTCTTCAAGGTCATCACTGTCACTGTCTATGATAAAGCTAATAACATTTCTCCTTTCATTTATTGAATTAGCCTCTAACTTGTCTCTGTTCCTCCAGTTTTGAGCCTTTCCTGCAATTCCTTTTTTAGGCTGCTGTCATTAATTTTTATAAAATGAACATTTGATATTGTTTTATTTCTTAAAAAGCTTCCATGGTTTTCTGCCACATTTAGAACAAAACTCAAACACCCAGGCATAGGAAAAATTTCGTTCCTTTGATAATCTCTTCAGGCTTTCATGACACCTAAACTTGCTAAACTGAAGACATTTTTTCTGAACTGCTATTTCTTTTTTTCTGACTCATAAAACCTCTCCCTGAAATGTTCTTGCTAAACTAATTTTTCTCTCTCTGGGGAAATCTTACTTATTCTTTAAAATTTGTCTTAGATATATGCTTTGGTTAAGCAGCTTACCTGCTGTATCCCTGGTGGATGGAATCATGCTCCCTTACCTTGGAGATGTCCACATCCTGATCTCCAGACATATGTTATCTAACATGGCAGAATTTACAGATGTGATTAAGGCTGAGAACATTAAGGTAGGGAGATTTTCTTGCAATACCTGGATGGGCCCAATCAAATCATGAGTCCCTAAAAGTGGAGAAGAAAGGTAGAAGAATGAATCAGAAGATACAATGTGAGAAGGACTCAACCTGCAACTGTTAGTTTTGAGGAGAAAAGGAGAATAAGAGCCAAGAAATGTGGCAGCCTCTCGAAGTTGGGAATGGTCCTTAGTTTTGTTTGTTTGGTTGGTTCGTTTTTGTTTTTGTTTTTTGGTTTGGGTTTTTTTTGTTGTTGTTGTTTAGTTTTTTCGTTTTTTGTTTGTTAGGGTTTGTTTTTTTTTTTCCCCTTGGTTTTTATAGCCAGCGAGAGAACAGAGGCCTTAGTCCAACAGATGCAAGGAGCTGAATTCTGATGGCAATATAATTGAGCAAGGAGGTGGATTTTGTTCTAGGAGCCCCTGGAAAGAACACAGCCCTATAGATTTTGTTCTAGGAGCCCCCAGAAAGGAACAGAGCCTTGTGGACTTTTTGATGACCCATACAGGACTTCTTTGACCTACAGAACTATAAGGATGTCCTTTTTATATACTCTAATAGCAGCTGGGATTCTCTTTATTAAAACATTCATAACACAGTAACAAAATATCCATTGACTTATCAATGTTCCCAGTGGACTGTGTGCTCCTCGTTGGATTCCTGTCAACCTTCAGGATGCCTTGAACATAGCAAATATCCAATAAATCATGGATGGATTAATGTATAAATATGGCACTATTCATACATTTATATTTTGTGCTTTGTTATAAATAAAAATATCCTATATTTCATTTTTGATTTTTAAAGTGTCTCCCTCCCCTTCATTTTTTTCTCTTTTATCTTTTTTTAATTATCTCCATTCTTCTTCGTTTTTTCATTCTTCCTTTCTCTTATTTTATCTGCCTGTTTCCATAAAAAATTCAGTATCTCCCAAATATCAATAGATTTGGCTATTGAATGAAACATTTTTTCATGAATACAAAAAACCTAACAGAATTCAATGCAAGTATATTAAATTTGACAATTTGGTACAACTTAAAACCAAATTATATCTTATTTATTATAAGCTATTAAGAAATAGATTATATTGGGCAAAAATAATTATTGGGCTAAGCAGGGTGCTATCACATTTCTATTTGAAATTAGATAATGATAAATGGAAGAGTATCAATAGATTATGTGGAAAGTGACAACTGCACAGTATTTCATTGCAACTACTTATAAAGGCTTAAAATTTCTTTTTTTTTTTTCAAGATTTTTATTTATTTATTCATGAGAAACAGAGAGAGAGAGAGGCAGAGGGAGAAGCAGGCTCCATACAAGGAGCCCGACGTGGGACTCGATCCTTGATCTCCAGGATCAGGGGTTGGGCCGGAAGGTGGCGCTAAACTGCTGAGCCACCTGGGCGGCCCAAGTTTTAAAATTTCTTAAGAACTATAAGAGTTTGCAAATAAACCCTAGTAGCATTGGTTAATAACTTAGCAGCATTATATTGATTTAGTTCTTCATATATGAACATTATGTTTATTATATGAATAATATAAACATTATTTTTAGTAAACAGGAGTTCATTGCATATTCATTTAATATTAGTTTAATTGATTAATTTAATAGCCTTAGAAACTGGCATGGCTTTGATCTTTACTCATAGCACGAATACTTTTAAATGCAAATTGATCTAGGAAAAGAGAGACAGGGTGAGAAAAGCATGGTATAAATAATAAAATTTGTCTCTATCTTGACAACATGGAGAGGTATCATTACAATACGTCCATTCCAAATTGTGCATTTGTCCTCTGATTTCCCATTTCTTAAAATCCTATAAAATCAGGGTAGAAGAGAGGTGTTTTTGTTTTGTTTTGTTTTACATCTAACAAAATGGTGTTCACTTTGGCAGGGAATTCTAACAGAACGGATTATAATATTTGTTTTTATTCTCCCTTTGAATAACACATTACCATTTCTTTCCAAACAGTTTGACAATGGTGGAAGATTTGATAAACTGGTATTTAGAGGAGTAAGTTTTGGTTGCGGGTAGGCCACAAATAACTGTGGAAAGAGAATGGAAATAAATTATCTGGACTGTATTCCCTGCTAAATGAAGATGGGTAAGTGAAGAATTTATCAGTTCTGATCCTTAGATTTGCAGTAGAGATTTTGGAAAGCCTCACAAGCCAACTTGGGACAGCCAAAATCAGGATCTAGCATTCAGGAAATTGGACTATCTTCACTTCAGAGTTGATTCACCTTTTTTTTTTTTTTTTTTTCATATCAGGTACTAAGATTCTGTGAAATATTTATGTGAAACTTTAATAATACTTCTATGTTTAAACTGCTGAATTATAGTATTTCAGTTATGTAGTCTAAATCTAGAATTCTACATTTTGAAGAAATTTATGAAAGATTTATGAGAGGGAGAGTCAGAAGCTGTTTTGAGTCAGGGTGATTTCACTTTTCATGTTGATTCTTCTACACATGAGTTAGCTTATTATTTATTTCAGCTAGGAATTATAATTCCAAACAATCTTTCATTTTTCTGTTAGAATTCCTTAAGACATAGCAGTGTATTTTCCAGAATTAAAGAGTAGGACAAATATCTTTGTACATTGTAATCTTAATTACTGTTCTAAACTGCTGTTGCCTGATCCCAGCAGGACAGCTTGATTTGTCATAGCTAATATATTTTTTGCCAAAAAAGAAATGGGAAAAACAATCACTTCAGATATTAATTCTTTGAGAGTAGAGGCCTGCCTTTCAGGCTGACAGATGTATTCTCAGAGCTGAATGCAATGACTAGGATTAGCAGGTCCTCCATAAATGTGTACTTAGTAGGTGAATCTGCTTTTGTTAGATTGGTTTCTTTTTTGTACATATTCAGTACACATTTACCTAGATTTTGTAATTGATAAAAATTAACAATAATGTAGTAACAGTACATAGAATAGGCAACAATAATCTAGTCCGCTAGAAAATGAACATTTTAGTGGTATAAGTCGCGCCTCAGTTAATAGAACATGTTTGCTTCTTTTCTGTATGTTTGATCACACAGTAAAACTACTGAAATTAAGTTCCCACTATAATTCTTTTTTTTTTTAAGATTTTATTTATTTATTTGAAGGGGGGGGCGAGAGAGAGAGTATGAACAATGGGAGAGGTAAAAGGAGAGGGAGAAGCAGACTCCCCATTGAACAGGGAGCCTGATGTGGGGCTCCATCCCAGGACTCCAGGATCATGGCCTGAGCCAAAGGGAGACACTCAAATGACTGAGCCACCTAGGTGCACTCCCCCACCTTAACTCCCAATCTCTTGTCAAAGAGGAGGTTTATATCCTATGCAATTTCAAAGTTAATGTTTATCCCACAGTTTGATAGGTTTTTTCCCTTTCTGTCCTATTATTCATATTTTACTGTATTGCATTTTGTGCCACTTAGATTTTCCCTGTGATTAGAGGATTTCTTTGTCTATAAATAAATTCTTATTGAATTAATATTTACTCAAATACCATGATCTCTGTAAATAATACACGTTTCAAAGTTTGTTTTCTTTTTTTCCTAAAATGAACCTTACTTTAAGTTGTTCCAATAAGATATTTCTTTAAAAACAAAAAACAATAGGATACTTCTTTTTTAAGGACTCACTAACAAAAAATGTTTGCAGTTTTCCAGTGATTCACACTTTAGTCTTATATATATATAATTTACTCAAATACCATTATCTCTGTAAATTACATATGTTTGAAAGGTTATTTTCTTTCTTTTTTTTCCTAAAATGAATCTTATTTTAAGCTGTCCCAATAAGATACTTCCTTTTTAAGGACTCACTAACAAAAAATGTTTACAGTTTTCCAATGATTCACACTAGAAGTACTATGTATATATTTATCAAATATTTTTACATTAGCTAAAAAAGATAAAGCTGTTTTGAATTTATCTCATAAATAGTAATTATTTTGATTAATCATTTTTTCTTTATGTCTAAATAGAAGTAATCAATTATATTGGACCCTTTACTAATCAATTACTACTATTTTTTTTCTTTTTTTTTAATAAGGGCACCTGGCTGGCTCAGCAGGGAGAACATATGGCTTTTGATCTCAGGGTCATGCATGAGTTCAAGCCCCACATAAAGCATACATAAAAAAAATAATATTTCTAAGAGTAGTCTTTTATCTAAACAAATAACAAAATAGCATATGCTAATTCTAAAATAGATGTGTAAATGTACATGTTATAAGTTCCTTTATATTAACTTTCTCACCATTATAAAATTAGTTTCCTACCATTTCTCCAAGCCTGTATTTTTTAGATATATATATATATATATTTTTAGATATAGTTTTAATCATTTGGCATACAATTAGAAAAAATTGTTTTTGATAAAATTAAAGTAAATTTGCCCTCAATTTATATTTTGTATTTTTAAATTCCAATTCTGAATTTTTAAATAAATAATTTCCAATTCTAAATTTCTAAATACAATTTAAATTTTGTATTTCTAAATTCGAATTCTAAATTTCTGACTAAAGGACAAATGTTCCCTCAATTTATATTTTGTATTTCTAAATTCCAAGTCATCAGCTTTGTACAAAACTGGTACTTTTTTAATCATTGCATTTACAAGGAAAATTCAACTTATGGCAGATCGTACTTCTTTTAGCAAGCCAGTTTCTTTTTTTTTAATATTTTATTTTATTTATTAGTGAGACAGAAGCAGAAAAAGAGAGAGCCCAAGCAGGAGGAGCAGCAGAGGGAGAGAGAGAAGCAGCTTCCCTCTGAGCAGGGATTTGGGGATGTATTCCAGGACCCTGGGATCATGACCTGAACTGAAGGCAGATGCTTAACTGACTGAGCCACCCAGGTTCCCCAGCAAGCCAGTAAAAATATTTTCACATTTGAACATGATAAAGTTTTGATGATAGCTTTCTAGCTTGATGTTAAAATACATTTAATAATAATGTAGTTTTTCAAATGTTTATTTTTGATAAAAAATACTGAAATAGCCGAAGGTAGTAGGCTATGTTTTGACAACTGTTCTTCAAACCTAATCAAATACATTTTAAAAGTACTATTTAAAAAATAGTACTTTCCCAAAATATTGCAGTATTAGTAATTCAATCAAAATGAAAATAATGTTAAATAAGATATAGTTTCTATTATCTTTAAATGTGATAAAGCAATTTTAAAGAAGATAAAGGGTAGATTTTTCTGAGACTTAAACAGGCTTCTGACATTTTCAAAGGTTTAGACGGATAGTACTGGCTCTTTTTTTAAGCCTCACTTAATTTCAAATGGCATGGGCATTCCATTCCAATCACTGAAATGGAAGAATTGGTGACTGACAGTAATGTTTACAGTGGTTTTCTGATTTACAATATAAGGAAAATATTTTCTTCTTAACGTCTGAGAAAATTTATCTGAAAACAACTTTATTTACCCTCGCATATTGCCATTACCATAGCTTCATGAAGCTCACAGTTTTCTTATTTGTTTTTATTTTATTTTTTGTCTGGTTACTTAACAAGAGATCTACTCTCCTAACAATTTTTAAGTGTCTAATAAGATATTGTTAACTACAGGCACTGTATGGTATAGCACATCTCTAGAACTTATTCATCTTCCATCCAAACTTTATATCCGTTGAACAACTCCTCATTTCCCTCTCCCTTGTTTCATTTGTGTTCTACATTACTAACTAGACTATCAGCAATTGAAATTATTCAAACTCCTGGCTTTCTAAAGCCAACCTGTTCATATACTACTGGAAACTAAAATGATTGAAATTCCTCATAATGTTGTTGCTAAATTAACAAAGTCCAAGCTTGTTATTGAGTTTTCCTTCATGTTGTTGGGTTTAGACTCAGCTGCAGACTTTCTGAGTTTTTATAGGAATATGAAAGGCTTTACCATTATTTAATTACCCTAGTGATTGTCAAATATTTCCTTGATCCTATAAATGGCAATCAAGAATAGAATATTAGTGGACACTGGTGTTAAAGACCATGTGACCTACAGAATGATGTGGGAAGTTTCAGCTCCTTCCCTACAGCACTAAAGTGAAGTGTAATTTGATTCTCTGAATGTCAATTACCAACCAGACTACAGGACTACAGATTACCTGAGTAAATAGTTGTGAATGAAATCAGAAAGGAAATGAAAATAATACATTTAAGATGATGTGTTAACTCATCAGCAAGAGACTTGTTCTTATCCGAGAGACTGTTTCTGATATTTATAAATGGCCAATTGTATATTTGTATATCTATTAAGCCATTTTATTAGTACAAGCTATCACTTCTGGTACCAGAAGACAAAATATTTCTATAAATATTTGTATACTTATAAATATACAAATATAAGTATATATTTGTTTCCTTACTTATCCTGCAGCTGAAGAATTATAATTATACATGTTGAGCATAAGCAGCCTGTTTTGGATATATTTGATGTATGTATAACTTTTGGTTACTAAAAAAGTAAGTAACGGAAAACTCTTTCTAAAAATCTGCTGTAAAAAAGATTTTTTCATTCTTGAATGTATTTAGTAAGGATATCACAAAAGAGAAATTTATTAAAATTAAAAATGAGTTTGAATTTGGAGCAATGTTATTTTTTCATAAAAATCAGGATTAAATATTTATTTTGCAGGGTTTGAGCACAAATTAAATAGTGCCGTCTATTACATATAATTCTATCTCTTATCTTATACATCCATTTGATAAGCAGGTACTAGAGTAGGAATCAATACATTTAAAGGAAAACTAATTTTTTAGATTACTTATTTATTAAGAATTATAAGGATCATTTTTTCTATACTTCTTTCATTTTTAAATTAAATTAAATTAATATATAGTGTATTATTAGTTTCAGCGGTAGAATTCAGGGATTCATCAGTCTTCTATAATACCCAGTGCCATTACATCATATGCTCTCCTTAATGCCAATCACCCAGTTACTACATCCCCCTATGGGCAGCAACCCTCAGTTTGTTTCCTATGGTTAGGAGTCTCTTATGATTTATCTCCCTCTCTGATTTTGTCTTGTTTTATTTTTCCTTCCCTTCCCCTATGATCCTGTTTTATTTCTTAAGTTCCACATATGAGTGAGATCATACGATAATTGTCTTTCTCTGATTGACTTATTTTGTTCAGTATAATACCCTCTAGTTCCGTCCACATAATTGCAAATGGTTAGATTTCACCTTTTTGATGGCTGAGTAGTATTACATTGTGTGTATATACCACATCTTCTTTATCCACTCATCTGTCTATGGACATCCAGACCCCTTCCATAGTTTGGCTATTGTGGACATTGCTACTAGAAACAGTGGGGTGCAGGTGCCCCTTCGGATCACTACACTTAAATCTTTGGAGCAAATACCTAGAGTGCAATTGCTGGGTCATAGGGTAGCTCTATTTTCAGCTTTTTGAGGAACCTCCATACTGCTTTCCAGAGTGGCTGCCCCAGCTTGCATTCCTACCAACAATGTAAGAGGGTTCCCCTTTCTCTGCATCCTCGCCAACATCTGTCATTCCCTGACTTGTTTGTTTTAGCCATTCTGACTGGTGTGAGGTGATATCTCACTGTGGTTTTGATTTGCATTTCCCTAATGCTGAGTGATATTGCACATTTTTTCATGTGACTATTGGTCATTTGTATGTTTTCTTTGGAGAAATGTCTGTCATGTCTTCTGCCCATTTCTCGACTGGATTATTTGGGTGTTGAGTTTGATAAGTTCCTTTTTTAAAAAAGATGTTATTTATTTATTTATTTATAAGAGACTCATAGAGAGAGTCAGAGACACAGGCTGAGGGAGAAGCAGGCTCCATGCAGGGAGCCTGATGAGGGATTCGATCCCAGGACTCCGGGATCACACCCTGAGCCAAAGGCAGATGCTCACCACTGAACCACCCAAGTGTCCCTAATAGTTCTTTATAGATTTTAGGTACTAGCTCTTTATCTGATAAGACAGTTGTAAATATCTTCTCCCATTTTGTCAGTTATCTTTCGGTTTTACTGACTCTTTCCTTAGCTGTGCAAAAGCTTTTTATCTTGAGGAGTCCAATAGTTCATTTTTGTTTTTGTTTCTCTTGGAGACGTGTCTGGCAAAAAGTTGCATGGCAGAAGTCAAAAAGGCTGCTGCCTTTTTCTCCTCTAGGATTTTGATAAATTCCTGTCTCACATTTAGATCTTTCTTCCATTTTGAGTCTATTCTTCAGTGTGATGTAAGGAAATGGTCCAGTTTCATTCTTATGCATGTGGCCGTCCAGTTTTCCTAACACCATTTATTGAAGATACTGTCTTTTTTCCATAGGATATTCTTTCTTGTTTTATTGAAGATGTGTTGCCCATAGAGTTGAGGTTTCATTTCTGGGTTCTCGATTCTGTTCCATTGATCTGCGTGTCTGTTTTTGTGCCAGAACCATGCTGTCTTGATGATTATAGCTTTGTAATATACATAAAGTCCAGAATTGTGATGCCCCCAGTTTTGGATTTCTTTTTCAACATTATTTTGGCTATTTGGGGTCTTTTCTGGTTCCATACAAATTTTAGGATTATTTGTTCCAGCTCTGTGAGAGACACAGAGAGAAAGAGAGGCAGAGACACAGGCAGAGGGAGAAGCAGGCTCCATGCAGGGAGCCCAATGCAGGACTCAATCCCAGGATCACGCCCTGGGCCAAAGGCAGGTGCTAAACCACTGAGCCACCCAGGGATCCCTGAGTTGATGGTATTTTGATAGAGATTGCATTGTATGTATAGATGGCTTTGGGTAGTATAGACATTTTAACAATATTTGTTCTTCAATCCATGAGTATGGAAAATTTTTCCATTTTTTTGTATCTTCCTCAATTTCTTTCATGAGTGTACTCTAGTTTTCTGAATGCAGATCCTTTGCCTCTTTTGTTAGGTTTATTCCTAGGTATCTTACGGGTTTTGGTGCAATTGCAAATGGGATCAACTCCTTAATGTTTCTTTCTTCTGTCTCATTGTTAGTGTATAAAAATGCAACATGTCTTTTGTGCATTAATTTTATATCCTGCCTTTTTGTTGCTTTCCTGAATAAGTTCTAGAAATTTGGGGTTGGAGTCTTTAGGATTTTCTGCAGAGTATCATGTCATCTGTGAAGAGTGAGAGTTTGACTTCTTGCTGCCAATTCAAATGCCTTTTATTTCTTTTTGTTGTCTGTTCTGAGGCTAAGACTTCTAAGACGAGTGATAGTGATATCATTTGTAGTGATGGTACAAATCCTTGTCGTGTTCCTGACCTTAGGGGAAAAGCTATCAGTTTTTCCTCATTGAGAATGATATTTGCTGTGGGATTTTCATATATGGCTTTTATGATATTGAGGTATGTTCCCTCTATCCCTACACTGTGAAGAGTTTTAATCAAGAAGGGACTTTGTCAAATGCTTAGGAAAATTAATTTAATGACATAAAGCTGGTCAAAATTACTCAAGAATATATACAACACAGAGAACAAGAAAAGACATAGGTTCCTGAAATGTAGATTTTTTAAAAAATGATAAATATAATACTAAAATACAGAGTAAATCAAGAAACCTAAAAAATACCTAAGTATTTTTCAGACAATTCATTTATCTCTAAGAATTGACAAAATAGACAATGTATAATGACATTGATGACATGATGAGCAAAGAAAAGAGTTAAAAATGGAGAAGACAATTAAGTGTCTTATCACGTTGGAGATGAAGCAGCTATGGGAGAACACAAATAGAAAGAGAGATAAGAGGAACAAAGAAAGCACATAAAAAAGCAGCTGGTGAACTCAGAAGGAATAATATTTAACTCTAAATTAAGTAATGGAACTCTCATTCATAACACTTAATTGTTCTCAGATTTAAAATCCAGAATACTCAATATTACCCAAAAGTCCCTACAAAATCTATATCTTTTATCCCTTTTTACTTTATATGCTTTGTACTCACCTTCAAACTCTCCATCTTCATCTCCCTTCCCCTTGACTCCTACTCCTATTCTACACACACACTGCTATGTCTGTTTTTCAATCATACCCATAATTAATGTCTCCGAGATTTCAGTCATTACAAGGATCTAAACACTGAGACAGAATGAGATTTTACCAACTCACACTCATACCACATCTAAGTTCTTCACATACAAGAACACAGGAGATTCCAACTGTGTTAAGAACATTCTCATCTCTCCATGATGACCAACTGAAAAGGTTATCCTCAGGGATTGATATTCTACCCAATAGAAGAGCTCATTGAATGCTAGCCTATATTAAATGAAACCTACATAGATAGTGACGTTGTCCATTCATACATAGCCAGGTCAAATTGAATGCACGGTTATACAGCATGGTCATTTATAATATTTAAAGGGCAGTATCATATCTGATATTATTGTTAGAGGCTCTGTTGCCTTTACAGATGAATCTTATATCCTACAATTCTACTGTCTTGACCATGTTTGAATCCCTTCTTGCATAACCAGCCTGTCTACAGCATCATCATCCCCCAAATTGTTTCATTGTGTCTCAGATGTTGACATGTGGCCATATCTATAATTCTCCTTAATTAAATACAGATTTTTGTAAATCTCTGAATTCTGTTAATCATTAAATGTTTAGTGTGAAAATGATTTATCAAATGCTGAACTGAAGACAGTCCTTTCCTGCTTGTTGCTAGGTATTTGAAAAGGTATTACCTTTGGATCATCTATATATCTATCCATCTATCTGTCTATCCATTTATCCCCATAGACCTGCACTATTACATACTAATGATTAAAAGTATGAACCCCAGGGCACCTGCTGGCTTTATCGTATATAATTTTTATGACATTTGGATTATTTGGATTATTATGTAAGTTTCTCAGACCCCAGGCTTCCTTATCTATAAGAAGAATATTAATGTGAGTAATGTTCAGACTTATAGTGAATATGAACTGATATAATGTATACAAAGCACTTAACCCTTTCCTGTCCGGATGTGTTCTACAAAAATGCTATTTCTTTTGTTATTTTTACTACTGCTGCGACTGCTGTTACTTCTGTTACTTAAATACTAACACATTACTAAAGTATGTTCTTGACTAAATATTTGCTGCTAATTTACCTGTTTTCTATCACTCAGGATACTATTTGGTGATACTGCATCACACTAATGTAATTAAAGGCAATAGAAAAATGAATCAAGAAATGATCAACATGAACATCCTTGCAGAAGTAAATTACTTTAAGAATTATTTGCTCATTTTGACATCATTTATCCACCCATTCATTCAAGTGAGAGACATTACATGAGTCTAAATATACAAAAATTAATAAGGACTGATTGCTAATTTAAGAAGCTTATGTCAGATTTCTTTGATTCACTAATTATTGTTGGAGCCTTTGGAATATAAATAAGTCATATTTTGGAATTATTAGTGGGAAAGGCTGATTCTTACTGGGTCCTTATATTTTTCTAATGATAAAATTGCACAGATTAATTTGGGCTAAAAAATGAAATTTACATTTTGTTTATGGACTAATTTCTGTAGTAATTTTAAGCATTCAATTTATTGTCAAGGGTTGTAGTGATAATATACTCAGACCTATAGAAATGTGGTTTATTCTCCATTAAAAATTCTGAGAAATGTCTTTTACAAAACTGTAAATTCATGTTCACAATATTATTTTTTCACTCTATCCCTGGCCCAACATAAATAATACATGATGACATAGTTCCTGTAGAGTAAAAAAATAAAGAAGAACCTTAGAAATTTAGGGAACAATTTAGGGAACAATTTTCCAATGTTTTTGACAAAGGTAGTGCAAGTATCACTTGTTCTTAGTTACAATGATAACTTTTCTAATAATGGCCCCTGGCAAAATTATTTTTTGTTACAATTATTGCTGATTGAAAGAAAACTCACATGATATCAGTCACATGTGTTTATAAAAAGAAATGTTTTCTTAACCATGTTTGAAATGTTTAATCATTTATCACATAGGCAAGATATGTGTGCAGATGTATGTGTGTGTAAGTAAATAGAAAACTTGGAATTTTTCATATTTATACATATATCTTCATGAATATAATGTTTACATAAGCAGAGTAATTTTGAAAAATAAACAAGATCTATGATAAATATTATAATCTCGCCTTGGTTTTTTTATGAACTATCCTTCTAAATTTATAGCCAAAAAAGTCATTTCATAAGTGCTTAATTGTCATTAAAAAATATTGCATGAGTGCTTAATTGTTATGCAAAAAATATTGCTCACTTGAAGCATAATTTACAAGGGTACATTTGATCACTCTAAATTATTGACAGCATTTAAGAGATGAATGTGACATGAGAGTGACCATTTGTTTAGATTATAACCAACACTGGATCCCTCAACATCAGTAAAGATAAAGAGTCTGTATACGTATGAATGTTTTATTTATCAAAGTATATCATACTTATTGACTGAAGAATGTGAAAGTCTTTAATCTGTAATGTAAAATCTAAATATATAATTTTCACCAAGATAAAGACTCCTATAAACTGAAATGTCAGATATTTTACTTATGCACTCATATTGGTTAAATCATCAAAAGGAAGAAAAGACAGTTTTGTAAAAGGATTATTGCACCTTCCTACATTCTGAAAATTGACAGATAAAATAAAGAGATGACAAAATTAATATGTTGGGAAAGTTAGAATAGAATATAAAATAGCTGTCGTGTTGGATATTAGTAGCAGTGGTAGAGATCTGGCAGTTGAGAACATGCATACCTACAATAAGAAAAAAGAAATTAGAAAGCCCAGATGCCTAATGAGACCAAGAATCTTTGAAACCACAAGGACATCAGTAAATTTATGAGAGGTAAAAGTCTTTGAAATCTCAAGAGTGCAAACTACTGTGCCAACCCTAACTCTGTATCTACAGAGGGAGACAAGACAGAAAACTACAAATACCTGAACATTCATCAAATAAAGCATCAGAATCTGAAATTATACATTATTCAAAAATCATAATAATGTATATGTTTAATTTCACATATAATATAGCACCATTTTATTATTACAATATAATAAAATTGTATTCAGGAAGACATCCTCATTTAACAATCTCAACTAACTTTAGAAAATATATCAAAGCATGCCTATGGATAATGCAATAATTACTATACCAATTTATTTGGAAAAATATTTTCCTCTATCTACAATTTTGGTGATGCTTTTATCATTTTAAATCATTCTTCATTAGATAATTAAACATTGCTGGAAAACACTTCAAAATCAGTTAAGTTAAAAAAAACAGAATCAGTTAAGTTGTGGAAAAATGTAGGTTTAAAGTTGTAATTTTGAATCATTGATTAAGAAATTTCTATTATATCTGTTTCTATTACATTACTGAATAATTTTACAATAATAATAAAAAGTGGTCTGTTTTTATAGGCTTTTCAAAATTAAAAAAAAATAGGTAAAATGCCTCAGGTGAATTAGAGTATGAAGAAAGTTTGAAGACCTCTGTCTAGACCATGATGGAGTAGTAGGTATCCGACTGGCTCTTCTTCCAATTAAATCTTGATACAATAGTTAAAACTATTGTACCAGATGATCAAACAGTGTGAATAGCTTGAAAAGGAGATCGTAAATTGTGACCCATATCCACATAGCTGTTTCCTTGAGGACAGTGTCCATACTGCAGCAGAGTAAAATAGAACTGCAAAAAACATAGAATAGAACTGCAATAGTAAAATAGAACTGCAAAATAGCAAAAAACAAAGGTGAAATAAAGATGTTTTTAACCTCCCCACAAAAATTTAAAACAATTCAAAGCTATAACCTTTCCTATTAGAAAACTAATCTGATGAAGTCAAGCAACTTCAAGAAATAAGTAAAAGTACAACAGGCAGTAAATATATGTGTAAATAGAAATCAGTGTGAAGTTAATACTACATATTGTGGAATAGGTAACATGTAAAATAAAATATGCTATTATAATAGCAAAAGTGGAATAAATAATGTTCACCTACTGGAAGTTTCTTGCCTTTAGGGCAAGTGACAAGTACTAATTTAAAGTAGATTGCAATATACCATTGATGCATGTTGAAATTGGTATTATAACTGCTAAAAGAACATACCATCTATAAATCTAATAGAGAATAATCAAATAACATAAGGTACAACTAAATAATAATATATGATTCAAGGCAAAATAAAAGCTTAATATGGGACAAAACCTGAATTATCCAAGAGAAAGCAAAGGAGTAAAATATAAATACAAAAGCAGATAAAACTGTTAGAAAATAAATTGCGAGATGATAGACTAAAGCTTATTATGCGTTGTGTTTACTAAATAGAAGTATTCTGTCCAGCAAAACACAAAGCCAGTGTTCTCCTTAGGATTTTTATGGTTTCAGGTCTTGCAGTTAGGTTTTAATCGGTTTTGAGTTGATTTTTATGTGTGACATTAAAAAGTGCTCCAGTTTCATTCTTTTACATGTAGCTGTCCAGTTTTCTTAGTATCATTTATTGAAGAGACTTTCTCCTAATTGTATATTTTTGCCTCCTGTGTCATAGATTAATTGACCATATAAGCATGTTTTTTTTTTTTTCTGGAATCTTTATTTTGTTCTATTCTTTATTTCTTTTTTTGTGTGTGCCAGTACCATACTGTTTTGATTACTACAGCTTTATAATATCTCTTGAAATCTGAAATTGTGAGGCCTCCAGCTTTTTCTTTCTCAATATTGCTTTGGCTATTCATGGTCTTTTGTGATTCCATAGAAAATTTGGTATTTATTCTAGTTTTGTGAGAAATGGTGTTGGTATTTTGATAGGAATTTCATTGAATCTGTAGACTAACAGTCTTAATTTTTTCAATCCATGAGCATGGAATATATTTCCATTTGTTTGAAATTTTTTCATCAATGTTTTAGTTTTCAGAGTACAGATCTTTTATTCCTTGAGTAATTTTTTCTTTTGGTGTGATAGCAAATGGTGTAGGGAGGGACAAAGGAAGAGAGAGAATCCCAGGCAGATTCCTCACTTAGCAAAGAGCCTGAGGCAGATCTCATGATCCTGAGTTTCTCAACTAACTGAGCCAGTCAGGCACCCCAACCTAAAACTTTTCTAATAAGTAAATTCATTTAATAAAAACGGAATCGGGCATCCCAGGTGGTTCAGCATTTTAGCGCCGCCTTCAGCCCAGGGCCTGATCCTGTAGACCCTGGATCGAGTCCCACATCCGGCTCCCTGAGTGGAGACTGCTTCTCCCTCTGCCTGTGTGTCTGCCCCCCCCTTCTCTCTCTCTCTCTCTCTCTCTCTCTCTCTGTGTGTGTCTCTCAAAAATAAATAAATTAAAAAAAAAAAACAGAATCAATGGTGTAAACTCCACTCTAAGAACCATATATAATAAATATATAAATACATAAATAAATATATAAACAGTAGAGCAAAACTAATTAATGAAAATAATAAAAATGAAGGCAAAAACCAGTAACATAGCAGTCAGCCATGTAATAGAAAAACTCAAAATATTTTTTTTGGAAAATAAAGTAAAAAGAAAATCTTTAACAAAACTGGTAAAGTAATACAAAACTGGTAAAGTAATACAGAAAACTAAGATTACAAATATTATGAATTAAAAAGGAAACACTACTTCAGATTCTACAGAAATATAGAGAATAATTATAGCACTTACAATAACTTATGCAACTAATTTTTTTTTGAAAAATCATTTTTTATAGGGAGATTCCTTCAGGAAAGGCATTATAATAAATGCTACAGGATAAATACTGATAAATTTTTCCACAAAGATTTCTTCAAGTCAAGATGGCTTTCTAATAAATCTTTTCCAAACATTTAAGGAAGAAATGGTAGCAATCTTATATAAACTCTTACAGTGGGGATCCCTGCATGGCTCAATGGTTAAGCGCCTGCCTTCGGACCAGGGCGTGATCCTGGAGTCCTGGGATGGAGTCCCACATTGGGCTCCCTGCATGGAGCCTGCTTCTCCCTCCCCCTGTGTCTCTGCCCCTCTCTCTCTCTCTCTCTCATGAATAAGTAATTAAAATCTTAAAATAAATAAATAAAATAAAATCTTAAAAAATAAACTCTTACGTTGCATAGAATAAAAATTACATTCCAATATGTATTTATGATTTTGTTTATTTGTGTGAAAGAGAGAGAATGTGCATGAGTGGTGGGAGGGGGGAGAAGGAGGAGGGGAAGAAGAACAGACTCCCTGCTGAGCATAGAGCCCAGAGGTGGGCTCCATCCCAGGACCCTGAGATTATGATGTAAATTTAAGTTAGTCACTTAAACTGCTGAACCACTCCAGTGCACCTCATTTAGCTTTTCTTAAAATAGAGTTGCAAATTAACTGATGAATTACTGAACTTTACATCTGAAACTAATGCCATTCTATATGTTGGCTAATTGAATTTAAATTAAGAAATCATATAGTTGCAAATTTTAAACAAAATTACCAGAAATAATCCAGAAATGTGCAAAAAGAATATTATGTTGTTTAAAAAGTAAGATTTATTCTAGGAATACAGGGTTGTTTATAACACTTGAAGTTTAATCAATAGTTTCCACATTAAAAGAAAAAAATAAAATAAAATAAAATAAAAATAATATAATTATCTTAGATGAATAAATTCAAGACATATCTATCATTTTACCAGATCCTTAATCTGGTGTGATGTACATAGAAAAAATAAATGTCATTGTTTAATATTTTTCCTCTGAGACTGAGAAAAATATTTACCGATTATTGCCAGTTCTAGTCTACATCCAATGTAATATGGCAAGATATAAACATATTAACTGTTAAAATTGGGCAAAAGTTGATTTTCTACATGTGTCGTGATAACATTATAGAAAACCATCCCCCCTCAAAAGAATAAATACAATAAAAAGGAATTAATAACTGAATTCAACTGAATACAAAGTAAACATATTTTTATCAATTATATTTATATTAACAATGATAATGACATTTAAATAGGCATAAACCTTAAATGCCTAGAAATATCTAAATGTACAGTTACTCCAAGTTTATAGATTGTTAGACTGTATTAATAATATGTCTTTTCTTACCAAATTTCACTAAAGATTCTGTGCCAACCCAGATAGATGCCAGCAGGATTTTTTATTTTTTAGAAATTGAAAGGATGATTCTAACATGTGGATGGAAATGCAAATGATATAGAACATCCAAGGGAATTTTGAAGCTGAATAAAGCTGGAGGACATATATTACTACTTACCAAGATTTATTATAAATATAGTCATTCAAATAATGTAATATTGGCTCAAGGACAGACAGTTGGTCCAGTGGTACAGAATACAAACTCCAACTAGAGACAAACATACTAATTATAATGCATTAAGGGTCCACTGCAAATTTACTAGGGAAAAAAATGGCCTTTTCAATCAATTTGATATACAAAAAGGAAAAAGTAATCTTAACCCATTTCTCCTTCCAAACAAGTATAAATTAATTTTAGGTGGTGCCTAATCTTTATAGACTTAAATGTTAAACCTAAAGTGATCAAAGTTCTAGAAGAAAACATGTCTATATTAACTTGATCTGTGCATATATTTTTGAAATAGTACATAATAAGGAGTAAGTATAACAAAATGTTGAAAAATTATATTTCATTAAAATTAAAAATTCTGATTGTCAAAAGATCTGATCATTAACAGGAATGATAAGGAAAAAGAATAGCCCTACACAGAGACATTTTTATATTTATGCAAGAAAGAGGCTACAAAGAGTTAAACATGTGCTTCACAAGAAATATAAAATAGCTTTCAAAAGCTTATGAAAATGTTTCAAAATTATTATTCATCATAAAATGCAAATTAATGTCAGAAGAAACAATCACTGCATATCCATCAGGATAAATAAATAAAACAAAATACCAAGAGTTGTCAATGTAGAGTAGTGGAGAGGATACTGTATTGCTAGTAAGAATAAAAATTTGTAAAACTATTATGAAGGAAACATTTTGCTAAGTACCTGTTTGAAATAAATTTTGCATAACTCATTCATACAATTGGAATCAGCAGTTTTTAGTATATATCCAATAGGAATGTACCAAAACAGGCGAGTGGAAGTTTTACTCAGAATCCCCAACTGGGAATAACTCCATGTCCAGTAACAGTACAATGGGTAAATCAGGTACCATTCTATCTTGGAATTCTATACAAAAATGAAAAAGATCAAATAGCTGTTACAGATACTGTGGATGAATTTCACAGATGTAATGTTGGTTAATGAAGAGAGATAAACAGTTCATGTTGTATGATTCTACTTGTGTTAAGTCACAAATAGGCAAATCTAATCTATGTTTTTAAACCAGACTAGCATTTCAGTTGAGTATGATCCTGTCTGAGACATGGCATAAAGTAAACTTTTTGGGTATTACTTACAAAATCTTGATCTGGGTATTGGTTAAATAAGTTGCACTTTTAAGATATGTATATGTTATGTGTGTGATAACTCCAGAAAATGGAAATAAGAATATTTGTGTACACTAATTCTACGATGTATATTATAAAAAAATACTTTGACAATTGAAAAATATTCTCATTCTGGAACTCGTGAAGTAAAATGTATAAAACACAGATTAATGCACCACTGTAAATTACATTATTCTTGGTTAGTTTTCCTGTTCCAGCAGTGTAATATGATATTAAAGCTATAAAATATTTTAGGCAAGCATACATTTACTTAAGAAAGGAAATTAGCATCATCATCCATTGTCATCCTATCCATTAGTATCCTACTTAGAGTAAGGTATTATTAAAAAGACTCTCATAAAGTATAAATTTTCAGATTTATAAGAACTCTAACATGGTGTGAGATACTAGTATGCATCAGATCAATAAATAGTACCTATATCATAACCTGAATATCTTAAATAAAAATATAATTATCTTCCATAGCATAGCATTACACTGCATTTCTAATATATGACAATATTAACGTATGGAAATAAAATTCATTGACTTATAAAAGTGGAAGGAGTTTGATCCTAGTTTTTGGAGATTGTTGAAAAATGAAAATTATATATATATATATAGTGCCATTTGTTTGTCAGGCACTATTCTATGTCCCATAAAGGTAATGTATCACTTAATATAACAATAATTACAGTATGTATGTTATCCTTTATTGATCAATAAACTGAATTCAGAAGAAATAATACGCACTTAAAAAACTTCCATACACCTTCTATATGTAATGAGACATGAAAGAGTTAATATTTCCTGGAGCCATTATACAAGTTCTAAACCTGTTACAGCCTTAGCAGTGTGATTATTAATATTGCTTCTGACAGGAATTCTTCCCAAAATGGCATATTTGGGAGAAATTAGATAAAATAATTCTTGGCTCATTTTATTAGAAGTGATATTTTCTTCTTCTGGTAAGTCTACAGAGCCAAAATGTCCTTGGGTAAGTCTTAATTTAAATCCTTCTTAATTATACCTCATCAGAAAAATTGTGAATTTAAATTGGAATATAGATAAAAATTTTGCTCATTTGTGGTCAAGACTAAAGAACATTCTTAGCTATTCTAATACTTGGTAGAATATAGCAGAAACTCTTTTACATAAGGGTTTCCAATTAAGAGGCAAAGAACCCAATGGAAAACAGCCAGGGTTGTCTTTGTTTTTGGCAGTCATCCCTGGTTGTCTCCTTACAGTAATCTCCTAGATATCTTCCATGGTATTAGAACTCCAAGATTGTTCACAAGCGTCCAATTTGCTGTATTTTTCAAGGGTTCTCTGCCTCTCTTAAGAAACAATTTTTGTCAAAAATAGTGGTCTCATTTCTCACAGTGAATGATTGTTTTAGGTAAGGGCAACTGACAAAATTGTGGCAATTCAGAAGTACAGAAAAGTTCCCAGAAAGCGATCTATGAAGGTTTTTCTTGTTCCTAAAGGAGTTAAAATATGAGAATATTCTTTTGTCTGCTTCTTGAACCTGTCCTCTACACATGACAACTTGAAATGGCAGTACCATCTTGGAACTATGTGTACGAAATCAACATGCTAAGGAGGGAAGAACTGAAGACTCCATTCTTATTTAGACCTGGAATTAACCATACCTGGAATTGCCATACTACCATACCCATTGTTGGGTGTTTGATACTTGCAGCTGCAAACATAATAATGATTATTTTTTTACATTAAAACATCTACAAAACTGATCCTATGTCAGTTATAGAGCAGATTCTATATAAATACAATTGAAATGTTCAGATTTTTTGTTTGACTGAAAGGAGAGCCAAAGAGATCATTTCAGAAAACAACTCTGTGTGGGTATTCTGCAAGGGATAAGAGTATGCTCCTGGTGCTCCATAAGATTAAAGTTCAATAATCTCAAAACAGCATTGGAGGTATTAAGATCGATGTGTGAGCATCCAGTATTTTGTGAGCATAAAAAAACATTCTTATACTCTCAAATATTTGAAAAATGAGTAACTTAAGTTAGTTATTAATAGATATGAAAATGTGAAATTTTAAATTTCACTCCTTATAAAAGTGTAGTTGACTGTGGTATATTTGAGGATGCAACTTAAGAGTGCTAAAGAAAAGAAGTACTCTAGGCTGAACAAGACTCTTTGACTAAAGAAAGTTAACAACGAACTACTCTTCTTGTTATATCATGACTTTGAAGGTAATGTGAAGGCCCATGGCACACAAAGAGAAAATTGCAAGAGAAGCCAAGTGGCATTGGCACAAGTTTTGCAAAGAGTATCTGAAAAGGACATATACTCTTTATGATACCATGTTGCATGTAAATGAGCAGAATATTTTTACCAGGCCTAGCTGGGGCTACAGAAATATACACATACATGGATATGGATATGTACTCATTCTGTGAAACCTAGATCTATAAATTTCATAAAAAGTTAATACTTTTCATTTCTTTTGAAAAATCTAAAAATGTGCTCGCACTGAATTTGGATTCCCACATGGCAGCAGTCAGCTGTGATTGCTTGAATTCTGTCTCCTTTAGTTGGGATATGCTCTTTCTCTCCTGTGGGTACTCTTGATTGCTTCTAGAACATTAAAATTAGTGACCAGCTGCTATTTACTTTCAAACCCTAGCCAGCTTTCCTCCATGAGGTTACCATCTTACTACATATATATATATTTGTGTTTGCAGCCTTCACCATGGTTTCATCAGACTGACATCTACAGTGAACTCACCACAGAGTTTTAATTTTATTTTAGCTCCTTGACACTTTTGAATTTTTAATTTTGAGTCTCACTTACCTCACCCTGGCTCTACTTAGGAACAGATTATTTTTTTCCCAGTTTCAGCTCCTTTCTGCATTGTATATAGTATGTAGGGCATGGATTTGTACCACATTGACTAGACAGGTTCTTTTGTAGTTGTTTTGTGTTTTGGGGGGTTTGTTTGTTTGCTTTATTTTACTTTTTTTGAGTACTATTCTCCATACAGACTGAACACTGTAAGGATCTGTATGTTTGGAATAGGATGCTAAATATGTTAAGAGTTGATGGTGAAAAAGAAGAGAGTCAGAGGGTGTAATTTGTGAATGGGAATATTGACTTCTAATTCCTAATTATGTAGCTTTCTTCAGCATCCCCATAATCAGTTATTTTCCTTTTTATTGTTAAGTTTTCTTCATTTATGATTTCATTCCCTTCTGCACACACTTGGGTTCCTTTAGAATTGATGTGATTGACAAAAGACTGTGGAAAAGACTTGCTACACATTTAAAATATTTTTTACCAGGGATGCCTGGGTGGCTCAGCAGTTGAGCTTGAGCATCTGCCTTTGGCTCAGGGCATGAACCCGGATTCCCGGGATCGAGTCCCACATCAGGCTCCTTGCATGGAGCCTACTTCTCCCTCTGTCCATATCTCTGCCTCTCTTACTGTATGTCTCATGCATAAATAAATAAAATCTTTAAAAAATATTTTAATCAGTAGTTCTCATATACTTCCAATTATGTTTTTTTTTGCTACAAGTCAGAAGTGTGAAAACATTATGTAATTAAATGTATACTATTCATATTATTGTATTTCTTTTCCTTTTTTTTTTTTGTTGATGGGCATCATTTTGGTTATCTCTAGTTGGGCAAATATAAACCATGAAGATTTTTGTACAATATAAGAATTTTTTGTGAATATAAGAATTCCATTTCTCTTGGCTAGACATCTATAATTACAATTACTTAGTCATAGGTAGGGTTATGTTTAATTTTATAAGACACTGCCCAACCTTTTATCAAATTGGTTTTACCATTTATGTTTTCACCAGCAATGTATGAAAAGTCCAGTTGCTTCATATTCTTATCAACATTTGGTGTTGTCAGCCTATTTTTAACTTTAGCCATTCAAATACCTATATAATGATATCTAATTGTGGGTTTTTTTTTTTTTTTTTTGTATTGTAAGAATGTATTTGTTTTGTAAGTAACCATCAAACTGTCTTCTGAAGTGGCTGTATTATTTTGCATTCCCAACAGCAGTGGATGGGAGTTTCTTTTTGTCTTAGGTTCCCATTTAAATTCCAATTAATTAACATACGGTAATATTAGTTTCAGGTATACAATATACTGATTCAGCACTTCCATACAATATCCAGTGCTCATCACAAATGTACTCCTTAATCCCTATCGCCCATTTTACCCATCCCTCTGCCTATCTCCCTCTGGTAACTGTCGGTTTGTTTTCTATACTTAAGAGTCTGTTTCTTGGTTTGCTTTTCTCTATCTCTCTTTATTTTCCCCTTTGCTTGCTCTCTTTATTTTTTCCTCTGCTTAAATTCCACATATAAATGAAATCATATGGTATTTGTCTTTCTCTGACTTATTAATTCAATTATTTATCTAACATACATTTACTGCGCTGCTTCTTAGTGAACTTCTCAAATTATTGAAGAGAAATTGGATACAGCAGCAGTAATAACTAATATATATATAATATAATATACTTTTAAGGTGGTTTCTAATTGTAATTTTGTATGAAATTTCTTTTCATTATCGTTATTAATGGCTAGATAAAGCAATTGCAAAATGATATTCAAGCTTATAGCATTTATCATAAAAATAGAGTTAAACCACATTATAGAATAACCTCAAGCAAAAAAAAAAAACTGCATAAGTAACTAATATGACTAACTTCCTAACTAGGATAATGGCACTCATAGTCTCTATTCTAAAAAAAATTAAAAAGAGAAAGAAAGAAAACAGTCCAGTCACAGGTATAATTTCCTAGGATTGTTCTTTTATACTTCCCCCATAAACTTTCTCATTTCTATTGTTCACTGTATCCTATATTTAAATGGACGTATTTAATTTCTGTATCTTTGTCCATCTCCTTCCTCTTCCCCTTTTCCCCTCCCTCCCCCTTGCCCTCCTCCTCCACCTCCTCTATTTCTTCTCTTTGTCCCAGTCTTCTTCCTTCTCCTTTACTTCTTGAATAATCACCATACATTTAGACAAGTATCACAAATACTTGTATGGTGCTCAGTGGCCTAATGCTTCCAGAGAAAATGTGTCTTTAGAGAAGTTTTAGTTGAATACCAGTGAAGGACAAACAATTAACCATACACAGCAAGTAGAAGGTTATCGATTATTCAAGGAGATGGTAAGAAAGAATGATCTATTTTTTTGGACTTAATTTAAAAATATAATTACATAAAATTGGTATTAATGATATAGTATGACAATTTGACTTTAATTGGATCTGTTTTTTTGAATTATAGAAAATATGATTCCATCATTATTTCTAAAATTATGCCATTTTATAATAATTTCAACCTCACAATTTCTTATTATTGTTTTTTAAAGATGTATTTATTTATTCATGAGAGATAGAGAGAGAGAGAGGCAGAGACACAGGCAGAGGGAGAAGCAAGCTCCCCACAAGGAGCTCAATGCAGAAACTGGATCCCAGATCCAATCCCAGGATCATGCTCTGAGCCGAAGGCAGATGCTTAGCCACCCAGGCATCCCTCATTACTGTTATTTTTTACTATTGCTCAAAGGCAGAGAAATGTAAAAGTTATCCAAGAGAATCATTGCATGAACTATAAGGAAATATTTATTCTTACAGAGATGGTTTCAAAATAGATAATTCTGAAACAACATTCATATCATAACATAAAAAACAGTCTGAAAGGGAGACCACAGAAAAAGGAAAAGGGAGCATACATGGTGTCATTTTTCTGCTTGTGGAATGTTACTGGATAGGTAGCCTTCATAATCCTAAACTTTTGAGTGTTTTGGCTCTTAAGGTCTGTTTTTGGTTTGTGTATTTGTTGTGTTAGGATATAAGGGGAGAACAAATTTGGTATATTTTAGAAGCAACTTTTATAAACAAAAGGCATGTTAGTGATGAGAACTAATGAGTAAATGTGCAATTTAACAAGGGGAAAAAGATGACAGTAGGGGGCACCTGTACACCTCAGGGTACAAATAAGAGAAGGACAAATAGCAATGTAGTAGAAAAATTACATTTCAGTCATGGCAGTTTGCAGTTGACCTAATGACAAGGTCGAGTATTATGCACTGAGTG
This sequence comes from Vulpes lagopus, assembly GCF_018345385.1. Lineage (NCBI taxonomy): Eukaryota > Metazoa > Chordata > Mammalia > Carnivora > Canidae > Vulpes > Vulpes lagopus. The sequence goes on from NC_054839.1 coordinate 21,910,357, forward strand.
TAAAATTAATGTCAAGTTGAAATAGGCTTTTCATCTGGATGGCACTTGCTAATGCAAAGCATTTTAAAAAGAAGCCATCAGCAACACTTGGGGAAAGATAATTCTGAAAGGAGAAGTAATTCATGTCATTTATTTTAAGAGGAAAAATAAACCCTTGAGAGCAAAGCTTTCATTTCCACGTTTAATTTTGAAGAAAAAGGAGTCAGATGCAGACAAAAGTCAGATATCAATAATTATTTCTGTCCACCTGGAACCAGGATAGTAATTTAATTTGTATTAATGCAAAAGTGAACATTTTTATTTTTACTGATAAAAGACCTTTGGTATAATGTCCAATCTTAACCAAAGTAGCATTTATTATTCTAAAAAATGGTAAACAATGTAACTTAGACTAATAATACTTGGTGTGTTAGATGAGAAGCAGCTTTCCAGCTAGCACTAGACTTCCCAAGCCCCTGGAGACTAAATCCCTATGTCAAAAGAAGTAGGAACTAGGTCATGCTTCTCAAACTTTTCTCTGCCAGTCTGCTGTTGAATGATAAGGATCCAGATGTACTAAGAAATGGAAAGAATCCTAGTTCCTAGATCATCACATGGAAGTCTACACATTGTCTTGAACCATCCTTATTTGATGAAAGAGAACAAGAATAAACTCTACAGAGTTAAACCACTGAATGTTTGAAGTTTTATTTTTCATATTTAACATCCACCTACAAAAACAATACATATATTTTCCATGAAAAACAGTGAATCTTTACACATGGGTAAAATGGATCTACTGGAATATAACCAATGGAAGAATAATTCCTTACAAAATCAGCCCAGGATGGGTTTTTCGTTCTGTTTTGCTTTCTGATTTTAAAGTTATAAATACATCATTCCAATTTCCATTCAATACGTACATAAATGTTCTAGGGAACAATGCATAGTTCATTCTATTCTATTCAATAGAATTTGCGATATAAGATACACAAAATGTTATACCTGATCATTTTTATACATTCAAATAAATTATGAGAGTCTCAAGAATGAGCATTCCATTTTGAAGATCGAGTAATCACCATATATTCCTGTGTCAAGAATGTCAAACTCCAATACCAATTCAAAAAAGCAATCAAGTCAAATTCCATATTAACAGGTTTTGTACCCAACACTAAGAACTGTATCTTAAGGGTTGATCTAAGCAAAACAAAATATAAATGCCAAGAATGGAGTTTGTTTTCTCAAGAATCAGAAGAAAGGAGAGTAAAGCAAAATTATAAACTAAAAGTCAGGAAGTAACAGACACACATATATGAAAAATTTATTTGCTGGTTAACACACATTCTTACCTTCCTCCCTCCCTCCTTCCCTCCCTCCCTCCCTCCTTTCTTTCTTTCTTTCTTTCTTTCTTTCTTTCTTTCTTTCTTTCTTTCTTTCTTTCTTCTTTCTTTCTTTCTTTCTTTCTTCTTTCTTTCTTTCTTCTTTCTTTCTTTCTTTCTTTCTTCTTTCTTGCTTCTTTCTTCTTTCTTGCTTCTTTCTTCTTTCTTTCTTCTTTCTTCTTTCTTCTTCTTTCTTTCTTTCAATGGTGTTAGAGACTATACTATGAATGAAATATGTGAAATGAAAAGATCTAACGTTTTAATATGCTGAGTATATCACAAAAAGTAAACAATTGAATTAAATGTATGCAATTTTGAAAGTTATGTTATGAAGTCCTTAATTATACAATATACCTACATACCGACATACAATGCATATTGACACGTCATATTAAAAAAATGCAATTAAAACCTCAAGTTTTATTAAAATTATACCTGTAAGATTTCTATAATCCATTTTAATGATAAGTGGTAAGTGAATTTTATACTTTCTCTAAAGTCACCTTCTGGAATGGAGAACAAGTGGATATTTTACACGAGCATGTTTTGGGGGATTTTTGGAGTTTTATGTTTTCAGCCATATTCTGTCATAGTTTAACCAGTCTTGAAAGGAGTATGAATCAATCAGGCAAGATGAGATTATGGGGCAATAACAAAGAACCCCAAACACTAGCAATAAAGTTACAAACGTTACCTTGTTTGTCTATTTTCACTTTTTGTTTCTCAATTTCTCACCAAAATCACATATGTAAAAGGGCCTTTAGGGTTCTCATATATGTCATTGTCATCCTCACGAAGTAGCCACCCAATATTAGAAACATTGCCTCCAAAGGGGGGAAAAATGACACTGAGCATCCTCTATATTTATTAAATAGTCCACTTGGAAATGAGGCAAATGACTTCTACTCATATTTCACTGGAAATAATAGCAAGAAAAAACATAATATTATGATAAGAAAGTTCAAGCCTACAGAGTGACTGAAGAGAAAAAGATCTACAATATTTGTGAAGAAATGTAATGTGTATTAGACTACCTGTTAAATAGAAGACATTGAAACATCTTGTTGTGTAAGTGTCAAAATTCTGAAGTAAACATTAATTTTTCTGTGTGTCTTCTTGATTAGAAAAATTAATTTACTTTCTCGATTTCTCATGTCAACTAAACAGCAGAGTTGATGCTCAAACTGCCATTTAGCAATTGGTTGAAAAAATTATTTTTTCATAGTTAAAAATGGAGAAAGATTCCTTGTCGAGTTAACTGAATGCAAATGGTATCATAAATTTGATTCCAGCTCTATTGAAAATAAACTCCACATTTATGTGCTTCTGTAATTAGTTCCAATCAGCATGCTATAAATATGTAAAGGTTTTACCCATCTATCACTTGTGTCTCCAGTTTAAAGCTCTTCAGTTGAAAAGACAAACACAAATTCTAAGCAGGCATTCCTTCAGAGTGGATTTGACTGTGGCTGCAATAAAAGCTATAGACAACTCCCTTTTTTATTTTCTTGAGTTTTAAAGTCTTATTTTTTTCTTCTAGTGAATATAGTATTCATTGTTCTCTAAAAACAGAGAAAACTAAAAGAAGTCATGTTAAAATTGAAAAGAAATAAATTTTGGTTATCATGGAGGCTTGAGAGATGGCAATAAACCCTCTTTAATAATCATCTAAAGGTTTATGATAGCAATAGCAGCATAGGAAAAGAAAGTTTCTTAGTAAAAAATAAAAATTAAAAAAAAGTTGCTTAGTAAATATTTAGGGAAAAATGTGGGAGTTTCCCATGATTCCTTGTGTTTCTCTTATACTGTAGGTCTATTTAACTCAATAGTGTTCAGCATGTTTACAACCATGAAACATAAAAGAAGTCTGACACACCTCCAACCGTAGCAATGCTGCACTTTTGCAATGATCCTTTTAAAGGTTTACAAGTGGGATGGAACACATCACTTAAGGGATGCTTTGCATTTAAAATTTTCCTCAGCAGAGTGATGTCTTAAAATATGCAGTTGGAAAATTCTCCCTGGAAGGGATTCTGACATACACTTCAAATCAGTTATTTTAGCTGAAGGCACATGAAAACTATCCCAACACTAATTTTCTTTATATGTTAAATAAGAAATCAAGACTGGAAATTTCATTGGGTTCATATTCCTAGAAGTTGTCAAAACGTCATGTTAAAATAATTTACTAGTATAGCTTCATATCCATGCCATCAGAAGCATCTATATAATTAAACAATTCCCAAAAACAACAAACAAAAACAATTAAAAACAAAAAGTAATTATTCCAGTATCCTTGGGCTAGATAAGTGTAGGTATAACAAAATCGACTTATGTGCAATTTGTTAATTTATTTTAGATCAGATAGTGAGATTTTTATCTCAAAACCAGTTTAGTGGAATTTTGTTTGGAAGCACCTCATTTTTTTAGATACTACAGATATTCAAAGATAGTGTATTACTAAGAATATTAATATCTCAATATAAACTTAAGCCTTTTTTAAGGAGTCCACTACCTATTAAATCATTTATTTAGCATATATTTATTGAGCACTTTGTATGTGAGAAAAAATGATATATTCTGGGCACCTGGGTAACTCAGTCAATTAAGCATGTGACTTCAGCTTAGGTCATGATCTCAGGGTCCTGGGATGAGCCCTGCAACCTAAGGCTCTCTGATCAGCAGGGAGTCTGCTTCTCCCTCTGCCCCTACCCTCCTCATGGGCCCTGTGCATGCTGTCTCTCTGTCTCTCAAATAAAATCTTTAAAAAACAAAAAAGATACATTCTACCGTTCTGCAGTTTACAGCCTAGTGGCAGAAGAAAAATAGTCACTCAAGTAAATTAAAAATTACCAAATACAGATAATCATTATAAAAGAAACTGTGAATCACTACTCATAAAGCATATAATGCACACCTCACTAACTTGGAATATATGGGAAAGTTTCCTGCAAAAATGACTTGTAGCTGGAGTATAAATCATTGTTAGAAGTTAAAGAGACAAGATTCAATGTTTGGGAAGCAGAGCTCTGCAGAGAGAATTTCTAGGAGCAGAACAATATACATAAAAGTCCTTAACGTAGAAAAGAGCGTGAGATATTTGAGGAACCCACATCAAACCAGGGAAACCAGAGCATGGCCAGCCAGAGAAAGAAAGGTAGTATGTAAATCCAGAATGCCTTACAAGGAATAAAAAATACTTGCTCTCATAAGCAGACTTGTAGGTGTGTGTTTTGGGCCCATGACTAATGATAACTTAACAGATTTTATAAATTTAATGATACTATTAAACTATTAAATTTGCATTTTTAAAAGACATTTTGCACTGTAAAGAACCAATCAGCTAGGGTAACTCAGTCAGTAAAATGTCTGACTCTTGGTTTGGCTCAGGTCCGTAGTGGGATTGAGCCCCACATTGAGCTCTATCTATGCTCAGTGTGGAGTCAGCTTCAAATTCTTTCTTCTTCCCTCTACTCCTCCCCGCCCCCACACTGTCTCTCTCTCTCTCTCTCTCTCTCTCTCTCTGTCTCAAATAAATAAAAATCTTTAAAAATAAAAAAAAAGAACCAATCAGGTTCTTTTTTGTAAGGAACACAGTAAGCCATGTAATTTATAAAATAAACTTTCATTCATCAACCAATAATCACCCTGAGACTGTTATAGAGAACTTTCCTCAATAAAAATTACTCTAAAAGTAATACCCTTATAGAATTTTTTGAAAGTATTTGGTAATCACTGTGAAGGTTTTCTATCTGAATACACATATGTATTCAGTCTCCAAAAGGAAAGGCTTAGTAAATTGAAAGCATTGCTATGTGATTTAAAATGATAAAAGGGAAAATTAAATTGATAAAATACATTGCACAAGAAGAGGCAGCTATAAGGTTTTTTAATTTTTATTTTATATTGGAAACAGTGTTCTGTAACATTTATACTTATGGTACTATAGCTTTTGTAAAACTCATAAGTTGTTGACAAACCCACTAATATTAATATTATATTATATTAATTATATTATATTATATTATATTATATTTATTATAGTATTATATCATAGTTTAGTATAAAATGTTGCCATAAAGCTTTATTTCCCTATCTATACTAAAAATAAACTTCTTGTATTAAAACAACCAAATCCAAATGGTTAAATAATTACAAAATTTACCAAAAAGGTACAAATCAATAGAGGCTATCTTATTACTGGTTTATTGTTAATGTGGAGATGAACATGTAAAAAAATCCAACTATTGTCTAATCTTACAATGATCCTATTAATTCAACCAACATAACCTGGCTGTTTTTCTATTTTTTTAAGTAGGCTGCACGTGCATCATGCAGCCCAGCATGGAGCTGGAACTCACAACCTTGAGATCAAAACCTGAGCTGAGACCAAAAGTCAGATAATTAATGGCCTGAACCACCTGGGTCCCTGATAACATTGCCTTTTTAAGTTATTTTCTTAAGTGTTAATGAAAATGTAAGAAGTGATTATCATGTGCTGCTTTACTCTCATTTTAAGAAAAAGTTACCTAAGATACATAAATGAGGACATTCAAATGCCAAATTTTCACTCTTTGTCTTCTATAAAAAGAAATAATGCAGACTCAGGGATCATCCTCAAAAACCTCTGTTCACACACTCTGGAAGACCAAGAATGACTTCCAGATGAGAGCATAATTGTCCATTTTATGATTTCTTATAAAATGAGCTTTCTCACACTTGGCAGTCTCCAGTAATACATTAAGTCATGACAGGTATTAATTAACGATGGGTGCCCTTCTCTTGACATCGTGAGTCTCAAAAATACTTTATCTTTCACTAGATTAGAGACTATAAGAAATGACTAAAACCAAAAATAGGAATTAATTAAAGATTTCATTAACCTCAAAGGTAATGTCTGATTTGTTTTCAAGCTGAATTTCACAACAGTCTTGTCAGAATCAAACTCACGTCAGGTGACTTAATGGAATATCTACTGAGTGAAGAATTAGCATTAACATCCTGAAAGAAAATAAACACAAGTACAGAAACTGTTATAGCACTTGAAGTCATATAGGAATAGGCATTTAGAATTATTTTAATTAATATGATTAGAAATTCTTTTTGATTATTTCTGTTACCAGCACATTGAGGCAGTCAAAAAAGTGTATATTGTGATTTAAAAAAAATTTTAAACAACTTACACCCATTTAAAATGAACATCCATGTCCTTCTTTTTTTTTTCCCATGTCCTTCTTTTAATAACATTGTACATAGAGTTAGTATGTAAAATGAGGGATAATAAAATAGAGAGATTAACCTGTAGTCCTGTGATGGTGATTAATATTTATACTATATCATCATAGTTTTCTTTTCATCATCAACATCATAATAATTGTAGGGATGGATGTATTAGTCAACACGTCGTAATCAAAACATGTCTCAAAGATAAGGCCTAATCGAACTGAAGAATTTAGCCGGGAAAAAATATTGGAGAAGAAAAATATTGATACTTGCTGTAACCCCTTTTGCAGTATTTTTGTCATTTTGACTATCATCTAATGTCAAGTTCTCTGACTGAAGACTCAGTGAATTAACTCTATCTTGGAATATTCCTCTAGAAGCAACAGCAAAATTTCTATTTGTAAGTGTCCTTAATAAAGCAGATATGGAAATCATTACCCTAAGGTATCATTTCAGACCAAGGATAAATTTTATAATAATGAAAATAAAAGAGTATCCCAGTTGCATAACAGTTGTTAAGAGCATGCTTTACAAATTCATTTGAAATATACCTGTATTCAAATAAACAACAGGAAGTACTAATGGTCTTTGTATCTCAACTTTTGTCAAAAGGAACACATCCTTTAGAAGAAGGAGTATATCTCTATAACATAGAAGATTTATAACATATTTTACTGCCAATTTTCATCTAAGTGAAAATGAGATAGTTTATGAGGTTAAGTTTGTAGTTTTTGAAACTGAAATGAAAGCAAAAAGGAACTATTGGGACTATGACAAAATAAAATGTTTTTGGGATGCCTGGGTAGCTCAACGTTTGGGCTCCTGCCTTCAGCTCAGGTCGTGACCCCGGGATTCGGAATTGAGTCCCACATCAGGCTCCCTGCGAGGAGCCTGCTTCTCCCTCTGCTTGTGTCTCTGCCTCTCTTTCTCTCAGTCTGTGTCTCTCATGAATAAATAAATAAATATTTTTTAAAAATTTAAAAGTAAATAAAAAGATTTTCCACAGAAAGGGAGACCATCAACAAAACAAAAAGGCAACATACTGATGGGAGAAGATATTTTCAAATGATATATCTAATAAGGGGGTAACATCTAAAATATATAAGGAACTTATGCAACTTACTACTTGCCCCAAAAAAGATAATATGAAAAAACAGGCAGAGGACTTTAATAGACAGTTTGCAAAAGAAGACCTACAGATGGCCAACAGATACATGAAAAGATGCTCAACATCATTCATCATCAGACAAATGTAATCAAAATCACAATGAGATATCACTACACACCTGTCAGAATGGCTAAAATCAAAAAGATAAGAAATAGCAAGTGTTGGCGAGGATGTGGAGGAAAAGTAACCCTCATGTATGGTTGGTGGAACCATAAATTGGTATAGTCGCTATGGAAAATAGTATGAAATTTTCTCAAAAATTAAAAATAGAAATACCATATGATCCAACAATTTCACCCTGAATATTTACCCAAAGAAAACAAAAACACTAATTTGAAAAGATATATGTACCACAATTGTTTACAGTATTGTTTACAGTAGCTGAGTTATGGAAACCACATAAGTGTCCATAAATACACAAATGGATAAGGAAAATATAATAAACATATATTTATGACACATAAAAGGGATGAGATGGTGCCATCTACAACATCGATTGACCTAGAAGGTATTATGCTAAATGAGATAAGTGAGACAGAGGAAGACAAATAACATATAATTTCACTGATATGTGTAAACTAAAAAACAAAACCAAAAAGAATCAGACCTATAAATACAAAGTGATGGCTGCTAAGAGAAGGGAAATGGATAAAATGAAAGGAGAGGGGTGAGAGATACAAGCTTCCAGTTATGGAATGAATAAATCATGGGAATAAAAGTTAAAGAATAGGGAATATAGTCAATGATACTGCAAGAGCACTGTATGGTGACAGGTGGTAGCCATACTTGGCAGGGAGCATGGCATAACATACAGAGGTATTAAATCATGATGTTGTACACCTGAAACTAATGTAACATTGTATGTCAACTACACTGAAACAAAAAATTATAAAGTGAAACTATATTTAAGCTAATTTATTGCCTAATAAGACGCAATCATTTGATGAACTTTAATAATAGGAAAATAATTCCAAGGTTTTTGCTTGGAAAGACCTAGTTCTACAAATTTTCCATGAGTGACATGGGCTTTAAGACACCTTTAATAATTAAGTAGTATTTGTACAAATCCTTCATCATGTGATGTAATGAGAATTCCCCTGGGAGTCAGGAATTGTGCATTTTCATCTCATTTCTGCTGCTTCTTAGTTGAGCAAGTCACAGAATTGGCCAAATCCTTAAGTTCTTCATATATATTTGTACAATTCTCAATTAGACTAGAAGGTCTTCAAGGTTTTTCCTTACCTAACATTCTGTTGTTTTTTACATCAACATTCCCAGAAGCAGAAAAACTCTGTACCTTTTATTCACCAATACATGGGTATTCTGGATGGGTTTTGTTGAATGACAATTATACCCAATAAAGTATTTGACATTTGCTTATATAAGGCCATGATTACTATATATATGTCAAAATAAATAATGTTTTATACAGCCTTTATTAGTAAATTAAATGAACCTCAAAACATTGTATAAGATGCAAATATAGATCTTTTTATTTCAAATTTAATTGATTCAGGAACAATGCTCTCTGATTTGATTTGTATAAATTTATGGGTATAGAGGCATCTGAGGGGCTCAGTTAGTTCAGCATCTGACTTGGTTTTGGCTCAGGTCATGATCTCAGGGTCATGAGATCAAGCCCCAAGTCAGGCTCCGCTCAGTATGGAGTCTGCTTGGGATTCTTTCCCTCTTCCTCTCCCATCCCCTCTACATACGCACTATCTCTCAAATAAATAAATAAATAAAATATTTAAAATAAATAAATAGATTTGGAAGTATAAATAGGTCATCACTAAGTACTAAAAATGTAGTCCTCTGATTCATATATCAAAACTGCAGTCATCACTGGTATAGCACTTTAAATTTTCAGTGTTTTGTTTTTCATGCACTTTAAATGCCTATTTTCTTGGGCTTGAAAGTATAGAAGAGATTTAAACAATCTAATTGGGTACCAGTGGGAGCCACAAAAATCTAACATACAGGTTGAAGAGTTAATAAGGGAAGAAAAAGTAACATATAAATAAACAAGGAAAAAAAGATGAAGGAGAAGTAGGGTGAACAGGGAAAGGAGGCAGAAGGAGGAAATAAAGAGAAACATATAGGAAGTGATAAGTTAAAATTGACCAATAATTTACAGCTTATTTTATGGCATCTGCTTCCTACCCAAAGGGTAGGAAGCAGGAAAGACTCTCCTATGGAAGGATTCAGCATCAATGATTATTGCAATATGGTATATTTTGTTAGATCCTAGTATATTTTGTTAGATACAATCATTAATTCAATTTCCAGTTTGTTTCATATTATCTAAGTTCACAAGCTGACACTTGAATATAAACTCTTAAAAGTGAACTAGTTTTGAGGTGCATTTGTAACATACATTCAGTAACATTTCAAATACCAATTGTGTGCTCTACTCTGTCCTGGATGCTTAAAAATAGTGAACGTAAAAGTGTTTGTTCAACCAAGTAGTTCCTAAATGTATTTTACATTAAGGATTACCAAGAATCTTGTTAAATTATCAATTCTTGAGCCATAGAAGAAAATAATATGATATGAGTGGTAGAGTGGACTCCACAAATTGGCATTTTTAATTATGGATCCAGGTGGTTATAGCTCCATTATAAACAACAACAACAACAACATTGCTTTCAAGTCAGAAAATGAGGATGAGTAATTATTTTTAAAAAATGAAGATTTTTGTGTGTGTACAAGCAAAGTACAGGATAGTATAATAGGAAAATAATTATAAAAAATAATGCAGACTGTGGTGAAGATCAAGTAACACTTATTTTGAGACCTGGAAGATGTATAATACGTAGTGAGATGAAAATGTTACAGGGTGGGAGAGATTTTCAGAAAGAGGAAATAACAGGTATGAAGATCCCAGTGATTGGGAGGAGTTCAATAAAACTGTCAAAGTATTAGTATAATAGAACCCAGAGGGAGGATAGCTTTGGGAAGAGCAATAAATGTCTTTACCCTGAGCCCCTCACATTCTCCTGGTTCTCCCTAGAACCTCTCCAACCACTCAGGACCTAAAAAACAGGAGAGAGAATGCCTAGCACAGGATGAGGTCATTGGCTGGAATGTCTTCTGGCTGTTCCATGCCTGTGACGTACCAGTGTTTAAACATTTTCAATGCAATCACTGTATATGGATAGAAGATAAATCTGGAAAGTTAATTGAGGGTTGATGATGGAACACTTTTTTGGATAATGTTTTTTAACTGCATCCTGAGAATAATTAGAATCCACTGATAAAGTTTAAGCAAGTGAATTCCATGATTAGAAATATATCAGTATCAAAGCAACTGTGGGTGAGAGTGTAAAAGAATAGAGGCAGAAATACCTTTCTTTAAAAGCAGGACAAGGGAAATGTACAGAGGTCTATTACACCATGAATGTTGAATATTAATTCTCAGAACATGAGAATCAAATTTAGAGTTCTCATCTGGTCACACAATATTGAAATAGTGTCTAGACTTGCTGATTGGCATCTGAGTGCCTGTTTCTCATTAAAGTGTAATACTCTAGCTAAACACGAGAGTAGTTGAGTCTTCAAATGAGATTTTCTATTCAGAGCCAGTATAATTTGGTTCTCCTCTCACTGAAGTCTATTATCACTTTGTCAAATTATACTACTGTATAACATAAAATCTAGTTATAGAGACTTGAAATCCAGATTTGGCAGCATTTAACACATTTTTATCTTGCTCCAAAAATCTTTTTTACCACTATAAGCTCAAGCTTTTCAGCCTATCACATCTAAGCAGGCAGTGGAATACACAATTACTTCATGGTTCAGGCTATAAACTTTGCACCATTATGCAATGAGGTAATATGTATTATAATTTTTCTCTCAGTTTTGTTTCTTCTAAAATGTTTTTCTCATTTCTGATTTTAATATTAAAATGTTTTCAATCCTGCCATAAAGATGTGTAATGTGACTGTTTGCGTATATTCTCTGCCCAGTGAATAATGCAGTCTCCTAAATATTAAAATGTTCTCGTAATTAGTAGTGTCTGCTGTATCCACTTAATGTTGGGTGTGCTTCAGCTTCTTTTGATGCTTCTGGTAATTTACTCAAGCAAACTGCATACTGTAAAGGAAGTCAAGCATTATATGTTGCACACTGTAAACTAATGAATATACATTTAAAAGTCTTTTCTTTCATCTCCAGTGACTTAACTTTATATTTTATTCATTGGAAATTAGAAGAGATGTTTAAATTATTGCTGAATTGATTAATTTAACTTGATAACACGGTTCATCAATGTGACTAAGCACTAAAGCAATTTCTTTCCTGTTTTTGGTTGTGTCCTATCCTTTTTAAATGTCTTCATTGTTGACCCGACTTCCAGAAAATTAATTCTTTACACATTTTATTTGTTCTATCAGCATAACAGAAACAAAAACTTCCAGCCATAAATTGTACTTGCAGTTAGAGCTCAATGATAAATAGGTTCTTGTTCTCTGCTACTTCCAATGATGAAATGCTATTAGCACTGAACTCTTACTTTACTACTCTAGGCCCAATGAATAACATTAATTGTTTTATAACCCTACACCAACTCATTCTGCCTGATTCATAAAACAGTTATGCACCATTTAGAAGCATTTCTCAGTAGGCTTCATTTTCCCCCTAAAACAAAGAGTTTGACTTCATTAATCTCCCTTTACCCCTCAAAATGCAGCATGAACTTTGAAACATACACTACATTTTCACAATTCTCATAGTCTCTGAATTAGTTGAGGCAGAGAAGACTTAAAGTGCATTCAAATGTAGCTTTAGCACAAAATAGTTGTAAGGAAAAGATGTCAGTTATTTTTAACAAATACTTCTGTTACTTAAATTTCCTTAAGTTAAAATATTTTAGCCAATATTAAATAAAAATGATATTTGGTGTCTGAACTTCAAAAAAAGCAAAAATGGTACTTGATGTCCACTACAAACGGACACTTACCAGCAAGCGCTATTTAGTCCAGTATTCAGAAATGTGAAGAAATAATAAAAACCCTATATTTATGATTCAGTGAGAAGTATAGGAAAGATTGGCTTTAAATCTTGGCAGAAGCCCTGAATATTCCAAATTATGTAACCCAGTAATCAAGAAGGGGGGGAGAGAGCAGGCAGTGAAATTAAATTAGTAATTAAAAATCTTTTGGAAATCTATAAAGCACTGTATAGGGAATTTCGTAAAGAATGTTTTTATCTCACTGTGGAAATATGGAAAGCCATGTTTAATATGTGTTAGTTTTGCATACAGTCTTCTAAGTAAATAAATTAAGTATTCATTTGTATTAACCATTAAGACCAAATGATAAAAAAGTATTTTTGATTCATCTTATCTTCATTTTCCTATGCATGATAAAAAATATAAACTAATAATATTTACATCTCTGTTTTGAACCATATGAAATGTTAAAAAAAAAAACTATTGGAAAAGAAGCCACTGGAATAAATGGATCTGTATGAAACAGTAGATGTTTAAAATGAACAAGAATGGGAAAACTCTCAAAGAAGACCATGTATATAGGGCAAGACCACAAAGTTGGCATCTTTTTTTATTGTTTAGAAGACATAATTAGAAAAAAGATATTCAGCCTGCTTTTTGTTTCTGCATAAAAGAAACACTGAAAATTGAGGCCAATTAAAAATTGGTGATCTGAAATGAATCATTATGTAACAACCATCACCAAAATTAAGCTGGATACAGGAGAAACAAGTCTGCCCATGACTACTATAAATGGAGCACATTGCTTTCTTCAGTTACTACTATTAAGAATACTCAAAGCAATTGGACCACAATAAAGGATTAGAGTAGGTAATTTTTAATTATGTTTATATATACATTTAGTATCATAGGAAATATACACACTTCTAGAATTACCTGATTTTACTAAAGGGGTAAAGTATTTCTAGACATGCTTTAAAGTTTTTGTCTCCATAATCATTCAATAAGATATTTTTGTTTATTTAAATTGCGCACATGTAATGAATGACAGAATTGAAATGACTAAGACAGCATCAGTTTTTATCTTCCATCAGGAATCTACATAAAACTACCATAGTCAAGGATCTCAAGGGCAGGTTTATAATGTAATATATATAGCAATATTAATAAATAATAATAAAGACAAAGAAATATGCTTGAGTATTTTGATTTTGTAAAATATATTGATAATCATATCTATTGATGTCCATAACTTGACATATATATTTAAGATGACTGCAAAGTAACTCATCTCTATTCAATTGTAAGTACAGTACAAAACTATATAATTGTTAATTTTGCTAAATATTAACATTAGTGAGATGTAGAAAATTCTCTCTGAAAACATAAGAGAAGAATGTCACAGAATGTATACTTGTTTTTGTCTGGTAGAGAAATGACATAGAGGGAATGAACACTGTCATAAACTGAATGCTACTGTCTTCTCTAAATTCAAACATTGAAGTCCTAACCCCCAATGTGATTGTATTTGGAGGGGAGGCCTTTGGGAGGTTGTTAGGTTTAGATGAGTTCTTAAGGGTAAGGTCCTCCTGATGGAATTAGCGCCCATGTTAGAAGAGACCAGAGAGTTTTGTTCTCTTGTTTCTCTCTCTCTCTCTCTCTCTCTCTCTCTCTCTCTCAGTCTCTCTATCCATCAGGCAAGTACAAAGCAAGAAGGTGGCCATCTGCAAACCAGGAAGCAGGCTCTCACCAGACGCCAAATTTGCTGGCACCTTGATCTTGGACCTTCAAGATTCCAAAACCGTGAGAAAAAAATGTCAGTTGGGTAAGCTACTGAGTTTATGTTATTTTGTTACAGCACCTCAAGATAAGTAAACAAGAACAATCGTCAACCATTCTAATAAGTTTGATTTCATGCATGTGTTTCTGTGTCTTTGTGTATGTGTGCATATAACAAATTCCATAGTAGCATGTGTAACAAATTCCAATTTATGGTGTATATTTGTATGTGTGTGCTCTTCATGAATAACTGTATAAAGGTACTGTTTGACGCTGGGACACCTGCACCCCGATGTTTCTAGCAGCAATGGCCACAATAGCCAAACTGTGGAAGGAGCCTCGGTGTCCATCGAAAGATGAATGAATAAAGAAGATGTGGTTTATGTATACAATGGAATATTACTCAGCCATTAGAAACGACAAATTACCCACCATTTGCTTCAACTCGGATGGAACTGGAGGGTATTATGCTGAGTGAAGTAAGTCAATCGGAGAAGGACAAACATTATATGTTCTCATTCATTTGGGGAATATAAATAATAGTGAATGGGAATATAAGGGAAGTGAGAAGAAAAATGTGTGGGAAATATCAGAAAGGGAGACAGAACATAGAGACTCCTAACTCTGGGAAACGAATTAGGGGTGGTGGAAGGGGAGGAGGGCTGGGGGTGGGGGTGAATGGGTGACGGGCACTGAGGTGGGCACTTGAGGGGATGAGCACTGGGTGTTATTCTGTATGTTGGCAAATTGAACACCAATAAAAAATAAATTTATTATAAAAAAAAGGTACTGTTTGAATAAGAAAGAACTTTACTTTTTTTAAGATTTTATTTATTTATTCATGAGAGACAAAGAAAAAGAGAGGCAGAGACATAGGCAGAGGGAGAAGCAGACTCCAGGCAGGGAGCCTCATGCGGCACTTGATCCCAGGACCCTGGGATCATGACCTCAGCCTAAGGCAGACACTCAACTGCTGAGCCATCCAGGCATCCCAGAAAGAGCTTCTCTAAAACTTTTTGTGGAGATGGCTTTGAGCTTTGGATTTTATTTCTACTTGGGCAGCAGTTAATTTCTATTGATTAATTTTATAAACTAACTCAGAATTGTATACATTGTGGTAGGAGAAAGCAAATAAGTAGAATTGGCTAAACATGGCTTAATATGAGTATAATAAAATTATAGAAATAAAAAATAAAAAGAAACTAAAAGATTTTAATAATGAGTCTCAAATATTTTATAATAGACTGATATCTTCATTCTTAGAAGGCATTTTTTTCACCTTTCCCTACAAATACATGGGCATGAAATGCAATGAAGTATTCAACCTTTGAAAAAAATGACTTCTAAATAGTATAACATTTTATACAACTATCAGGCTTACATATGGCTAGTCCTATATTCCATTTCCTTACTCTATGTTTAAAATATTTTTGAGTAACTGGGAGGTACAGCACACAAACTGAATAAAAGTCTTCAGGATGGTCAGGGGATATATATTTAAAATAATAATTTATAGATAACATATGTCATGGTTAATTTTATATATCAACTTGGCTGAGTTATGGTGTCTGGATATTTGATTGAACACTAGTATAGACAGAGGTAGAGATGATCAAAAATTAGAAATGAAAGATCAGTTCACTTTAGGTAAAGTAGATCACCCTGGAGAATGTGGTTGAGCCCTATTCATTTGGTTGAGGACCTTAAGAGTAAAATCAGGGCAACCTCAGGTGGCTCAGTGATTTAGTGCCTGCCTTTGGCCAGGGGCATGATCCTGGAGACCTGGGATTGACTACCATGTCAGGCTCCCAGGATGGAGCCTGCTTCTCCCTCTGCCTGAGTCTCTGACTCTCTTTCTCTCTCTCTCAAGAATAAATAAATAAAAATCTTAAAAAAAAAAAAAAAAGAGTAAAATCAGAGGTTTCTCAGGGAGGAATAATTTTTTTCTCAAGTCTTCAACATAATAACCTTGTCTGATTTTCCAGCTTGCCTGATGGATTTCATACTTACTAGCCCCAGGAATTATGTGAAGCAATTCTTTTATCTATAAACACACATAAATATAAGACTAATATGTATAATAATTTGAATAGATTAGTGTAAAATAATTTATTATTGCAATTAAGTATGTATGATTTCATGTAGATCCCATGAAAATCTACAATTTGTGTTTATGACTTTTTTTAAACTTCTGAACTCATTCTTTTTTTTAAAGATTTTATTTATTTATTCATGAGAGACGCACAGAGAGAGAGAGACAGAGACAGAGGAAGAAGCGGGCTCCATGCAGGGAGCCTGATGCGGGACTTGATCCTGCAACTGCAGGATCACACCCTGAGCCAAAGGCAGACACCCAAACACTGGGCTGCCCATAAAAGTTTATGAGTTTTAAATATTAAATCATATTTTATTAAATTTTTTTAAATTTTTATATATTAGATTTTTGCCTCAGTTTATGCCTCAGAAAATGCGGATTTTTATAAGTTTATTTATTTTTCATGGATTTTCTAAGTTCAGTGATTAAGCAATGACTTTTTCCAGTGATATTAAAACATGTTTCTAACCTTTGTTATTTTTTGAAGTTCAGAACAAATGTCAAACGAAGAGATATTATAGCACTTTACAATAGAGTTTCCAAAACAAGGGTGCATATATCAAATCAAATTTTAGGGGCAGCCTGGGTGGCTCAGCCGTTTAGTGCCACCTTTGGCCCAGGGTGTGATCTTAGAGACCCGGGTTTGAGTCCCACGTCGAGCTCCTTGCATGGAGCCTGCTTCTCCCTAAAAAAAAACAAATCTTATCTTTAATGTTCTATATCATAGACCATTTTTAACAAAGCAAATGATTTGCTATATCTAATTTTTCAAAATATAGTTTCTCAAATAAAACACAAATCTTTCTTATTTAATTATTAAAGAAAATAACTGTTTTGAAATAAAATGGACCTACATTATATTATGAATTTAAGGAAACTTCATTTCATCCTCATGTGAGTCTGTTTGTCTGTTACAACATTTCAGACCAATGTTAATGGGCATTATATTATTTATGACTATACTTTTTAAAAAAACCCAAACACTGAATTACTGTATTTAGAATCATAAAACTCATCTTCATAAAGGCAGAGTCATCTTGGGTAATCCTTTGATATGATCCAAAACCTAATGGAGATAATCGCACATATATACACATACACAGTTTGGAGGAGAAAATGAAGTAAATACTTACCATAGGAATTTGGCTAACAAAGTATTTAGGATGTGAATTGCATAGAAATAGATCTTACTATTTTATTTCTTGTAGCAACAGAAATGTTTGGAGTATTCAATAATGATCATTTTCTTGTTAGAATTATCGATGAAGTAATCTAAACATTTTTTTCTTTTTTATTTAAATTTTTAAAATAAATTCAATTTAATTAACATATACTATATCGTTAGTTTCAGAGTAGTTTAGTGGTTCATCAGTTGCATACAATACGCAGTGGTCATTACCTCAAGTGCCCTCTTCAGTGCCCATCAGCCATTTACCCTGTCCTACCACCCATCTCTTCTCTAGAGATCTTCAGTTTCTTAAGAGTCAAGAGTCTCTTATGGCTTGCTTCCCTCTCTGTTATCTTCTTATTTTATTTTTCTTTTCCTTCTCCCATTTTCATCTGTTTTGTTTTTTAAATTCCACATGAGTGAAATCATAATGTATTTAGTTGTCTTTCTCTGACTTTTTCACTTATCATAATACTCTCTAGTTCCTGTCATGTCATTAAAAATGGCAAGATTCATTGTTTTTAATGGCTGAATAGTATTTTATTATATACATATATACTACATCTTTATCCATTCATCTGTTAATGGACATCTGGGCTCTTTTCATATTTTGGCTATTGTGGACATTGCTGCTATAAACATAAAAAGATCTAAACTGTAGACAAAGTGTATATGTAAAAATTGTTTAATTTTATTTCTTTTATAATGTAACCCCAGTTTCAACTCTCATTTTTACCTTTGCATTTTATAGGTATGTGTAGATTGGGATTCTTGTAGAGGCACTTCAAAGGCTTATGTTTAGTAGAATTGAGTTTGTAGAATTAGTTCTGGGACATGAAGAATCTAAACCTTTGTGAATAGTGTTTTCTGAAAGAAGTCCTGGCTAGTTAATATGCTGCCTGGGAGCATTTCAGGATCAAAAATTTGAAATAAATAGCACTCTTTTATCCTTCATTCATTCATTCATTGTCTGCCTGCTTTCATCCCAAAATCTAAGCATACAGAGCTAAAACAAGAAAACAAGGTCCTTCCCAATTTTCTTTTTTATTTTAGAGGAAACAAACTATAAGCAAGTAAAATATAATTAAAGAATATAAACTCAAAGAGTGATAAGTAGAATGATAAAAAATAAACTCAGGTAATATAAAAAATAATTGTATAATAAAAGACATACAATCAAATCTAATCATGTTTCCTTCTTTTGTCAATGTGCTTATTACCCCAACATGTTTCAGCAAAGAGTGGAAGAGACAACATTCTGAGGTAACTAAACTTATTTTCCTAGCATATAGGCCACAATACATTTTTGCTTGGGGTTCAATTAAAGCAAAATAAAAAGGACAATCACAGAGTAAATATGTAAGTGCAACAGTTATCTGTTCCAATTCTACATGGATAGTTAGATGAAAGTCCAGTTGGTGCTCCAAACTCTCCCTTTTCCTCGTGCCCCTCCCTCAAAAACAATTCTTAACAAAACAGAACTAGCAGCAAGTAGCCAGGTGCAGAATGGCTTCCAGACTGGTTTATCCAAGTTTTTTTTTTTTTTTAACCTACACAATTGAAAAAATAATACATCAGAATTAGAAAAATACTTATTGTCTTTGTGACCATAAATGGACCTGGGATCAATTACCCCTCCCACTACAATCCTACCTTCCCTAGCTTCCACAGCATATTATATGGTCTATATTCCCAAATTCCTCTTCCTGTTCCCAGAGGATATATTCACAATGTCTAGGCCTCCATTCTTGAAAATGGATATGGTTGGTGACAGATAAGATGTTGGTGGGCTATCCTGGTCCATGACATGACTTCACTGCTCTTAGATTTTCCTTAGGCTTATTCTAAGAAAATTAAAAGTGTCTGTTCAGGACTCAGAATATCAATGAGACAGATAGCTTGCCTTGCCTGCCCAAGGCTCCCACTGTTACAGAGATTCTTCCCTATTAGCTTCTACCCACAAGAAATCTGTCTATTCCTGACTCACCCTTCTTTTCAAAGACAATTATATCAGAAATAGTTGCCAGATAGTTTCCTCAAAAGTCACAATGAGTAAGTCCTGATGTTTAATTATTATTCAAAGAATACCTTGTGTAAAATAGTCACTAAGTAGTGAAAAATATTCTGATTTAACATATATTCCTAAGCAAAATGCTCAAAATATAGCCCCATATAATACTAGCATATGGAAAAAAACCCATATTCAGTCTGACACTATTTTTGCTTATATGAAATAGTTATAAACATAATTATAGGGACACATACAAACATATATGAGCTACCATAATTGGCTACCATAGCACAAAAATTAGCTACTTCCTGATTATATACCACTATTCTTGGCTTCCACACTAACATGAGAAAGAGCCAAGATCATTTCAGGTTTGTGAGATGAGTATCTCTTTCTCTCTATCCTCAGACTCACAGCCTCACCTCAACAAAATGGCTCACATCTTTTGCACTAAGCCTGTCCAGATTTAAATCTTTGTCTTATGTCACTCACCATAAGGCACCCCAAGCCCAGTTGCATTAACCCCACTTCAGTCTCTAAATCCCATATTTCACCTCATAGTCCACTCCTCATACACTCTACAAAAACTTTCAGCTACAGCCTCTTGAATTCACACTCCATATGCTGCATAATCTCTAAACTTTGTTTCTCCTAATATGTTCATATCATCTTGTTGTAAAACCTTTTTTTATTATTATTTCACAAAGATACAAGTGACTCATTCTAATACAACACTCTTATTCCCTGGTAATTCCAATTTTCACATGGCTAAAAATTTCAGTACTTTGATTTCTCCTAGCTTGGAAATTTCATTATCTTAGAATGGCAATATAATTACATTATAATTATATGTTAATATATGTTATCAGATGCCATTATAATATATATATATCATTGTATAAGTGTATTTTAATATAATTATATAATAATATAATTATTTTTATAATAATTCCTCTAATTATTTTGCCCTCCTGCATTCCTTAGCCACATATTTCCATGGTCATACAATAAACCTCAGCTTTAACTACAACCAGCATGGTCATCATCCTTCTTATCACCACTTTCTTTCTTTCCTGATCACTTTGTATAGTATTCTGATTCCAGCAATTCTTCAACTATTCCAGAATCTAAAAATCTATTGTTCTTACTGTTTGAACTGTCTCCCGTTTTCCCTTTCTTTCACCAAAATGCATATTATATTATTATTATTATTATTATTATTATTACTTTCTTATTCATTTCTTCAATTTCTTTGTCCTTTCTCCCTCCACCATACTCCCTAGAATCGTCACCAATTGGTTCTATCTAATTTACTCTTCATGCTGTGAGAAATAATACTCTGTTTTCCCCTACAGATTTGATATTCTCTTGTTCCCCTTTGATCTGTCCCAGATTTACTTCTGTGGGCTGCTTTACCTGAACTTCCTGCTTTCTCTTTCCTACTGAAATCAACTCCTGGAATGAAATAGAAGGAGATTGGAGGGTGGGGGAGACATATTTAAGGAACTTAGTCTTCTGGCTTGCTTCCTGTCAGGCCATGCTTGTGCCGGGAATGCTAGTTCTTTAGCTAAGTCTCCAGTCTCTACTGGGGGTCTTTCACACCATCAGCTTTAGTCCTTTCCATGATTTTAGTTTATCTCTGAACCATGATTCAATCATTGGACATCTCCTCTCTTTCTATCTTTTCTTTTCTGATGATCTCATCCATTTTCAGTACTTTAAATTCCAAATCTACCTATGATAATGAATGTCAACTTTTGATCCGCTGTACAGACTTCTCCTTTAAATTCCAGAATTCATGTACACTAACCTCCACAACCCCTGGGAGGGTTGATAATATCAGACACTGGGATGTCTGATAATTTCTCATTGCCCTTCACTGTTCCCCTCACTCATTACTTATAGTCTCAATCTTCTCCTTGTTCATTCCACTTCTTGCAGTTCATAAGTATGACAAACTTGTTTCTACCACAGGGGCTTTGAACTTGTTGCACCATCTACCTGGATAACTGTTTCCTTGATATGTGCTGGCTCAACCCTGCTTTTCAAGTTCATTGCATAAATATCACTTTCAGGAGGCCTGCTTTACAGCCCTCTAGAAAACAAAAACATCCCCTCACCCCAAGTTCTCCATGTGTCTCTGATTTTACTCAGTTGTTTTCCATAATTCATATCATTACTTAACACACATATTTATTTATGTTTTACCTACTGATTCTCACTGTTATATTTCCAGAGCCTAGAATAGAGTCTAGCATATGATGTGTGATCAATAAATATTTGCTGAAAGAATTAATGAGTGATGAAAAGCACAATATAGTCATCTAGATAGATGGATAGAAAGATGTGTATTCTCTATATAATCATAAAGTAATTTTAAGGGTATACTAAAGTTCTTTTTAATATTATCATAAGACATAGCACCTACAGTGTAAATGATATATTAATACTCATAAGATACCTTCCAGAACTGTGATGTTGAGGAATATATCTGTATTACAAATAGAAGCAAGTTGGTGTTCCAGCAACTTTGTACTTTACATGAATTAGAAATGATTTCTTTTCCACACTAAATCTCTCATGTCTTAGTATGTAATTGAATAAACAGAGCCCTTTTTATTAGAGACTAGAAAATTACATTCAATATGAATGCCTAAAATGATGATTTAAAACAAACACACACACAATGATTGCAAATGTATTAGACTCCAGTACACTTCTAGGCTGTTTTGTATCACCATTTTCACTTAAATTATTTATTTAATTTATACTTATATAGTTCATAGATTTTTTAAAGTATATAGATATTTGTTTGTATCATAATGCCTTCCTTGATCATATCAATAAAAACACATATGAGAGAGGTATATTGTTAGTATGCTGTTTCTAAAGCCTACACAATTTAAAAGACAACCATGTATTTTTAAGACACATTATAGCCCAAGCAAAATATTAGGCGATCTTTCTAGGAAAAACCAGTAGTATGTTATCAATGCCATTAATGTACTTACCAAAGTTAGAATCTTAACACACTGTTTTATGCATAATGTATTGCAGAATCCAAAATGCTTTTCTGCAATTGCTTAATAATGTGCATAGGTTAAATTAGTTAATTGGGGGTGCCTGGGTGGCTCAGTCAATTAAACATCTGACTCTTAATTTCAGCTCAGGTCCTAATCCCAGGTTCATGAATTGAACCCCACCTTGAGCTCCATGTTGGGTGTGGAGCCTGCTTGAGATTCTCTCTCTCTCTCCTCCTCTACCCCTCCCCCACTTAAAAAATTAGTTCTCAATTGTATAACTGGACATATTTTTGCTTTATAGGTCATTGCAAACAAAAGAGATGAGAGTGGAAAGTCCTTGTATGCACATTTTAAAGTATCAGAGTAAAATAGCCAAACACATTTTTCTTGATCAAATATGTAAGTACTACTATGATGAGCAATATAACATATAAAGATTTTACATAAAATCATTAGTAATTTTTTAAATCTAAGAGTCAAGTATGAGATGTAAAGCTAACTTTCAGGAGCAGCCCCGGTGGCTTAGCGGTTTAGCGCCCCCTTCAGCCCAGGGTCTGATCCTTGAGTTCCCAGATCGAGTCCCACGTTGGGCTCCCTGGGGGGAGCCTGCTTCTCCCTCTGCCTGTGTCTCTGCCTCTCTCTCTCTCTCTCTGTGTGTGTATCTCATGAATAAATAAATAAAATATTTAAAAAATAAAATAAAATAAAGCTAACTTTCCCTTAGGCAGTCAAACATTCCTCCAGATCTGTGCTATGCATTTGTTTCCTGTAGCCCTCCTTAGTTCTTGGAAAACAAAGGGGCAACCACAACATCTACTGTCAACCAACTATCCTAGTCTTAGAAATGCTTGTTAGAGATATTCACCTCAGTGACTTGAAATGAGCAGTCTTAGATAAACAAATTGTGGTATATCCATAAAGCTGAATGTCGCATTGCAATAAAAATGCAAGAAGACATACAAAAAGAGCAGATCTTCTCACAGTCCCTTTATACAAATCTCTTGGACAAGCAACATTAAGCGATGCTGGTAGAAATCAGAACCATAGGTTTCCCATGTGGTCAAAGAAAAGGACTGACTGGAGAGTGATAAAAGGACTTTTTAAAAATTTTATTTAAATTCAATTCGCCAACATATTCTATAACACCCAGTGCTCATTTCATCATGTGCCCTCCTTAATGCCCTTCTATGATTTGATCTTGTCGGTGGTCGCTTAATAAGCTGTTTATTTGCATTTGTTATAGATGAATTATACCTTAATATGACAAGAAAACAAGTGAGAATTTTCCTGCTTGACCCCTGATGATCTCAAGATTGAAGAGTTACTCTTCCTCTTTACGTTGTGGGCAATATACAGGAAGGCATCTAATATTTGAAGAAGTAACCCCTTTTCTATGAGATCTTGTTGCAGGACATTTAAAACATCATTTCTAGGAGATGATATATTAAATTTGAATGTTTTCAAATGCTTGACTCTCAAAATAGATTGTAAGAAAAAAAGTTAAAAGACTGATCTCATGAAAACCGGAACTTACTTTATTATAAAACAATTTTTATGAGATGTGTGTGAAATGTTCTTCCCATGAAAAGTGACATATTAGTCTGACAAAGAAACTCTCTGTAGTCAGTTTCCTTTTTAAAGTGTTTTGTCTAATATTAAGTGTACCTCAGAGTTTTGCGTTTCTTTTTCCCTTTATGGGAGCAGCAGGAAGAAATAAAGGCAAACTGTGTAAGTATAGTGACTGCTCTGTCAGTAAAAGAGTTTTATTCAATATAGATCCACATAATCTCTGCCACCTTGATAATAAAACATATTTTACTGTAGCTATCATGCATAAAACTTACAAAAGTTAAAATAAGCGCAGCTAAGGATCAGTTGTATTGAATTTACCCCCACATACCTGTTTTTTAAATTAGGGATGGCAAATTCCCTTACTATAGTTTTCCTCTTATATCATGATGATGACAATAAACACAGATAGAATATTAAGGGATGCTGTAAAATGGGTAATGTGCTAGGACTAGGGTAATTTGAAAATTTACAACATCCTCTGGCAATATTTACCTATTAAGGTAAAGGAAAATGCGGAAGTATAGAGATTAACAAGTATTTGATTTGTTACATATATGGATTCTAAAATCAGGCCAGGACACCCTTTAAAGGTTTATTGAAAGAAACATATTTGCTTAAGAGTAAGAAACCTTGAGAGAGATAGGCAATTAATTTTGTACCAATTATTTATTCAGTTTAACTAACTATATCCATTACATGACTGAAAAGTGGGAGAAAGGGTTTCAAATTGTTTTTTATAGAAAAAAAATACAAATATGTTTTTTTAATTTACTTGCTTATTAAATTAAATGTATGTTTTATTCTTTCATATTATACTGAAATTTAGAATATGACTACATTGAAGTCTTTGTAATCGACTATTCTAGGGCTACATGAATTTGTCTTATTACAAATATCTTTCGGTTTAGCCTAAAATAGCAAAGTCTTACAAAAAATAAATAGATAAAATAGCAAAGTCTTAAAAAGAATGCATTTCTATGAAGGATAGCTATGGCTATAATCCTTTAAAATGTCAAATGTAAGTGAAATATATTATTTTATCCCTATAAATAAATGACTTAGAGTAGTTACTGAGATTTAGCATTATCAGACTTTACTTTCCATTTATATTTATGTATAGGAAAATTATAGTATTCATTAGTCGTTATAACATCCCAGGAAACCAGAAGAATTTTGTTTAGAAGGAGAATAGACTTCATTTTATACAGATTTTATGTTCATACTCAAATCAGGTTATACTTGTCTGTTTTGCCACCACATTGGATAGAAACTGCCTCCACTAATAAGCAACTGCCTAGATTTAACTTTAGATTTAGAAATATCAAGAGCTAATTTTGAAAAATACTGCATTAGATTTTTTAAGTATTTTCTTTTATTTATATATTTATTTTTTGTAATAACAAATTTATTTATTATTGGTGTTCAACTTGCCAACATACAGAATAACACCCAGTGCTCATCCCGTCAAGTACCCCCCTCAGTGCCTGCCACCCAGTCACCCTCACCCCCCCTCCTTCCTCCCCTTCCACAACCCCTAGTTCATTTCCCAGAGTTAGGAGTCTTCCATGTTCTGTCTCCCTTTCTGATATTTCCTACCCATTTCTTCTCCCTTCCCCTCTATTCCCTTACACTATTATTTATATTCCCCAAATGAATGAGAACATATAATGTTTGTCCTTCTCCGATTGACTTATTTCACTCAGCATAATACCCTCCAGTTCCATCCACGTCGAAGCAAATGGTGGGTATTTGTCGTTTCTAATGGCTGAGTAATATTCCATTGTATACATAAACCACATCTTCTTTATCCATTCATCTTTCGATGGACACCGAGGCTCCTTCCACAGTTTGGCTATTGTGGACATTGCTGCTAGAAACATCAGGGTGCAGGTGTCCCGGCGTTTCATTGCATCTGTATCTTTGGGGTAAATCCCCAGCAGTGCAATTGCTGGGTCGTAGGGCAGATCTATTTTTAACTCTTTGAGGAACCTCCACACAGTTTTCCAGAGTGGCTGCACCAGTTC
This sequence comes from Vulpes lagopus, assembly GCF_018345385.1. Lineage (NCBI taxonomy): Eukaryota > Metazoa > Chordata > Mammalia > Carnivora > Canidae > Vulpes > Vulpes lagopus. The sequence goes on from NC_054839.1 coordinate 21,936,735, forward strand.
ACATTCCCACCAACAGCGCAAGAGGATTCTCTTTTCTCCACATCCTCTCCAACATTTGTGGTTTCCTGCTTTGTTAATTTCCCCACTCTCACTGGTGTGAGGTGGTATCTCATTGTGGTTTTGATTTGTATTTCCCTGATGGCAAGTGATGCAGAGCATTTTCTCAAGTGCATGTTGGCCATGTCTATGTCTTCCTCTGTGAGATTTCTGTTCATGTCTTTTGCCCATTTCGTGATTGGATTCTTTGTTCTTTGCTGTTGAGTTTAATAAGGTCTTTATTGATCTTGGAAACTAGCCCTTTATCTGATATGTCATTTGCAAATATCTTCTCCAATTCTGTAGGTTGTCTTTTAGTTTTTTTGACTGTATCCTTTGCTGTGCAAAAGCTTCTTATCTTGAGGAAGTCCCAATAGTTCATTTTTGCTTTTGTTTCTTTTGCCTTCGTGGATGTATCTTGCAAGAAGTTACGGTGGCTGAGTTCCAAAAGGGTGTTGCCTCTAGGATTTTGATGGAATCTTGTCTCACATTTAGATCATTCATCCATTTTGAGTTTATCTTTGTGTATGGTGAAAGAGAGTGGTCTAGTTTCATTCTTCTGCACGTGGATGTCCAGTTTTCCCAGCACCATTTATTGAAGAGACTGTATTTCTTCCAGTGGATAGTCTTTCCTCCTTTGTGGAATATTAGTTGACCATAAAGTTGAGGGTCCACTTCTGGATTCTCTATTCTGTTCCATTGATCTATGTGCCTGTTTTTGTACCAGTACCACACTGTCTTGATGACCACAGCTTTGTAGTACAACCTGAAATCTGTTTTCATTTTTAAAATTCCCCTTGCTATTTGAGGTCTTTTCTGATTCCACACAAATCTTAAAATAATTTGTTCTAACTCTCTGAAGAAAGTCCATAGTATTTTGATAGGGATTGCATTAAACGTGTAAATTGCCCTGGGTAGCATTGACATTTTCACAATATTAATTCTGCCGATCCATGAGCATGGACTATTTTTCCATCTCTTTGTGTCTTCCTCAATTTCTTTCAGAAGTGTTCTATAGTTTTTAGGGTATTGATCCTTTACCTCTTTGGTTCGGTTTATTCCTAGGTATCTTATGCTTTTGGGTGCAATTGTAAATGGGATTGAGTCCTTAATTTCTCTTTCTTCAGTCTCGTTGTTAGTGTATAGAAATGCCACTGACTTCTGGGCACTGATTTTGTATCCTGCCACACTGCCAAATTGCTGTATGAATTCTAGCAATCTTGGGGTGGAGTCTTTTAGGCTTTCTATGTAGAGTATCATGTCAGCAGTGAAGAGGGAGAGTTTGACTTCTTCTTTGCCAATTTGAATGTCTTTTATTTCATTTTGTTGTCTGATGGCTGAAGCTAGGACTTCTAGTACTATGTTGAATAGCAGTGATGAGAGTGGACATCCCTACCTTGTTCCTGATCTTAGGGGAAAGGCGCCCAGTTTTTCCCATTGAGAATTATATTTGCTGTGGGCTTTTCGTAGATGGCTTTTAAGATGTTGAGGAATGTTCCCTCTATCCCTACACTCTGAAGAGTTTTGATCAGGAATGGATGCTGTATTTTGTCAGATGCTTTCTCTGCATCTATTGAGAGCATCATATGGTTCCTGGTTTTTCTCTTGCTGATATGATGAATCACATTGATTGTTTTACAAGTGTTGAACCAGCCTTGTGTCCCGGGAATAAATCCTGCTTGGTCATGGTGAATAATTTTCTCAATGTATTGTTGTATCCTATTGGATAGTATCTTTTTGAGAATTTTTGCATCCATGTTCATCAGGGATATTGATCTATAATTCTCCTTTTTGGTGGGGTCTTTGGTTTTGGAATTAAGGTGATGCTGGTCTCATAGAACGAATTTGGAAGTACTCCATCTCTTTCTATCTTTCCAAACAGCTTTAGTAGAATAGGTTTAGTTTCTTCTTTAAACGTTTGATAGAATTCCCCTGGGAAGCTACCTGGCCCTGAACTTTTGTGTCTTGGGAGGTTTTTGATGACTGCTTCAATTTCCTCCCTGGTTACTGGCCTGTTCAGGTTTTCTATTTCTTCTTGTTCCAGTTTTGGTAGTTTGTGACTTTCCAGGAAAGCATCCATTTCTTCTAGATTTCCTAATTTATTGGTGTATAGCTGTTCTTAATATGTTTTTAAAATTGTTTGTATTTCCTTGGTGTTGGTAGTGATCTCTCCTTTCTCATTCATGATTTTATTAATTTGAGTCTTCTCTCTCTTCTTTTTAATAAGGCTGGCTAATGGTTTTTCTATCTTATTAATTCTTTCAAAGAACCAACTCCTGGTTCTGTTGATCTGTTCCACATTTCTTCTGGTCTCGAGTTCGTTGAGTTCTGCTCGAATCTTTATTAACTCTCTTCTTCTGCTGGGTGTAGGTTCTATTTGCTGTTTTTTCTCTAGCTCCTTTATTTGTAAGATTAGCTTTTGTATTTGAGTTCTTTCCAGTTTTTGAATGGATGCTTGTATTGCGATGTATTTCCCCCTTAGGACTGCTTTTGCTGTATCCCAAAGATTTTGAATGGTCGTATCTTCATTCTCATTAGTTTCCATGAATCTTTTTTTTTATTTTTTTTATTTATTTATGATAGTCACACACACACACACAGAGAGAGAGGCAGAGACACAGGCAGAGGGAGAAGCAGGCTCCAAGCGCCGGGAGCCCAACGTGGGACTCGATCCCGGGTCCCCAGGATCGCGCCCTGGGCCAAAGGCAGGCGCCAAACTGCTGCGCCACCCAGGGATCCCTCCATGAATCTTTTTAATTCTTCCTTAATTTTCTGGTTGACCCTTTTATCTTTTAGCAAGATGGTCCTTAACCTCCATGTGTGTGAATTCCTTCCAAAGTTCTTGTGTTTTAGTTCTAATTTCAAGGCATTATGGTCTGAGAATACGCAGGAGACAATCCCAATCTTTTGGTATCGGTTCAGACCTGATTTGTGACCCAGTATGTGGTCTATTCTGGAGAAAGTTACATGTGCACTAGAGAAGAATGTGTGTTCAGTTGAGTTTGGATGTAAAGTTCTGTAGATATCTGAGAAATCTCTCTGGTCCAGTGTATCATTTAAAGCTCTCGTTTCTTTGGAGATGTTGTGCTTAGAAGACCTATCGAGGGTAGAAAGCGCTAGATTGAAGTCACCAAGTATAAGTGTATTATTATCTAAGTATGTCTTCATTTTGGTTATTAATTGATTGATATATTTGGCAACTCCCACATTCGGGGCATATATATTGAGGATTGTGAAGTCCTCTTGTTGGAGATCATTTAAGTATGATATAGTGTCCCTCTTCATCTCTCACTACAGTCTTGAGGTAAATTTTAGTTTATCTGATATGAGGATGGCTACCACTGCTTTCTTTTGAGGACCATTTGAATGGTAAATAGTTTCCGACCTTTTATTCTCAGGCTGTACATGTCCTTCTGTCTAAAATGAGTCTCTTGTAGACAGCAAATAGATGGGTCCTGCTTTTTTATCCAGTCTGACCCCTGCGCCTTTTAATGGGGTCATTAAGCCCATTCACATTCAGAGTTACTATTGAAAGATATGAGTTTAGTGTCATCATGATATCTATTCAGTCCTTGTTTTTGTGGATTGTTCCATTGGACTTCTTCTTAAAGGGGAATTTTAAGAGTCCCCCTTAAAATTTCTTGCAGAGCTGGTTTGGAGGTTACATATTCTTTCAGTTCCTGCCTGTCTTGGAAGCTCTTTATCTCTCCTTCCATTCTGAATGAGAACCTTGCTGGATAAAGTATTCTTGGTTGCATGTTTTTCTCATTTAGGACCCTGAATATATCCTGCCAGCCCTTTCTGGCCTGCCAGGTCTCTGTGGAGAGATCTGCTGTTAACCTAATAACTCCTCCCCATAAAAGTCAGGGATTTCTTCTCTCTTGCTGCTTTAAGGATCTTCTCTTTATCTTTGGAATTTGCAAGCTTCACTCTTAAATGTCGAGGTGTTGAACATTTTTTATTGATTTTAGGGGGTTTCTCTCTATTTCCTGGATCGAATGCCTGTTTCCCTTCCCAGATTAGGAAAGTTTTCAGCTAGGATTTGTTCAAATACAAATTCTGGACCTCTGTCCCTTTTGTCACCCTCGGGAACCCCAATTAAACATAGGTTTTTCTTCCTCAGGCTGTCATTTATTTCCCTTAATCTATCCTCATGGTCTTTTAATTGTTTGTCTCCTTTGTCCTCAGTTTCCCTCTTTGCCATATCAACTTGTCTTCTTTGTCACTCACTCGTTCTTCCACCTTGTTAAGCCTCATTGTTAGGACCTCTAGTTTCGATTGCATCTCATTCAATTGATTTTTAATTTCTGCCCGATAAGATCTAAATCCTGCAGTCATGAAGTCCCTTGAGTCCTTTATGCTTTTTTCTAGAGCCACCAGTAGCTGTATAATAGTGCTTCTGAATTGGCTTTCTGACACTGAATTGTAATCCAAATTTTGTAACTCTGGGAGAGAGCACTGTGTCTGATTCTTTCTTTTGAGGTGAGGTTTTCCTTCTAGTCATTTTGCTCTGTGCAGAGTGGCCAGAAACAAGTTGTACTGGGAAAGAGGGAAAAAAGAGAGAAGAGAAAGAAGAAAAGAAAAGGAAAAAAAGAAAAAAAGGAAGAAAAAAGAGATAAAAGAGAAGAAAAAGAAAACAAGGGGGGAAGTAAACAGAAATCTAAAACCAAAAACAACAACAACAACAAAAAAAACAAAACAAAAAACAAAACAAAACAAAACAAAAACAAAAACAAAAAATAAACAAGGGGGAGTAACCTCTCTGTATACTGTAATTCCCTTGAATTCCACTGGAACTTTCCAGTGCTGCTTGGTCAATAATTGTTTTTCCCCTGTCCGTCTAGCTGGTCTTCTGGGGGAGGGGCCTTTTGTGCTGATTTTCAGGTGTTAGCACTTGGGGGAGCTGCTCTGCCCCTGCCTGGTGCAGGGCTCAGTGGGGGTTGTTTACCCCGTGAGGCCCCAGGAGGAACAACCGCAGTGGCGGGGCCAGCTCTGCAGCCCTGGAGTCAGCCCCCGCAGTAGCTCCGGGGCTCTCCGTCTGCAGGGCCTGGGGGCTCCCGGGCAGGGCCGCTGATCTGCTCAGCTCGGGGCAGGAGCGTCCTTGCTGTCCTGGGCCCTCCCGGCCTCTGCCTGTCCCGGGGGAGGCCGGATCCTGGGCTGTGTCCCGGCGCCCTGTGCCCCGGAGCCTGTGCTGTTGGATTCGCGCTCCCGCCCCGCAGCCCCCTCCGTGGAGCTGCCGCCCGAGCCCCTCCGAGCTGCTCCGGGTCCCGCCGTGCGCACTGCAGCCCTTTAGGGAGCTCGGCCCGGGGTGTGGGGCTCTCCCTGGTCGCAGGTGTCTGTTAATGTCCCAGGGAGCCCGAGGGCATCCCCGCCCTCCTGGGTCCTGCTCTAACTCCCTCGAGCCCCTTTCCGCCCGGGAAGGTTGGTGCAGCTCCTGCTCCTCCGGGACGGGGCTCTCCTGTCCTGGGGACACTCGCCCCGGCCTCAGCCCGGCTCCTCGTGGGGCCCCTCCCCCTTGGAGGCCTTTTGTGTCTTTATTTCTTTTTCCCCGTCTTCCTACCTTGATAGAAGCCCGAACTCTTCTCACTGTAGCATTCCAGCTGTTCTCTCTTTACATCTCAGGCCGAATTCGTAGATTTTCAAGATGATTTGAAGGTTATCTAGGTAATTTGGTGGGGACAGGTGATCTGGGGACCCTACTCTTCCACCATCTTGACCCGCCTCCAAAGTATTCTCTTCTAGCTACTATTTCATTTATCTTCTAAATCTTATAATGTTTCTCATTAAGATAAGAATATTTTTAGAGTGGGACACCAGGGTGGCTCAATGGTTGGGTGCCTGCCTTCAGCTCAGGTCGTGATCCTGCATCAGTCTCCCTGCGAGGAGCCTACCTCTCCCCCTGCCCATGTCTCTGCTTCTCTCTCTCAGTCTGTGTTTCTCATGAATAAATAAATCTTTGAAAAAAAGAATATTGGTGAAACTTATCACTAGATGTAGTAGAAGACTAGGTTGACTTCTTTTGTATGGTAATATTTAAAATATAAGAAATTTCAAAAAATTTCTCTTATGACGGTACATCACTGCTTTTGAGGAATTAAGCACAAAAAAAGAATTTACAAATTAGTACATTTATACACACCTATGTCTTTTTCTGTTTTCATTGTTTCTGACAAACACAAAAGTAGGAATTATTCCCTCAAATTAAAAACTTGAAGACATTTTTAATATGAACCTTATAGTAATAGAAATAATGTGTTTTGTCAAGTATGCTTTTAGCCTTGTATTTCATTTATTCTTAAATTATTTTACATATACATTCTCTTAAGAAATATGGACAGTAAATATGATGCAATTTGACAGTAAATATGATGCAGACTAGTATTGTATTTCACTGAGATGCAAGAAAATTGTCACTGTTGGTAGTAACTAGAAAACAGTTTGTAACTTATATAAACCAAATAATCTATTTAAATGCTCAGCACATTGCATAGCCCTCATAATGCACTAGATATTTAAAAATATCTAATATTGAAAATATTATAATTTATAAATATATAAAAAATAAATATTAAAATTTATAATTTTAAAATATTTAAAGTATTTCAATATATATAATTCATCAAGAGGTATCCTAAGTAATTGTTATTTTTTAAAATTTATTTTTAAAAAATATATCTTATTTATTTATTCACAAGAGACACAGAGAGAGGCAGAGATATAGGCAGCGATATAGGCAGAGAAAGAAGCACACTCCCTGTGGGGAGCCTGATGCAGGATTCAACCCCAGGACCCTGGGATCAGGACCTGGGTCAAAGGCAATCGCTCAACCACTGAACCACTCAGGTGCCTGTATTTTTTTAAAATTTCTTATTTAAATGTAGATAAATTTCAAAAATGTTCATTTAAATGTGTCTTTGGGGGGGTTGTATATTGTAACTTTATATGTGATATAATGTGTAGAAAATCTGCCTCTAGAACCTGCCACTATTCTTGTTTAAGTCATCTGGATATCTTCTTCTTAATACATCTGAATTTTACAACATTTGACTCTACCAACACAATTTAGATTATGATTAACTGCAGTTGGCTCACAAGGCACATCTACTTTTGGCAGCAAAAGTCACTTGGTGTGAAAATGCAATTCCAGAAAGAGTTAATTTGCCTTTCTGTGCCTGGTTACTTCTTACTGGGGATGTGGCTGGGGGTCTTCACTGAAAACCAATACCAAATAAATATTAAATCAATCAATCTATTAATAAATCAAAACCAACAAGGAAAGTTGGCTTCAATTTATCTTCTTAGAAAATTTATTTCAGAGCCCAAGCACAGTATGTCATAACAGCCCTAGCAACCAATATTCTGAGAAAACACTGCTATACTCACTAAACACAAATGTATTATCACTCAATCAGTGCAGGGAAAATCACATTATTAATTTCCCTAGTGCTACAAATTCTTGCATAGTAAAGTCAGCAAATGCTTTCAATGTCAGACAAAAGAAATTTGAGTATCAGAGATGTAGTTTTCTACCAATTATTCTGCTTTCTAACAGCGTAGTTTGTTTACAACTGCAAAATGTATAAAAATATTATTATTAGAGGTAAATAATATCATCAGAGTTAAAGGAATGTTACTTCTTTGATTAGTGTTTCAGGTTACTACCCAAATGTTGCATTTGCAGATTTTGAAAGAACACCTATAAAGTTTGGCTCAAACGGTACCTAATTTATAACTCATCACGTTTTACCTACTTTTAACTGTGAGAGAGCTGAGTTTTCCCTACAGAACTTGAATTCAATTTCATCCAACAGAAGAAAAAGGGGTTCTGGAAACTTCAATGTCATGCTAATTAACTAATGAACTAGATTCATTAATTGGTTTTCACCTTTGGAGAACATGAGGGATCCATTGAAAAGCTAGTCACTTTAAACTTGCAGTGACATAAAAAATATTTTTAAAAGTATTGACCAAAGAGTAGAGCAATAGGGAATGCTAAAGAGACATTAAAGTAGTAATACCTTAATAGATCAAGTCACGTAGAAGAGACTTCTGTATATAATCAGGCTTATTTAAAGGAGGAAAAAATAAAGTGGTGTGTGTGTGTGTGTGTGTGTGTGTGTGTACTCATGTACATACAAACTAAGGGAAACAGACACATGTTTTTTGCAGTTGTGTGACAAAACTTCCACAGTGCACAGTGTCTGGCTTAAGCAGAGACTGGACACCTCTTCATTGATCATAGGCATATCTGGATCATTTCTTCTTTCTTTTCCCAAATCATTTTTTGTAAAGCATAGATTAAACTTCCCAATTTCATTTTTCAGATAAAAGACACAGATGCATATTTTGAGTATTAAAATACTTGAAAGTAATTAGTTTACTAATATCTGATTTTTGGAATGTTTCATTTTACTTTTTATGTATAATATATCTAATTTAACCTCTTCTTTGATGAGTGAAATTCAGTTTTATCATAAATAGCTATCATGTATTTATAAATCTCAGTTTTTAGAAGTCAAATTTTTTCCAATACTCAGATCAAATTTTAAACATATTGTAGGTGTTCTTTTTAAAACACATTGTAGGTGTTCTTAAAGATACGTATCCAAAATTATAATAACCACACTGTGCAAAAATGAAAAATATCTGATATAAATTAAATATAGATAACAAGTCTATGTTTTCTTGCACTGCGTAATAAAGTCAGCATTCATCATATTCAGCTATTCAGCATAGCAAAAAAGATATTAATGTCTAAATTAAAAATCCATGAGCTCATAAACCAGTGTTATGTTATAAAACAATAAATGGAAAGCAGACATGATAAATGGACATTTCTTAAATCCTTGATTTTATTGATACTTTTAATAGTTCCAAAGGAAAATAAACATATTTGAGAGATATAAAAATCAGAAGAAATAAAGATATTCTAAAATTTTATATTTTCACTTCAAATAATAAAATAAAAAATAGTATTTGAAACTCTCAGAAAATATTTTAACTACATAAATATTAAAAAAATTGTTTGGGAACACTTAAATATATAAGTGGAACAAATTTTAGTGTTAGGAAATACCTTTCAATCATTCCAGATAAAATAAATTAAGCTGATGTACATCAGTGATAACTGATTAAGACTTTAGTAATTGATACTCTGGCACTTCTAACTCAGTTACATGTAGAGGAGCACTTCCTGAAAAATAGTTAAACTACAACTAAGCCTTCAATCGGAATTGACAGGAAAAACACAATTTCCATCTTGCCCAACAGTCATTTTGCAGATGAAAACACGAAGACTGAAACTGTACCTTTCAAAAAAAAAGTGATGAAGTAATTGCAGGAGAAAATTGAATTTGAGCCTGTCTTTTGATTCTGAGGTCAATGCACTAATTATTAATGGATAGAATGAATGGTTATTAAGCATCAGTTAAGTGTTGGTCACCGTGTTGAGTTTTGGAGAACTAGTTGTGAAGTGGATGTCCATGTGCTCCTATATCACTATGCTTCATCTAGTTTACCTCATGGAGATAAGCAGGAACTCAAGATATGCTACAGTAAGTTACAGTATTAATGGGAGAGAAGAACATCATGTTTTTAGATCAACTAAGAGCAATATGAGTCCTGGTCTCAAAGAAAAATGTGAGGTGTTTTAGGGAAGATTGATTGGACAAGGTGATATAAATTGAAGCCTGTAGTTGGGCAATAGCCAGGAAAAGCAAAGAGGACATATATTCCTGGCATATCTACCATCCTGGGTGTAAGAGATAACACAAAGTTTGAAGGATTTAAGAATTCAGCTTAATAGCTGTCCTTCTTTGCCTCTTTTCCTTTTTCTTAGACAGCCTTTGCAAACTCATGACTGAGATGAAATATAGAGGAGAGATAAGAGGAAAGATAACTAGCAGAAAGACCTTCATGTGCAGACCTCTCCCACAGATGGCACGTTCCTGGTGCACGTTCCTGGTTGGCTGTTTGTAATTACTTTTCAATAGTTTACTTCTTCTGGATCTCCATTTTTGATTTGCCAATCTCCAGCATTTTTCAAAAGAGGGAGAGATACATAATACTGAGTATATTACATTTAATAAAATATAGACCAAGTTTTCCAGAAGTTTCTCCAAAATACCTTTCCACTTGGAAAAATTGAGTGGAGGCACTTCCTTACCTACTGTATCCAGAAGGGTAAGACAAACCAAACAAATTCCCAATACTGACTTCTTTGCCCAGTGCAAGAGATTCTATTTATGAAACTCATTTATACATTCAAATTGAATGATAAGAAATGGTTTTCTAAACTTCTTTTTAGTAGTTTGACTATTCCTCAATATGTTAAACATGAAGTTATTACATAGCCCAGAAATTCTATGCCAGTTATGTACCCGATAGGTAGAAAGCCTATGTCCATCCATACAGAAACATATGAGTGAACGTTCATGGAAAAATTCATAGTAGTTAAAAGGCAGGAACAACCTAGATGTCACTCAATGATGAATGGAGAAGCAAACTATAGTATATCCATGCAATGGGATATTATTTGGCAATAAAAAGGAATGAAGTGCAGGTACATGTCATAAGTGAAAAAGTCAGACACAGAATACCATAGATTGTAGGGTTCTTGAATTTATGTGAAATGTCAAAAATAGATGAATCTATAAAGACAAAAAATAGATTAAAATTTGCATAGGACTGGAAGTGGGTAGATGAGGACTGGTTGCCAATAGGCATGGTATTTCTTTTGGGGTGATAAAAATGGTCTAAAATTAGATTGTATTAACCATTGCACAACTCTGTAAATACACTAAAAACCAACTAATTGTATACTTTATTGGCAAACTTTGTGACGTGTAAATTTTATTTTAATAATTTTTAAAAAGATTTTATTTATTTATTCATGAGATACAGAGAGAAGGCTGAGACGTAGGCAAAGAGAGAAGCAGACTCCCCACAGTTGATCCCTAAACTCTGGGATCATGCCTGAGCCAAAGGCAGATGCTCAACTGCTGAGCCACTCAGGCATCCCAATTTTAATAATTGTTTTTGAATTACTGTTTACCCCCACGCCTTGTAAGTCCTTCATAGAACATCTTGTATCTTATTTGACATTAGCATATGGGGTTACTTTACACCAATTGTTCTCAGCTTTGAGAACAACTCCTAAGATAAAATATTTATATTACCATAGATATACAATTTTATTCTGTCTTTAGTTGCAATAACTATGGATGGTTTATAAGAATACATATAATACAAACAAAAAAGTAAATTTTTGGTGGAAAATGGGTCAAATATAAAACTGGAAAGTAATAGATCAGGAAAAAGAGTAATTTTCAGGAATGCAAACCATAAAGGTTTTAGAAAATTTCAAAATCATAAATATATATTAGTTATAAAACGTGTCCTAAACACCTTAGCCACCAAATAAGTAGAAAGAATATCACTTAAATGATTAAGTTTCTAAAGATTAAAACAAACCTTGGGACACCTGGGTGGCTCTGCGGTTGAGTGTCTGCCTTTGACTCAGGGCGTGATCCCAGAGTCCCGGGATCCAGTCCTGCATTGGGATCTCTGCAAGGAGCCTACTTCTCCCTCTACCTATGTTTCTGCCTCTCTTTCTGTGTCTCTCATGAATAAATAAATAAAATCTTTAAAAATAAATAAATAAATAAATAAATAAATAAATAAATAAATCCTAATTTTCAAGAAATGCAGGGCTTTTTCCAATACCAACAACTGAGAAATTTTTCTTCCAAGGGACATAAGAGAATTCTACAAGATGCAGACTAATGTAGCCTTGACTTCATTAAAACAATACGTACAATGTAAAAAAAAAAAAAAGTCATATTGTTCTATGTTTGTAAAAGCCCTTAATGTTAGGTAAAGGTATACTCAGGAGTCCATTACAGGAAACGAGCCCAATAAAGAAACTAAAATGATGTGTTTCCAGTATTTTGTTCTCTGATTATCTGGCTTGGTCCATGGTTTTGAGTTTAAACTGTCTGCATAAAAAAATAGAAGCATTATTTCCAAATTAGTTAAACTTATATGCCATATTTTTAAGTGGGCTTTTCATTGAATAGATGAAAGTTTCAAAATCATGTCCTCTGAAAAGAATCTAGTTTGTGTTGCCTCTCATGGAAGGGCCTTTTTTTTTTTTTTAAGGGCCTTTTGGATTGCTAGTTAATAAAATACAGTAGTATAAATATAAAAAAAAAACATAAATACATCAACCAGGGTCCCAATAGAAGACCAATTCACACTCATTTTGGGAAATTTGTAGAAACTTTAACAAGGAACCACTGATAAAATCCTGGGAGTAGAGGAAAACCATAAGAAACAGTTTAATATTTCAGGAGCTAGAAGTAGTAGGGTTCTTACCACCCATAGTTCCTGAGGGGACAAAGACAGGAAGCAATTATTACAACCCAAAGAGAGAAAGGGAGGGGAGGGAAGGTAGGTTTGAAGGAGTTGTGACCTCAGGTCAAGAGAAACTGCCATTTGAGACAATTCCACAATTAGAGTTGGAGGAATAAGACCTCTTATTCCTAAGAGAAGGCTTTATGCTTCTCCAAATGCCCCTATTGTTATACCCAAGCAGATGCCAGAACACAGGAAAGGCCATTGTTATTTTATTTATTTAAAAAAAAATTAAAAGATTTTATTTATTTATTCATGAGAGACAGAGAGAGAGAGACACACACACACACAGAAAGACACAGGGAAGGGAGAAGCAGGCCCATGCGAGGAGCCTGATGCAGGACTCCATCCCGGGACCCCAAGATCACGCCCTTTGCTGAAAACAAGTGCCAAACCGCTGAGCCACCCAGGGATCCTCCCCACTGTTATTTTAGAACCCCTGCAGATCAACTTGCTGGGCACCAACCAGGGTAGGAAATGATTACAAATGCATCAGGAGGGGCAACACTACCCAAAATATATATCCAAATGGAGAAATACCTAAATCATATTAGGGAGATCACCCCGTTACCAAACGTAAATTGTGGGCTTTGTGTGTGTGTGTGGGGGGGCTTATTTTTATATACAGTTCCCATTGTATTTCCTTGAGAAATGTGGTACAAAAGTACCACCCAAAGACTATCCTCTGGGTAATCAATTTTACTATAGATATTTTTTAAAAGATTGAAAGGATCAATATTTAAGGTCATCACTGCCAACAATTGAGCAGCATGGTTGCCAGAAAACTGAATTAGTAGACTCTAGATGAGAAAATATTGGAATGAAATATTTATTTTTTAAATGGCAACAGGACTTATAAAGTCATTCCAGCACTTGTGTTATTCATGAGGCAAAGGGAGAAAGAATTGTGGCCAAGAGCCTTATTGTTTTTCCCGTGGGAAAGAATACTTAGGATCAGCTAGTTATAATTTCTGGGGCACAGAGGTTGTCTCAGATTATCTGATATTTACTCTGGTGGAGATTAGGAGGGCTGCATGAGTGTGAAGACCTGTTAAGAGAGGCAATGGGACTGTGAATTGATTCAGCTAAGAAAGGGAAACTGGCCGCTAGCCAGGGTCTCAAAATTGGTCGATGAGATTTTTTAAATTATATTACATCTACTACCTCTTACTTTTAAGTATTGAATTAAAAATAAACATTTTATCACCAGAATTAACAATGATAAAATTAGTTGATTGATTACTATGGGTCATGCACTAGGCTAAATGTTTTATTTATATTGCTTATGATCTCACAGGAATTTTTTGAGGTAGAAATGATATTCTCCATTTTATAGATCAGAAATCTATGTCATAAAATACTGTGTTGCACAAAATCATTCAATTACAAACAGCAGTGAGATTTGAATTTATACCTTTTACCTTGGATACTCATGCACATAACCCCTATGTTAGAATTATGGAATTTTTTATCTTGATTTACAATCCCAAAAATATAGATATATTTTCCTGGTGTTTGCACTTAATATAAAAAACAGTAAGGAAGTAATTATGACTAATTTATGTGAGTATTTTATGGATATATTGAGCCAAAGAAGTGTTGTTTATTTCCTTCAGAAAACTGTCTGCTTCTAAGTTGGTTTATAAAGTCTTGGGCAGAGCAGATGACCACTGTTTAAAGCTCTTAAGCATTATAACATGTTATTTAAATAATATGTCATTCATATCGTTACATCTTGTGTGACTTTTAAGAAAATAATGGCAATCAAAATATCCAAGAGAAAAAAACATATGCATATCTATGGTCTCCTACCCAAAGTGATGACAATTTAGTGAATTTAGAAAAACACATAAGCAAGAGATTTGTATAAAAGTGGTGCACTATTATTCTTCACTAGTTATAGATATTTCATTTAAATATTCTCATTCATTTTGTAAATATTTTATAATATGAATTTTTAAGGTATTTTATATTTGTATTTTGCTTGGAAAGATCAAAGTCATTATTTTAATTTTTTTTTTCATGATACAACACACTAAATCTTGCCTGTGGTATGGAGATTTTTTTAAAAAAGTATCTCTGGGTACATAATTTACAAATAGGGGGTTATTTAAATGCTCATAAATATGGGACTGTAAGTTCGACATGGACTGGGTTTTATTTATTTATTTGTTTAAAAAGATTTTATTTACTCATGAGAGACATGGAGAGAAAGAGAGGCAGAGACACAGGCAGAGGGCAAAGCAGGCTCCATGCAGGGAGCCAGACGTGGGACTCGATCCCTGGTCTCCAGGATCTCGCCCTGGGCGGAAGGCGGCGCTAAACCGCCGAGCCACCAGGGCTGCCCTGGACTGGTTTTTTTCTTTGTTTTTGTTTTTGTTTTTAGATTTTACTTATTTATTCATAGAGACACAGAGAGAGAATGAGAGGCAGACACAGGCAGAGGGAGAAGCAGGCTCCATGCAGAGAGCCCGACGTGGGACTCGATCCACCGTCTCCAGGATCACGCCCCAGGCTGCAGGCGGCACCAAAGCGCTGTGCCACCGGGGCTGCCCCGCTGGACTGGGTTTTAAAGTACAAGGCTGCACCTGGAAGGATACAGTAGATGCCAAGGTAAATTTGAGGAAGTAAATCATGACAAGTCATGTATTTCCTACCATCTCTTGTTTCTGTGGTGCCTTTATCTAATGTGATATAAAGATCCATTCAGCTTCTGCTCTACTTCTAACTGTTCTCTGTTCTGATTAATGGCATATTTGCAAAAACTACTGACTCGGGAAGGTAGGGGAAGTGCCACTCTGTATAAAGTGTGCAATCATTTTTGTACAAGAAAGAACATTTCACTGTCCTCACTATGGGTTTTAAGGGTATGAATACTGAAGACATTTCTGTAATATATGTGTTTCTTAACAGCATCTTTCTTTAACCATAGTGAACAATTTTCCTTCACTTGACTGAGGAAAATTAGTTTATGAAGGATATGAATGACTTATTACACAAACCAAGAAGGACAAAGAGGAGGTAACTAGCAGTTAATAAGATAAAATGAAGCAGCTAGGAGGGAAAAAATGAGTGATGCATATATAAGAATGACCACTTTCCTCATCTTTTGACGAATACTTAAAAGGTTCTCTATGTTTTGGATTAGTGTCTATTTAATAGGGGATTTAAAATACTTCATGATTCATAACTATTTTGCCTTAGTTTATAAGGTACTTCTGCATGAATTAGCACAATTAGTCCTCATAATTATTCTAGGTACCCCCTATGTTTTCTAAGCAAAGATATTTAAGTTGTTAGGTAAATATCCATAAGGTATGTCCAATATTTCATATGCTGGGTTAAGGATTCCCTTCCCTGCCCTATTCTCATTTTAAAACACTCAATGGAATAAACTATAAGTGGATATGAATCACAGTACCAATCCCTGAATATCGTAACCTTTCAAAAATATCTTTTCCATTTGTGACAAGTGAGAATTAATGAGCATGAAAATAAAATGCCTGAGGCTGAAGGCTCATAGGAGGATACATGGACCTTCACTGCCTGATTTGGAAAGATTCCTTGTATTCTTTGGTCCAACACTAGCAGAGCTGTTCTTTAATGGGTCAGTAGCATTTGTGTATGTGTGGAAGGGGTTAGTGAGGTCACATATTACACACTCCGTTCATGATCTCAGATAGTCCTTGTTTTAACATCTGATATGGCATGCACTTGCAGAGACACTGGCTTATTTCCAATGGATAAAGGCATAGTTGCTGAAATATATTGTTGATGATAAATAATGCTTTCTTTGAGTGCATATACATGGGTGAATAAAAATAATTTGAGGTTATTGGATTTGTAAGAAGTTTGTAAAACTGATTTTTCCAGATTTCTAATTGTTGCTTCTTTCTGTTGTTCTTATATAGAAGTTTATCCATTTTAATTTGTATTTTTACTTAACTAATGCTTTTACAAGTAATTTTCAGTTTTTCTTCTGAAGTCCAGAAGAACTTTTTATATTTATGTTGTAATGCCTGAATATTCTTATGCTTCTCATTTCTTTATCTGTAATTAAAACAAGCAGGCCATGTAGTATGCAGCACTACTTTGTGAATGGGTAAGCATCTTTATCTGTATATTTCTTTCAAGTATATTTAATTCCTTTATCTGTCACCAATGAATTGTGTCAACCTTCTGGTAGATAATGACATCTTCAAATGACCAAGTAATTAAACACATACATCCACACACATGCTCAGACACACAGAGATACACAGATTGATAGATAGATAAATTGATCTAGACTTCTGAGATCACTGTCTAATACAATATATATTCTCCTTTATATTAACCATTCCCTCATGATTAACTTTTTATTTTGCTTATTCATTAGTATATTCATGTTCATGGATACATGGTAATATACTTGTCTTTTATAAATACTGAAATTATCACCTAAAGTAATGTCCAATTTTATTTATACCTTTTAGCCCCAAACCAGAAATATTTCTGAGTCAAGTGCTTAAAAAATGTGATATATTTGATCCATCAGTTTTCCAAATCACATTGGTATATTTTCTGGCAAATATATCATTACTCTCCAGGCACATTGCACATACTTCAAATTTAATTTAACCCTATAAAGTACTGAATAACAATATCTTAATGTTTTTCCAATTTGATAATTAACAAATATACTTAAAATATTTTTATTTAATAATTTGCTGATGAAGTTTATATATTTTCATATATTTTGAAGTAGTCATGCATTAAGTCTTAGGGAAAATAATATATTTTGTATAGATATACTATTTAACTTATAGCATTTTTGAGGTAACTCAAAAGTTCAATTTTTCAGAGAGAAATTAATCGAGATGAGTATTCAAGTTAGTGTTTATGCTTGTTTTGTAAGACTTCATATCAAACATAGAATATACTCCTTCAGCTCCCAACATTTTCTTATCATGTATGTAGAAAATCAAGCAAGAAAATAATTGAAATATGCAGTTACCTAGAATCTTAAAATAATCTACAGGCCCTTCTCATACTTTTGAAATGGAAAATATCAGAAGTAGAGAATCTCAGTTTTTAAAAGATGATAAATTTTAAGTGAAAATGACTGCCAATAGTACAATTTTGCATCTTACATTTTATTAATATTTTCAATGCCAATCTTTGCTCTCTCCTCATTATCTGAATTATAACAGATTTAGAAAACTTATTTCTAGACACTTTTGTGATCCACTTGCTATATGAATGGAAGCTTGAAAGAATTGCTGCCGTGACCACTCAAGCTTCTTTCAGCTTTCTTAGGACCAGCCATTTTGCATTGTTTCCAGTGTTTGATAGGAGGAATATTCAGATTGCTCTATTCCTACAAGACAGCATTGATCACTTTCAGAAAAACTGGTAAGTATAACTGAGAACAAAAGTATCGTTTTACTATTTATGTGTATGATTAGAAAAAATATTTATCTGTAAATAAATGGTAGCTGTAGTCCTTAATATTTATGCACTTTAAACATGGGTTTTTAATTATTTCCTTATGCAACATCTTTACTTGATGTTTTAAAAGTTCTGGAAAGAAGAGAGGCAAAATAACTAATAATCTTATTTTAGAAATTACAGTGGAGGGAATCCCTGGGTGGCTCAGTGGTTTAGGCTTAGCCTGCCTTTGGCCCAGGGTGTGATCCTGGAGTCCTGGGATCAAGTCCCACATTGGGCTCCCTGCATGGAGCCTGCTTCTCCCTCTACTTGTGTCTCTGCCTCTCTCTCTCTCTCTCTCTCTCTCTGTGTGTGTCTCTCATGAATAAATAAATAAAATCTTTAAAAAAAAAGAAATTACAGTGGAATTTGATGGTATATCAGATATAATCATTTTAACCCTCCTATAAGAGATATATTAAGTACTGTCATATGACAATGCCATTAATGGATGTAATGTGAAATCCATATTTTTGTAATATTGTTCAGAGAACATTTTTCCTATTATATTATGCTTGTTAAAATAAATTGTGAGCTTATGCTATGCATGTATACATTTTTAGAGACTTGTCTTTAGAGAAAGTGGAACTCCAATCACACAGTGTAAGATCTTTGCAAACAGCTGCTTTAAAAGCAATCTAGAGGACAGTCCGGGTGGCTCAGTGGTTTAGCGCCGCCTTCAGCCCAGGGCGGAACCCTGGAGACCTAGGATTGAGTCCCACATCAGGCTCCCTGCATGGAGCCTGCTTCTCCCTCTGCCTATGTCTCTGCCTCTCTCTCTATTTGTCATGAAAAAATAAATAATAAGATAGAAAAGAAAAGAAAAGAAAAGAAGAAAAGAAAAGAAAAGAAAAGAAAAGAAAAGAAAAGAAAAGAAAAGAAAAAAGAAAAGAAAAGAAAAGAAAAGAAAAGAAAAATAAAAAGCAATCAAGAAACTTGTAGGTATCATGTTGTTAATCATAATCAACTTTTGACATAGAGCACTAATTATTTGTTTTATAAAAGAAATTTGTGGGAACATACACATCAATAATTTTAATAGTTAAAAAATAATTAGCTGTTATAGCTCTTGTTGATGGAACAGTAATCACAATGTATGAATCTTCAAATTCTGATTTTCTCAACAAAAAGAATTCATATCATTTTCTCTATCACAAAAATGGATATGTTTAATCTTGGATCAGTAAAGACGTATCTTATTTACCCACTGCAATAGCAGTGTTTTATGTTCATAAAACATCACAATGGTTATCTTTCTTTCACTATTCTTTTGAAATGTGACTTATATCTCTCCTCTCAAGAGACAGAGTAATATATGTCATTTGCTTCATCTGAAATAATAAAATATTGCAGAAGCAATGATGTGGGACCAGTAGAGAGTACAGTCTTTAAATGGACTAGTAGTTCACATTTTCCAGAAATCCTATAGGAAGTGCATTTACCCTTACACAGACATTCCATTAGGAGAAAAGGAAGGAAGAAAGGAAGGAAGGAAAAAAGGAAAGAGCCAAAATCTTAGAAATGAGATGAAATCAGACGGGGAGAACAAGAAACTTGACATGTGTAAGAAATGGATCCACCACTTCCAGACACTCCATTTTCTGTCACCTGGACATGAATCACGAACTAGGCCCTTCCACAAAATCATCAGCAAATTAAATGTTTTATTTTAAGTCTCTAAACTATGGCTGTTTTGTTATGAAGATATCTAAAACATCAATGCACGCATGGGAGAAATAAAAACATAATGAAAGTACAGGTGATTGAATTCTATTAATAATAGAGAACAGTAGATCAACAATTAAAATTAGACTATGTAATGTACCTTGGTCACTTCTTGACTGCTTAATATGCTTTTCCTTTCAAGAAGTGTCCTTCCCTAACTGATGGCATCAACATTGTCATTGTCCTACGGTCCTTTTTCTAGGTAAATGACCCAGGATAGTCAATATCTCACTCCACCCCTGATGTAGTGATTATGTTAAAGGTTATAAAAAGCTAGATAATAAGAATCTTTTTCATGAGATCATTATTGATTGTAGGAAGGAGGGAATTTCTCTTTAAAAATGGATATGACGGAGAACCAGGTGATCGTTGGGCTGCCAGTGGATATTAAGACCAACATGTGGAAAAAGGCTTGCCTAAGAATTAACTTAAAAAATACATAAATCAAAGTGAATCAAGTGAACAGAAAAATATGGACAACTGATGACATCTTTTGAACTCCAGGGCCCATTCATGTATTAAGCAAGAGCTTTCCTTTTCATTTCACAGAATGTGAGCAGCAATATGTTTCCTCCTGAGCTAGTTAGAATTGGTTTTCTACCACTGAAACCCCACATTCTGACTAACCAAACCATATGGAATGTTATGTGATCTGTGGAGATGGAATCATGACAGAAATGTTGCCCATCAAGAATTTAATATGAGGTTAAATTAGGTTGGAAATCACCCCAACATTCATTTAAAAACAGTTGTTGAACATTTATTATATACAGAATGTGTACTAGATACGTAGAGGTAAACATACATGCCTTTTTATTATACATGTTCTCAAGGAATTAACAATAAGCTAAGACTTTTTATGTTATTAGGTAATTTCAAAAATTATGGGTTCCAAGAAATGAGAATTTGGGGATAAAACAGAGCCATTTATTACCAAGAGTTCCCATGGGATCATATAGTTGTTAAACACTGGGAAATAAATTAGAACCCTTTTCCTCATCCTTTCTTTATGTCTAGTCCATTTTTCCCCTTTTGTCAGCTGACCTCATAGGGCACAAGTCTGAAGAGATTAATGTGTCCACAAAGCACTGGAGTTGTTTGAGTGCAAACAGCAGTATTATAGGAAAAAAAAAAATCCAAACTATATTCTTTAGCTTGGACTGGAGGACTTACATAGATGACAGTATGAAATCTGTATGAGGGTGTGATTTCACTTCTACTATCACATCCAGAAGAATAATACTCCAGTGTAAGACTCCTCCATCATGGAGTGAGCTATGTTATTATCGCTCCCACTGTTTAGTTTTCTATAAACTTAGCAATACATAATTTCCCCAGCTGAATCAATCTCCTCTCCATACCTTAGATATTTTATTAATTTTCTTTTCCTGAAGAAATATTATTCTGCACCCTGAGCCTTTTGACTTGTTCCAATCTGACCAGTGTCCCTTTTAGGCTTACTGCAAATCTGGCATGTTAGGAATGCATTTAATAAAAACTACAATAGTAATAACACATGCATATAGTAATTAGTATTTCTAAGCATTTCACTAGGTGCTTTACCTGTAATAATTCAAATATTTTTATTTTAAGAAATTTTTATACATGAAATTTTGAAGTAAATATAGAAAAACTGATTTGCTCAAGATCATACAACTTACAGGTGACAAGGGTGGTATTGTAACAAAGCAAGGACTCTCCAGAGTCCTTGGAAGGTTTGAAAATGTCTGTCAAGGATAATTTCTGAAGGCATAAAATTTTATTGAAATTGTTTTATCATTTCCCTTCTTCCTAGCTCTTTGAAAAATCTGATTGACGAATCTGTAGCCAATATTATTTTGGCAGGTGGAATGTCTTCTAATCAATGTAATCTCTGCTATAATCTGTCTCATTGACTAGCTGAACTCTGTAAATATATCTTTCCTTATATACTTCCATCAGGTTAATTTCCTCACTCCTGTTGGAAATGCTGTCCAGCAAATCTGTGGGTATCACCTTGTGCATCCAGTCTTGCTGTTTTATACACGATTAATTGGTTTTCACCATCAGGATGAGCCTCTTTTACTGTATAACAATATTTGACAGTCTTTGTCTGAGATTTGCTACTGGGTACGTCCCCCTAGGGATTCTTCAAGTAATATTCATTAATTTTATTCCATTTTTCTACCTTACTCATAAACAGCGATTCACAATTACAGATATCAGGACTCCTGGGTGGCTCAGTGGTTGAGCATCTGCCTTCAGCTCAAGGAGTGATCTCGGAATTCCCAGGAATAGAGTCCAGTATCGGGCTCCCACAGAGAGCCTGCTTCTCCCTCTGCTTATGTCTCTGCCTCTCTTCCTGTGTCTCTTATGAATAATAAAATCTTTTTAAAAACCCCACAAAATTACAAAAATCTGATATCTTCTCTCAATACCTTTTGTTCTGATATTTCTCTACAACCAGAGTGATTGCATATTCTTCTTCTCTTTTCACCTTTATATGTTACTATCCATCCATTCATGTATTCACTAAAATAACTTCTCTGTATCTTATTCTTAAATTTGAGTCTACAGTGATCACTTATTTCTTGAAATCCAGATTCATATTTCCAAACTATATCCATGTCAAGAAAGCAAACAGTGATGCCTGGGTGGCTCAGAGACTGAGCACAATTCCTTTGGCTCAGGGTGTGTGATCCTGGAGTTCCAGGATCGAGTCCCACATCAGACTCCCTGCATGGAGCCTGCTTTTCCCTCTGCCTATGTCTCTGTCTTTCTCTCTGTGTGTCTCTCATAAATAAATAAATTAAACCTTACAAAAAAGAAAGTAAATAACCAAACATACCAAAAACCAACTTATCCTCATAATTCCTATCCTTAAGTATGTGCTATCAGCAGGTATTCATGTATTCAATAGTTATTCTGGATTCAAACTCCAGTCATTGATTTTCTTCTTTCTCATTTTTACTTACATTTAATTAGTTACAAATTGTATTGATTCTATTTCAGTAGTCATTTAAATTTCTTTATTTCAAATGCAGTTTTTTTTTAAACTTTATAACAAATTATCTCCCTCCTACTATGCATGTCCTATCCCTATATAATGTGCAGGTTATTCTGCAAAGAAATATCTTTTGAACTTTCTCAAAGATATTCTAATTATGCTATTTAAGATAATGAGTTGCCATTTTATTTAGACAACTGTGATTTATAAACAAATATATTTTTGTAATTATATTTTACATACATAAATATATAATTATAGTGAGATATGTACTTTTAGGTATGTCTTTAATTTTCCTCCAGTAAGATCTTCTAATAATTTTGTAAATTAATTTAGATTCCTGGGAGAAGAGAAAATCCTAAATATTGTTAAATAAAAATTTAAGTACTTCATAAGTCAACTATCAGCGTTAATTAACAGTCATCAACAGGAAACAATCTTTTTCCCTTCCCCAGATATATCCATACTTTATTCGTATACACTAGATATTTTATTTCAAAATAGAAATACAAGAGTAAAAATATTATCTTTAGATAAGTTAATTAGCACGTTTGTTCTTTAAATGATTATCAAATTTTATGAAAGTGATAAATTGTTCATTGTTTTCTATTAAAGACTACAAGAAAAAATTACAGGAGTAAATATATGTCCAGGTGCCTCCCAACTGACTGTAGTTAAGCAACCCGAAAAGTTTAAAATCCACGTTGAAATTTACCAAAATCATCATGAATTCCATATTCCTCAATATTTGATATTTTCAAGGACAAAAGTAAAGTAAAAAATGTTCATTAAGTAAGATTTCTTTATTTCTTAATTTCTCTTTCTACTGCTTCATTATTGGTGTATAGAAATGCAATAGATTTCTGTACATTGATTTTGTGTCCTGCAACTTTATTAAATTTGTGTATCAGTTCTGGCAGGTTTTGGTGGAGTCTTTTGGATTGTCTATGTGGAGTATCATATCATCTGCAAATAGTACAAGTTTTTACTTCTTCCTTGCTGAAACGGATGCCTTGTATTTCTTTTTGTTGTCTGCTGGGGCTGGGACTTCCAGTAAAGTACTACGTTAAATAATAGTGACAATTACACAATTTCTTCTTTTAAATTTATGCTTAAAATTAAACAAAAATTATATTGTTAGAACCTATAGTTTAAAGTTATGAATCTTAGTAAAATTTGGCTAATTATTTATTAAAGTTTAACAAAATGCAAAAGTGCTATGAAATTATAATACTGTTTTTTTACTATGTTGATGACAGATATTACTTTACATGTACCTAATATCCATACGTAAGTAAAAATTTAATATTACATTTTGTTAACATATAAAGTTAAATAGTATATTTTACATATTTTGAAAATAAAATAAATAATATAAATAATATTTTGTTAATTTGTGTTATAAACCTAATTATTTAGTAAATCTTTTATTAATGTGGCCGGCCAGCATTTACTGTGCAGAATAAAGAGTGAACTTTTCCCCATGTTAAATGAGGGAGAACTTTGTCTCCAACTGAGGTACACTTTGATAAGGACTTAGTTCCAGTTTAAATTAAGTAATGAGATCGGAGGATACAGATTGTATATATGAGCAACAGCTCTTCAGGCCATGTATAAGAAGAAATTGTAACTCTTCTGCTATTCAAAATATTTTCTCTGATTTACATTGTTTTAAAAAGACCTCAAGTGAGCAAGTTCTATATCCTTAAACTTTTTAAAGATATCTTTGATTATATTTAATGCCAATGTATGTTTACTTTCAACCATGTTGGCTCTTTGATGTGGAGCAATGTCCAATTATTTTTATATATTTATACTTTATAAACCTCAAAATATTTAGTACATAGGTAAATCTAGTACATGTTGCTAGAATTTCAAAATTCATGACTTCTTAAGCAGGAGAAACTAAAATAGAAAAGTTTCTTCCTTTTTTTAATCTTTAGCTTAAAGTATTATCTATTGCTGCCATAATTACTAAAATTCTTTGAACTGAATCTTTGTTTTTTTTCTTCCTCTTCTCTTATCTCTATGCCCAAAGCCATTTGATTAAAATTTCAAGTCTCTTAACAGCACTCCTTCTTTCTGAATAATGCCCACATCTTATAGGCATTCCTATGGGGTTTCATTCAATTAAAAATATCATAAGAGATATAGCACACTAAAAAAAAAATACTCAGAACATTTATTCCTAATTATCAGAAAATGTTCTAAATAGGCACATTTGTACTTGGGACAAACCTATATCTCATATGTTAAAGTTCTATGAGACATGGTAGGCATTCATAAAGGATCACATAATATTTATTTTTTATATATTTATTTATTTACCTGTGAGAGACAGTGAGAGAGGCAACTATATAGGCAAAGGGAAAAGCAGTTTCCCTGCAAGGAGCCCAATGCAGGACTTGATCTCCTAAGTTAAAGGCAGACGCTCAACCACTGAGCCACCCAGGTGCCCCAGGATCACATAATATTTAAAATTAGTATTTCAGGTTTACTTTAAAACTATTTAGCTTTTAGGAGGCTTAACTAGTTATTGCTACATAAGTAGAGTAACAATGCATAAGGAATAGAAGCTGATTGTGGAAAATGATTATTAATAGAATGTCTTAGTGTCTTATTAAAATGATGACCTTGAAATCAAATAGAAACTTGAGAAATTAAAATGTACTTTGTGTGGGGAAGTATATCAAAACTGAAATAATTAACTGAGATTTGAGTCAATGAGCATAGGGTTTTTTTCTTTAAGTTTGGGGTGGAAAATATAGGACTGTAAAGAATTTATGTAGTCTGTTCAAACCTGACCCCAAAGACTCTCCTGAAACAATTAATTGTGGTCTTTTTCTCTAACTGAGATTTAGTTTGACTTTATTCTGATAAATTAGCCTCTGTTGTGCATCATATTAAATGCTCCAATGAACACACACCATTTCTAATTTCAAATGAATCCAACTGATGCATTGCCATGAATATACCTTGATGCTTTCAGTATTTTACAGAGGTTCAACTTAGCTCCTCGTTAAAGAAAGTCTTACGATGATCAGAAAATTTACTTCACATTGTTGTGTATTAGTGTATCTTTTACAATATTAACTCCATATTTCCAGCGAAGAATGTAAAGAAAATGTAAAGACATAAGGGCAATTAGAAGAACAGACTGCTTTAACTGATGTATAAAAAAACTTTAGAAATTGTAATCGCTTTAGATTGATACTATAGGTGATTTGGAAAGGGAAAAAAAAAACCTTCTAGTCCTTTAACAAACTATAGGCAGAAAAATGGTGTAGGTACTAGTAATTTGACATGAATTTTAAAAAATTGAAAATTCTGCCATGATTTTGGGTTGTTATAAACAAAATACATAGATTTTGAAGCAGTATCTTCAAAAATTACTTCAAATATCTTATTATCGTTAATACCCAGCTACTTTTGATGATCAATGTATTTGTGAAATTGTTTCATTTGCGTATAGATGAATATTTGGAAAATAGAACCGACTCTTTACACTTCCATAGATTTTTCACACACAAAGATTTTTAAAAGGGAAAATGCTGAAATATTAACCTTTCATTTAAACATTTAGAGTTGTCTAGATTGCTCCCACATTAATGTCAAAAATAATGTATCATATAAAATCTTTTATGACCTGAATCCTGTTCTTTTTTATTACAGTGACAGCCACATTTGTAATTTCAATACTATTTCTCACTCCAGGACAGATATACATTCATTTCTACATGAAATTCTTTTTCCTACCTCCACCATTTCCCATCATCTGGTAAATACTATATGTCCATTATGATTCAGCTTCAAATTTTTCTTTTGTCCTCTCAAGATACATATACATTCCCAGGTTAGTTGGTATATCACATTGTCTATGTAGTAACATTCTCAACTGCCAACATAAAATGCAGAATAAATTAGGAATGCAGTATTCAACTGCAGCTCATTAGGAACCCAAAGAAATATTTGCACACAACCAAATCATACCCGTTGAGACAGTTTGAACTGGTACTTTCAGTGAGGCTATTTAGAGTGGAATATAGATGGTGAAAGTGATGAATGAGCAAATGTTAGCTATTTGGATAGAGAGAACAGAAACAATATTACAGAGGGACTGGATTGAGGAAAACTAAAATCTTAAATAGTTACAGTCTACTTGGAGGTCATAAATGAAATAGATGTGGTAACTCTATAGATTGAAAAATGTACAGATTTGATCTTTTCAGAGATTCTAACTGGGGCATTTTAGATCTACCACTAGATCCTCAGGGCCAACAATCATGTTGAAAAAAAACAGTTATACATCAAGAAAGCTGGAAAAATAAAATAATGACAGATAAAGAAAGAAAAGAAAAGAATAAAGGAAAATCACTGTCCAAACTGTTGGAAGGCACATAAGATATATCAGAATGATGAAATCCCACCAGTCTGATGATGGTGTCCAGGATAGACTCTACTAACAGTGCTCAACCTATTCCATCTTAGGCCTCATTTATACCATTCACAGTCTTAAAACTTATTGAAGGCCCAAGAATTATTTTGTTTATATGATTTATATCTCCCTAGATTTAGAAATTAGAAATTAGAATGGAGAAATACTTAAAATATTTACTCTTCTAAAAATAATGAAAATAATAGCATGCTAACATACATAACCCATTTTTTTTAAATGAAACACAACTACATTTATGAAAACAAAAGAAAATTTAGTAGATGAATGACATTGTTTTGCATTTTTGGAATTTCTTCAATAAATACCTTTTTAAAAAATTTTTTATTTATTCATGAGAGAGAGAGAGAGAGAGAGACATAGGCAGAGGGAGAAGCAGGCTCCTCGCAGGGAGCCTGATGCAGGACTCCATCCCCAGATCTGGGATCACATCCTGAGCCAAAGGGAGATGCTCAACCACTGAGCCACCTAGGTGTCCCTGCATAGCTTGCTGGAAGACAACTAGGCTCTCCTGTTTCCTTCTGCATCAAATCTGTTTTGCCAAATGTTTTGGGTGAAGTCTGTAAAAGAGAATTCTCTTCCACACAGATGTATAGTTAGAAAAGAGATTTCAAGGACCTCAGGGATCCTCAGATCACATGTTGATGACCATTGGATTAAAGGGAATATGGAAACTAATTGTAAGACTATTATAGCACTGGAACTATTAGATAAAATTGTAAATGGTTTCATCCAATTGCTTGACATACAAATCAATATTTTTTAACTTGCCAGGACCAATTCCTAAATGGAGACATTTTTAACTCCACAAAGTAATATATATACATTACTGGAATATAACTGGAATATAACTGAATATTCATTAAACAGCTTTAATGCTACTACAGGTTTTGAAACAATATAATTAAAACAAATTCTAGAAAAATATGTTTACAAATGTGTTTTATGTGGTTAGTCTCCTTCTTTTGTAACAAGGCAGAGGCAACATGACAGAGATCAGAGGAACTTTCATTTTATCCTCATGAGTACTCACATATGTTCTGGGAGTGCATACTCAGATGCAGCCTAGCATTGTCACCGTGACAATATAAATCTATGTGTTAGGTAATAATAGAGAACAATTTGCTTCTATTATTCCACACCTTCCCTACCTCCAGTAGGACTCATCTTTTTCAAACATCTGCTCTCCTATGTCCATCAAATTCTCACTAGTGATGTTTTTTATTTATTTAATTATGTCTCATTAACACTTAATTATATGTGCAGTGTCATCAAGACTATTTCTTACACAAGATGTATCATATCTGTTGACTTAGCATTTCTCTTGTGACATTTGGTCAAGCCATCATTGTGCAACACTGAATTTCTCCTTGATTAACTTGTATGGAATAAATCCTGTAGGTTTTCAGAATTAGCTATTTTAACTATAGATGTCTATAAATCAACCTTTTCTACTTATATTTGTCTACTACTATTATCTACTATGGATAGATAGATAGATAGATAGATACAGATATAGCATGTAAAACAGCACAGTCTTCACTTCAAACATGACATAAGATGTTCATACATGTCCCAAGTAGCTAAAGGGAAATAACCAAATAAACCACAATAAAAAAGTTAATGGATAAGTAATGTGAATGAGTTTATATGAAAGGAAAAATATCACTTTTTCTCAATCACATAATCATATGTTTTTCTATTTGACTTGTCTTGAACAATCTATATTCTTCCTGCAAATATGTCCTATTAGCCACATATTTTATCAGCACTCAGTAAGTTCTTCCAGAACTCTACTTTCTATTGGATGATATTGCTCTCCCCTTGCTTTAACCTTTGCTTTTGTGCAGAGGCTTCCTGAATTTGTATTTATAATTCCATATCCCAAATCTGATTGGGAACATGACCAGAGATTTTCACTTTGGAATCTGTCTAGCATCCAGTCTTTGCTTTGTATTCCTGTCGCTGGCATTTAGATCATGGTTTCCATATATCTCCCCTTAACTATTTTGACAGTGTCCAGATTGTTATTACCATATTGACCAGCTCTCAGTGCATCCAAACACTCACCATTTTATCTTCCCTGAAATACTTTTTTTGAAAGTACATTTTACTATTATAGAGTTTGAATCCTTTACTATGGCTGATAGACTAACATCCAGATCCATGAATGTTAAAATTTAATCTATTTATCCCTTTCCCTCCATTGCTCTTCTTTTATAATTCTTATTCAAGAGGAAATAAAACTTGACAAAAACAAAATAGATGAAAATTTGTTAAAGCAATTAAGGGGCAAGCCAGAGCAAGGAGAGGGATGGTGATAGTAAGCAGCTATGCCAATAATTTAGGAGTTTAAAGGAAAGTTGCTCCTGACAACTGGTGGTGGTTAAGAAAAGGAGAGAAAGACAGTTTCCTTCTATTCATATTCCATTAATATGTTTTTTTTTTTTTTTTTTTTTTTTTTTTTTTAGGGAAGCTGTCTCAGCCACTGTCAAAAGTAGAACAAACAACAGGCCTAGAAATTTTCAGAGGTTTCAACAGGCAATCCAAATGAAGTGACCACATGAGTAACAATCCATACATAAAAGTGGATTCAAACTAACACATTTGAACCTGGAGACTTCCAATATTTGACTCATCTAGCTTTGTAGGCAGGTGAGCCATCTGTTTAATCCTGTATTTGGCCATCACCTAACACTATGGCAGGGGAATGAAGGGCAGGTGGATTGTCACCCAAATGGAAAGAATAAGTGGTCTTCAAAAAGTGACTACATGTTTGGATTGTTTGTTTCTTTGCTGTTGAGTTTAATAAGTTCTTTATAGATCTTGGAAACTAGCCCTTTATCTGATACGTCATTTGCAAATATCTTCTCCCATTCTGTAGGTTGTCTTTGAGTTTTGTTGACGGTATCTTTTGCTGTGCAAAAGCTTGTCCACAATAGCCAAACTGTGGAAGGAGCCTCGGTGTCCATCGAAAGACGAATGGATAAAGAAGATGTGGTTTATGTATACAATGGAATATTACTCAGCCATTAGAAATGACAAATACCCACCATTTGCTTCGACGTAGATGGAACTGGAGGGTATTATGCTGAGTGAAATAAGTCAACCGGAGAAGGAAAAACATTATATGGTCTCATTCATTTGGGGAATATAAAAAATAGTGAAAGGGAATAAAGGGGAAAGGAGAAAAAGTGAGTGGGAAATATCAGAAAGGGAGACAGAACATGGAAGACTCCTAACTTTGGGAAACGAACTAGGGGTGGTGAAAGGGGAGGTGGGTGGGGGGTGGGGGTGACTGGGTGACGGGCACTGAGGGGGGCACTTGACGGGATGAGCACTGGGTGTTATTCTGTATGTTGGCAAATTGAACACCAATAAAAAATAAATGTATAAAAAAAAGTGACTACATGTGTGTAGCTTCTAACTAAAGATTATAAAATCAAAAACTCTTCAATTGGTCATAGTGACATCTTTCTAGATATTTCTCCTGACACAAGGGGAAAAAAAGAAAAAATAAACTGTAGGGACTACATCAAAATTAGGGACTATCTCAAAATAAAAAGCTCTGGCACTGTAATTAAAACAGCCAATAAAACTAAAAGACAACCTACTGAATAGGA
Organism: Vulpes lagopus; assembly: GCF_018345385.1. NCBI lineage: Eukaryota > Metazoa > Chordata > Mammalia > Carnivora > Canidae > Vulpes > Vulpes lagopus. The sequence goes on from NC_054839.1 coordinate 21,967,441, forward strand.
AAAAATTGAAATATTTTCAAATGACATACCTATTACAGGGTTAGTATCCAAAATATATAAATAGCTGTTATGACTCAACACCCAAAAAACAAATATAATTTTTAAAACATATATATAAGTAAAAAATGGATGAAAGACATGAACAGACATTTCTCCAAAGAAGATGTGCGCATGGACAACAAACACATGAAATGATGCTCAACATCACTCATCATCAGGGAAATGCAAAGCCAAACCACAATGAAATATTTCCTCACACTGTTCAGAATGGCTAAAATTAAAAAATTAAGAAATGAAAAGTGTTGGCAAGGATGTGGAGAAAAAGGAATCCTCTTACACTGTTGGGAATACAAAATGATGCAGCCACTATGCAAGAGAATACGGAGGTTCCTCAAAAAAATTAAATAATAGAACTACCCTACAATCCAGGAATTTCACTACTGAGTATTTATCCAAAGAATAAGAAACCATTAATTTGAAGGGATATATGCACCCCTGTATTATTTAAGCATTATTTACAATAGCCAAACTATGGATGTAGTCCAAATGTCCATTGATAGATGAATAGATAAAGATGATGGGATATATATAAAGAAATATTATTCATATTCATTATTCAAGAAATTTACAACAACATGAATGGTTCAAGAGAGTATAATGCTAAGTGAAATAAGCCATTCAGAGAAAAACATGCCATATGATTTCCCTCATATGTGGAAATTAAGAAACAAAATAAATGAACAAAGGGAAAGGAGGGGGGGAGAGAAACAAACCAAAAAATAGACTCTTAACTGTAGAGAACAAATAGATGATTATCAGGAGGAGGTGGGTGGAGGGAATGGGTGAAACATGATGATTAAGAGTACACTTGAGATACTTGGGTGGCTCATTGGTTGAGCATCTGCCTTTGGCTCAGGTCATGATCCCAGGGTCCTGGGATTGAGTCCTGCATCAGGCTCTCTCTGTGTCTCTCATGAATAAATAAAATCTTTTTTTTTTAAGAGTGCACTTATGTTGATAAGCACTGACTAATATATGGAATTGTTGAATTCCAGCTACATTGTACACCTGAACTTATGCAACACTGTATGTTAACTACACTGAAATTAAAATTTAAAAAATAAGCTGAACTCATAGAAACAAAGAGTGGAATGATGGTCGCCAAGGGCTTGAGAGTATAGGAAATGAGAAGACATCAATCAGAGAGTACAGACTTCCAATTATAGAAAAATAAGCTCTGGAGATATAATGTATAGTATGGTGACTATAGTTAACAATACGGTATTATATTACAAAGTTGTTGAGAATATTGATTTTAAACGTTCTCACCAAAACAACAAAAATGGTAATTATGTGAAGTAAAGGACGTGTTAACTAACCTTATTTTGGTAATCATTTCTCAATATATACATGCATCAAATCATCACATTGTGCCTCTAAACTTACACATTGTCATATGTGAATTATACCTCAGTAAAGCTGATGGGGGGACAAACAAGGTCTTTCTTTGGCAGAAAAATTTGAAACTACATTAAATCTTTTGACAGAACTGACATAAAGTTACTTATGATCATTGTTTACTCAATCTAGTATAGATATTTTTGTATCATGACAAAAAAAGGATCAGTTTGATCACAGGATTTTAAAACTAGGGATAATATAAAGCATATAGTACATATGTTATGTTACCTTCCTAATATCTGAAAAAATAAAAAATCAGAAATATATGTGGCCATAAAAGATTAGGATAAGCCATGGTGGGATGGTGGGCCTGAATAGCAGTGATAGTTATAGAAGGAAAGGACCACTCCAGAATAAATGGTTAATCTCTCTATTAACCACTTCACCCATAGGAATGAGTTCTTTATTTGAACAAAGCATAATCCCAAGGTAATGTTAAATAGGAAGAATTATTTTCTTTATGAAATTACATGTTTCCATATAAGAATTCAAATGGGGAGAAAACAATTGATCAATATATATTTTTTAGTTTGTGAGGCATGTATGACTATAAATGATTACACTAACAAGTAGAAAGTATATCCATTCTCCTTATTATCAAGGAAAGATCCAGTTATATTTTAGCTTTTACATTCAGGTAAGACATACTTTTACTGCTGCTGATATTTGTTTTTTCTTTAAAATTTCCCAAGGCAAAATACATAATACATATAATGAGTTAGAAATGATCGTTATTCATTTATAGCCTCTCCAGTTAGAGTGAAATACTGTCGTTTTTAGGTCATTGTATAATGGTGTTTCTGGCATACGTGGATTGAATAAAGTAACTTTCAGTGCCAAGGTTAATGTATCAACTTCAGGTAGTTGCTTTGTTGAATTTTGTTAAATATTCTTGAGCTTCTCTAACCCTCTGAGACAGATCGAAATGAAAAGGAATTTAATTAGAGTGTGCTGGGAATGTAATGTGATACATTAAGTTTTTATTAAGAAAACTGGTACTAAACCACAATGTTATTGGTTCTGAAATTATCCTTCTAGATAAACAAAATACATATATGTGTAGATAACCAGAGTGAATGTAAAGGAAGCTTATCAAAAAGGACTAATTCAATGAAAGTTTACATCATAAAATGATTTTGAGAGAAAAGATCTTTCTCATATCATGTAAAATTCAGAAGTAAAGCTCCTGTTTAATTTTGGAGCCACAAGAGCAGTATGCTGTACCATTTTAGTCATTGGGATTCAGTACTTCTATGATTAATTTCAAAGGCACATTCATCCAGGATTATTATTAGGTTGGTCTGTAATGCAAAGTCTGTCAAGAAGGCCTTGAAGTGGAAATCACACAGATGCATACAAAGTTCTAGTTTAGAATACCTTTAATTCAAGGACTTGGCTATTTTAGTTTCATTTGTTGAAGGAAACTCAAAATTAAGACAATTAATCCAATTGACCTATGTTTTTAGCAGTGTGTAGTGTATTTTTGCTAATAAAAACACTGATATTTTCAAAAAAGTTCAGTTTAATAGAAGTCTATTTATCCTAAGGAGCTAAAATGAATTAAATAATTATTAATATTATATTAATAACAAATTAATAAAAATGTTTATAACATACAAAATGAGAGAGATAAATCTCATAAATAACATAAGTGCTTCCCAGAATTGTAAAGTCTGACTAAAACAGATAAGGCTTATTTTTTTTCCCTCTGCCTCATCAGGCTCACAGAGGTTATTTACATTATTTTGATATAGAATAATCATGTGTGACCATCTCATACACTGCAGTTGAAATTTAAGTAAATCTCCAATTGAACTAATCCATCATCACAATATTTAATCGGATTTATTTACTTTAATATAATCCATTGTCTAAATTATCTGAGTATTTAATCTTACTTTTAGTAAGCAAATACAATGTCACAAAATAACCATTATAATTTATTACCGCTTTGAGTATCTCAATCACTCACTATTAGAACTTAGTCATTCAGAATATTTTATATAAATTTTCTAACTTCCATTACGGCTAGTTTAAAAGATGAAATTTCATCTTTTTTACCAAAACTCCATAAAAGGCATTACTATTTCATGTGTTTTTTCTGTAACTAATAAGTTTCATTTTTTTTAAAGATTGTATTTAATCATTCATGAGACACAGAAAGAGAAGCAGAGGCACAGGCAGAAGGAGAAGCAGGCTCCATGCAAGGAGCCCAATGCGAGACTCTATCCCAGGACTCCAGGATCACGCCCTAAGCCAAAGGCTGACGCTCAATCACTGAGTCACCCAGGCATCCCAAGTTTCATTTTTTAAAAAGATATTATTTATTTGAGAGAGAGACAGAGAAAGCATGAGCAAGGGAAAGGGAAGAGGGAGAAGCAGACTCCCCCGATGAGCAGCTGGAATGCAAAATTGATCCCAGGATCCTAGGAGCATGACCTGAGCCCAAAGCAGCCGCTTAACCAAGTGAGCCAACCAGGCAGCACCCCCAGTAAGTTTATTTTCTAAATACTACAAACAAGTCTGACTTATGATGGTTCAACTTAAAATTTTTCAACTTTCTGATGTTCCAAAAGAAATATGTATTCAGTAGAAATTGTACTTTAAATTTTGAATTTTGCTCTTTTCCCCGGCTTGAGACAAACAGTAGACATTCATTCTCTCCTGATTTGGGACCGTGGCAGTGAGCCACAGCTCCCTCCCAGTCAGCTATGCCACCATGAAGGTCAAACAACTGATACACTGAACAATCATTCTGTACCTATACAGTGCTTGGTTTTGCACTTTCAGTATAGTATTCAAGAAATTACATGAGATATTCAATACTTTATTATAACATAGACTTTGTGTCTGAGGACTTTGCCCAACTGTAAGTTAATATAAGTGTTGTGAGTATGTGTAGGTAGGCTAGGCTAAACTGCCATGTTCTACAAGTGCATTTTCAACTTACTGAGGGTTTCATCTTACAATGAGTTTATCATTACATACTCTATCATAAGTCGAGGAAGATCTGTAACTTCTTCTCAAAGTTCCTTTTATTTATTATTTTTTAACGATTTTATTTATTTATTCATGAGAGATAGAGAGGCAGAGATAGGCCGAGGGAGAAACAGGCTCCATGCAGGGAGCCTGATGTGGGACTCGATCCTGGGGTCCCAGGATCATGACCGAGCCAAAGGCACATGCTTAACCACTGAGCCACCCAGGAACCCCTCAAATTTTCTTTTAAAATGACAAATATATTTTGTTAAAACTATATGGATTCTAGAACATATTTAGTGTAAACTTCTGCAGATTTTAAAACTATCACCCTCGAGAATTGTAGGCCTTTTGATGAACAAGCATCACTTTCTGAGCTTATTTTGTTTAAGGAAACTTACTCTGCCAGCCAGGAAGAGTCTTGCCAGGAACTGAAGCTATGGATACCTTGTATTTGGACTTCCAGCTGCCAGAACTGTGAGAAATACGTGTCTGTTGTTTAAGCTACTCAGTCTAAGGTATCTTATTATGGCAGCCTGGCTGACTCCTACATCTGCCAATATCATATTACCTCAGAATGAATTACTACTCAAAATAATATGTAATGTATATGGACCCAAAGCAAGTCATCTCTTTTCTGTTTAGAACAGTAGAAATATAGATGATGTAGCCAGTTCTTCATGGCATTAACTTTATGTTTTTCATTAGTCATAACATTAGCAGCTGTGTTTCTCCTTACTAAAAGATCCTAGAAATAAATGCAGGTGTTCCTGGAGAGAAATGCAAATGATATCAGCTTCTCCATTTTTTAATCTACTGAGTGTTTAATTATGGTTGCTGTCTTTAGATTTTATTTATGTTAATAGTAATACCTTACAAAATAGATGAAGAGCAAGAGTTAAAATTTCAGAAGAGTTCATGAATTATTCTTATCATCAATCACGTCACTGTTGACAAATGCTCCATATGTTCACAATACCTCTTGCTTTGCTTGATTTTTTAATGTGCTTTGAATATCAATACTTGAATAAAACCATGTCTAAATTTTAAAAGGAAGACAAAAAGCTACTCTGTAACTTTAAATGTTAATTTACCTTTCTTATCTGTTACAAAATCTTGATTTATACTCTTTGCTATATTTACTTATATATGTATCTTACTTACTCAACTAAAATGGGAACACTATAAAGCAAGAATCCATGTTTTATGCTGTTTTCTGATTTTAACAACAATTAAAGGGCAATATTTCAAGAAGTGTCATGAGGTAGTTTATAAAATTTTATAAATTAGAGTTGTTCATAAAATATTCTGTAATTCTCCCTAAATCTCCTTCTGACTTTTCACCAAGTAGCTGTGACTTGAAAGTCTTCGATACCTTTCATGCACTGACAGAAAATGACTTCAGGCAAGTTACTTAGATTCACTGTGTTTCATTATGTCATTGAAAAGAGGGATGTTAAAGGGCACCTATCTTATTTTTCTTGGGGGGATTACAGGTTTTGTAAAGGGCAAAACATAGTGCTCAATATAGAAGTGTTATATAAGTATTGGCTACTCTTTTCTTAACTATTTTTTAAAGGTTTTATTTATTTATTCATGAGAGACACAGAGAGAGAGAGAGAGGCAGAGACACAGGCGGAGGGATAAGCAGGCTCCACGCAGGGAGCCCCACATGGGATTCGATCCCGGGTCTCCAGGATCATACCTTGGGCTGAAGGCAGGCGCCAAACCGCTGAGCCACCCGGACTTCCCCTTTCCTAACTATTATTAATAATATTAATTAATATTAATTTATGTTATCTTTTATGGAAATCTCAGTATATGCTAAGGGGCTTCTGCAAACATCCCCTGAACACAGAGGGATACATAACAAACCCAGCCAAATGAGTCCAGTCAGCAATGCCCAGTGGCTCCAAGCTCTGACTACTGTGATTCAGTACTCCTGATCCACCTCTTTTGGGGACTGATAGAAACACCCCAACCTCTTTTACTACCACAAGTCCTGTACCTTTCTATAAATTCAGAAGTGAATTTGTAATCTGCATTGGTGAGAGCTAACATGCTGTATGGAAAGCCATGTATTGAGACTTTTTTTTTTGAAGTTACTATTTATTTAGAACAATGTTGCCACATGGAATAGTGGGGTTTTTTTTATCATAATTATTTATAATTCTCACAAAACTTTTGCAAGTAGTGCACAAGGAAGCATGCTTGAAAAGCAAATGGCTTGCTTAGTCTTATGCAGCTAAGGAGTGACAAATATTTGTTTCACCTCTGACTTATAGGACTCAAAATCATATGCTATTTTCTTTTTTTTAAAGATTTTATTTATTTATGAGAGAGAGAGAGAGACAGAGAGAGAGAGGAGACAGAGGCAGAGGGAGAAGCAGGCTCCATGCAGAGAGCCCAATGTGGGACTGGATCCCGGGATCATAGGATCATGACCCCAGCCAAAGGCAGATGCTCAAATGCTGAGCCACCCAGGCATCCCAAAAATCATATGGTATTTTCAAAAGATTGATAAGATCTGAATGTATAAGAGGACTAAAAATGTACACTCATAGTTTAAAAAGTCTTCATTGTAAATTTTCTATTAGGAAAATTAAAATACTGGTACAAGAGACCATAGCCTACAGTCATCTGTAAATGGAAGTCAAGGAGTTTGTGAATTTAACTGTAAAGTTTTGTTTTTATTAACCTCAAACAGAAATAGATTATTTTTTTCAATCATAAATATGGGAAATAAATAAAATTACCATATTTGTCAGCAATAGAACTCTAAGATTTTTAACATAATATTGCAGTTTTTGTGATATCCCAAATAATTATTTCTTATTACTACTTCAAAATTATCATTGTTATTAAATATGTTACGATATCTTATCTTATTTGTAAGGAAACACATAAATTCTATTTTTGTGGTTTTATTTTGATACGTAAACTTTACACAGTTTGTTTCCTTTGCACATCTACAGCTTTTATTTTATGTATTTAAAAATTAATCTGAACAGTGGTTCATTATCTTTACTGGACTGTCCAAAGGACTCATATACATTAAGAATTTCTTTACTGCAGGACACCTGGGTGGCCCAGGGGTTGAGCGTCTGCCTTTGGCTTAGGGTGTGATCCCAGTTTAGGAATTGAGTCCCACATCAGGATCCCTGTAAGAAGCCTGCTTCTCCCTCTGACTTTTGTGCTCTGTGTCTCTCATGAATAAATAAATAAATAAAACCCTTATAAAATAATAATTTCTTTACTGTGATATATGGGTACCTGAAAACATGAAATTTTGACAAATACATCCAAAACATGGGATGATTTTGTTAAGCAAAAAAAGGCTTATGACTTCCTTGCATTTCACAGGGTATGGAAGGTAATGCAAAAAACCATAATTATACTATTTACATATCTAGAATTTCTCACATCTAACTAATGGCCTTAAAAGAATGGGATAGGTCTAATATTATAACACGGTGGGTTAACAGCTCCCAAGATACCAAATGAAGCAGATTTCTGATATCTTTTGAGAACACTTACTATCATGGTGTTTTGGTCAAAGGAGAAATGACCTATGGAAAATATCTGGTCATTTGCATTTATCATGATTTTTATTCCCTGGATGGGAAAAAAGACATAAAATAAAAACAACAAATTTGAATATGTAAAATGGGAAAAAACACAAATACAATGGAATGGGGATAGAGATGAGAACAATGTTACTTTATAAAACAAAAGAGAAATTTTATTTCACATATGAAATGCTTTTTGACTAATTCGAATGGTAATTTTGCTGAATAGCAGGGCCCCAAGATAGAAGAAACTACTTGCTAAAGGAAAATTTGGGTGGTGACCAGAAATTTGGTTTCCATCCTATTCAGTCTTAAGAATCTCACTGTCTATGAAGCTGCTTGTCATGAACCGAGGGCATTTCAAAATTAGATAATAGAGAAGTTCAGTGAACTGTAATGTGCATTAAGAAATAGAAAATTTTTATGTTACCTTTGGGGAAAATGTCCTTTGGTTCCACTTGAGATATGCTGTCACTGATCTGCATTAAACATAAAATGTAATATTGATTTTTAAATGCATTTTAAAATGTATTCTACACATACTACTTAGATGAGAAGTCTTCTTTTATGCTTACAATAAAAACCTTGATATTTCTACGTGATGACTCCAACTGATTTTATTTTATATTAATTCTTCACCAAGCCACAATGATTTAATAATTTAACTAACTACATGAAATTAATTAGATCTAACAGCTTATAATTGTTAAGATGTACATTCTTTATGTCAACTCTTGCTATCTGGCCTAATATAACTTAAACAATAGCACTAAATTTATAACTATATCTCTACTTAGATATATGTATATATTTATGTAAAATCTCATTTGAGGAGAGATGTGCCATGTGTGAATTGGCACAGGGCATCTGTCCAAAATAAATGAGAACCTTTGAACACTAGCTTTTTGTAAATATTTTTGTTCGGATATGTTAGATTTACTTAAAGCTTATTTTAAAAGAAAAAATATTACCTTGTTTTACAGTCTTATTTAGTTACTGTTTTTGCACCTGATTGCTTAATTATTTGAGTTTTTCATAAACATCTGCTAGGTGCCAGGGTGATATTCTGCTGGAGTGGTCAGAATTTCTGCCAACTAGTTACTCCGCTCTAGTCTAGAAAAGGATAATAAATTAACCATAAAAGATACTATTATGTATCACAACACAAAGATATATGCATTTCAATACAAAATCTGGTTTGTACTGGTTCTGCCTTCACGGAATTCCAGAAGAAGGTGTACTATGAGCACAGGTGCAATGGAGACATAAACAAAGGCTGTGGGAAAATGGAAAATGCAGTGATCCTTTCTGACAGGTAGCAACATCAAAGTAACAATTTTAACGCAGTCTTCTCCTCTCTGTAGATATTACAGACCATCGAAAATTGGCTGGTGAATATCCCCCAAAATAGTGTAAAGGCTATTAAAATGGCTAGATTTTTATTTTTAACCTGTCAGGCAACCAAATAAAGGATACATAGAAGGAAGGATACATAGAAGGAAGGAGAGAAGGGTAAGAGAGAAGACTGTATACATTACTCATTGAAAGAGTGTGAACCAGGGGCATCTAGGTGGCTCATATGGTTGAGCATCTACCTTCCACTCAAGTCATGATCTCTAGGTCCCCAGATAGAGCCCCACATTGGGCTTCCTGCTCAATGAGGAGTCTGCTTCTCCCTCTCCCTCCGTCTCTCTCTCTCAGATGTATAAATATTTTTTTTTTGAAAAAGGGTGCAAACCCGTAGTTAGTTAAACTATAAATTTTGTAATTCTGAAATTATAACAAAACAAGTTTTGAGTAGAATAGCAGCTCTTTATATCAACTACCTATATATATTATTTGAACTCACAACACTGTACCAATTTTTAATGATTTTAATATGACAAGTGAGCTTGCTTCTTTTCAAAGTTACCTGGTAGATACTGGATTAATGATGACCCTGTAGTAAGGGAAAATTGTGCAAATTGTTTCTATGCTTTTTAAAAATAACTTTATTAAAGAATAAAATAAATACCAAAAATGTCACACATATTTGAAGTTTACAATTTGATATATTTTGACATATGTATACAGCCATGAAATATCATCATAATCAGGATAATCAACATATCCAACACCCCATAAATTTTTCTCAGGCTTCATTGTGATCAATCCCTGCCACACTCTCTCTATTGGACTCCAAGAAACAACTGATCTACTTTCTGCCACAATAGATTAGCTTGCAGTTTTTAAAATTGTATGTAAATGGAACTATATGTTATGTGTATGTTTTTTGTCTGGATACTTTCACATAAGGTAATTATTTTGGGATTCATTTATGTTGTTGCATATACTACTTGTTCATTTTTTTAAGTTTATTCCTTTTAAGATTTTATTTATTTATTTATTTATTTATTTATTTATTTATTTGACACGGAGAAGGACAAGCGAGGGAGCTGCAGGCAGAGGGAGAGGGAGAAACAGACTCTCCATTGAGCAGGGAGCTGGATACGGAACTTCATGACAGGACCCTGGAATAGTGGCCTAAGCTGAAGGCAGATGCTTAACCCACTGAATCACCCAGGAACCCTTCTTTTAAGTTTGTATTTAAATTTCAGTTAGATAACACATAGTGTAATGTTAGTTTCGGGTATAGAATTTAGTGACTCAACACTTAAATACAACACCCAGTGCTCATCACAACTGTTCATTCATTTTTATTGCTTGGTAGTATTGGATTTAACAGGCATACCAACATTTTTTTATCCATTTACCTGGGTTGTTTCCAGATTATGGTAGAAAAGAAAAGAAAAGAAAAGGAAAAGAGAAAACACAAAAGAAAGTACAAAACTCTTTACGAAAATGGCAATACTACTTTATATGCCCACCAGCAATGTATTAGCATCCCATTTCTTCCACAAGTGGGAACTGACATTACCACAAGCTCTGTGTCAACTCCAGAGACTATTACCTGACAGAAAAGATGGTTCTTTCCCCAAAACTCTAGTAGTTTCTTCACTGACATGCTATGCACTACTCAGCTGAACACATGAGGGGAACTCTCCCCACACATCCCTCTTATTTCTGCTCTTCTGTCCTGCAAAATAAGTGCCTTGGCTTCTGTAGAGATTCAACTCCATTTCTTTCACCTTAGGAACTTGTAGGGTTGAACCTAATCTCCAAATACCAGACAGCAGTTAGGAAATTCTCTCAATGTAGTTAACTAAGACAATCTTAGAACTCATCTCATTTGTTTCTCATTTCACAGGGATCACTGCAATTTAACTTCTCATGTCTATCGTCTTAAAAATCATTGTTATTTTTTTTTTTTTTTCTGTTTCAGGAAAGAGACTTAATCTAGTCCAGGGGACATCATCTCGGCTAGAATTTAATGTCCTCTATGATTTTTTCATGCATAGAACTATAGAAACTGTCCAGGTACAATCTTCCAAAGGAAATATGATGGAGATTGAAAAAGAAATTAGCTAAAAATTCAGAAACTTAAATAAAAATTATATATAAAATTATATAAAAATTATATATATAAATATATATATAGACCAAGATATATATATATATATATATATATATATATATATATATATATATACAAGATAAGCTGGTCTATTGTTTTAAAATTTATTTGCAACCCTAATCATGGGCCAGTTTTAACATTGTCCTATAAATCTAAGATAAAAATATATTATCACTTAAATGGATTGTGGATCCACGAATTTCCTTTGTAAAAATGTTTGTTTGATACAAAGTAAAGTGCAAAAATGTTTTTATATGGCGTTTTATAATATTTTTAGCAGATGTCATGTATCTAGATCACTACCTACTTCATTATTAAAACATTGTTAAATTATGGAACATGTCATAGCTTGCTATAGAAACTCTATCTTTCCTTATTTTCCATTGAAAAACCATAATGCCTTCTTTTCTTTGGGTGGAAATACAAAAATAAATGTAAAATAAATAATAAGCAATTAAAAATTAATAGTATCAGAAAAATAAGTAGTCCTGCTATTTAATTTGCATCTTTTAAAATTGGGAACAAATTATTTTTTATCTTGCAGATACACTATGTGTTTATTCCATAGTTCAAACATTCTTGACAGGATTTCTCCATGATAACCTTTCTACTTTAGTATGTATTATCAGTTGTTTATAATCAACTTTTATAGTATCATGTAAAACAACAATCTTTAATGATAATACATTTTATATAATTTATAATATACTAACCTCTTTATCATTTGTGATTTTACTATGCCACTAAACATGCTATTTATTTCAGCTGACTTTTTTTCATTGAAATATTTCTTCAGTGAAGGAAGCATTCTGTTGATTTATATTCTGGCCTATGTTTCTTAATATGGATAACTATTCTAGTATGTTTTCCTGTAACTGTAGCTCTGTCATCAGATTATATTTTACAACACCACTTAAACTTCAGGTTATATATATTAACAATGTAAACCTTCATAGTTAAGTTCAATAATACTATTTGTGAGCAATTAAGCTGAACACATGTCCTCTCTTCATATCATTATTATATTCAAATTGAACATATGCTGGAAGAATGTCTATGTTATATATATATATATATATATATATATATATATATATATATATATATTCATCACATTATAATGAAAGTTGCAGTGCTAAGTGTATTTGCTATATGACTTAGCCAAACTATGAGCTATGCTGTCATTGGAAATTGATACTTTGGTTAACTTCTTGGCCAAAGCTTAATTTTACTCAATCACATATATTTGATGCAGGTTATGATTAATATCCTGTCAACTGTATATAAGTATTTGTTTTAGTTTTAGTCTTAATTTATTAAGAAGGACAAAGCATTAAGGTTGATATGTGAAATACTGCATGCTGTCTTCTATTGGCTCTAAATATGGTTTCCTTTCTGTCAAAGAGGTTGTGAAAAATTACTGGTTATACTTTGCATACAAATGCCCCTTATGTAAAATCGCAATGCAAGTTTTCTCTCAAATGACATGCTTATATCATGGATTTGTAGACCAGTACTAATTCATGTAGTAGCACAGGTATAGTGTGATTTTCTAACAGCTTTGATTTTTTGGTGATGTAATGAATAGTGTCTTTATAACCAGTGAAAGGAAAATGGAAGGAGAATGTCTATCCCAACCAGGCAGGTTGAGATCACTTGTCTCCAACATTCTGTCATCAATATTCCTCGTGCTGCATACTTTCATTGTGAAAATGCTGATCTAAGAATTGAGTGGATTGATATTGGTAAGATGACTGTGCTTGAAATGTTTGCGTTTTTCTGGTCTGCACTGAACTATTAATACAAGAGAATTTAGATGGAGGATGGGAATATAGGGATCAGTAAGGGTTTATAGTTTTGGTAAAGGGAAAGAGTAGGGTTTAGGGGAATCATGAATATAGGACATTTGGAGAAAGATTTATGTGTGGATTTTCCTTCTCATTATCTGTAAGACTTTTTGAATTTCATAACCTTTATCCATTAAACCAGAATTGACACTATTCTTTATATTCCAGTTGTTACGGAGTTGTCTATTTCATAAGAGAGAATATGCCTTCACATCAGTCTAGCTAGAGAGTAAAACAACAGCCAAAGTCCTCCAAAATATTTAACATGCCTAGTAGTTATGGCTTGCTTTTCATCTCTCTGATTCAAATGTTTAAACTCTTCGATAGTTTTACTGCCCAGGATTGATGGGCTCGAGCAGAAGCAGCTTATCACTGTAAGTCACACTTGGTTGCCAGGCTTAACTCAAAGAAAATGTAAAATAACTTCAGGCATTCTGATATTCATAGCAGTTTCTGTAATACGTACAGAAGAATGGAAAATGCACAACGTCATACTGAATTGTTCGCTTAAGTCCATTGCATTTGATAAGTCATGAATGTTTCTACTATAATGTGAGGATAGAAATAATGAAAAATAATCTGGCTTGAGGAATAATAAAACATATTTTGAGATAGTTGGGGGGACATATTATTTATAACCAATAATATTTTACAGTTTCTGCTTTTTTATTTTCTTTTTACAAATATTTCCTATCCTGAGCTACGAATTTTTTTTTTGAGCTACGAATTTTTATATCATATAAACTGGCTGCATTGATATTCCAGATAAAGGTGCAAGGTGGAAGCCCACTGAAAGCCTCTATGAATGTAATGATCATAAGCTAAAGCTCCATTCAGAGATGTACTTCTTTTTGTCTACCAGAGATGTGTTGCAATCGTGTTAGACTACTGATGTACAACTTCTATCTCTTTAAGTAGACACAAACCCAAGAAGATTGTTATTGGAAACTGGGAACATAGGGAAGACACATACGCAGTAAACTTAATTCATCTGTTAACGAAAAGGAAACTGTATTTTTTTCTTATATGTTTGTTATAATGGATGCAGAGAAGATGCAAAAAGGCATTTAGAGGACTTTGAACAGATGCTGCTTAAAATGGAAGATGCAAAAATAATTCCAATGCTAAAAAGCAGCACTGCGATCAATAATTATTAATAACATAATTATCTATATAATCTTTATACTAATTTCATATACTGCGTATAATATATTACAGGGATAGTATTCCTAATTGGATAAAAGCATTTTAAAGCATCAGTCATGATTTCACCTAATGCTTTAGGGCAAGTGAACAAAGTGAAATTAAAACATGTGCCACCTAGTGGCCAAGAAACATATGGCTCTTTAATTTTATTATTTGGAAAATGGAGGAGAAAATCCTAATTACCATTCCTCCTGTTTCCAAGTGAACTGGAGGAATATATCTGGCAAAGAAAATTCGCACCCAGAAGGAGTTAAAAATGGCAAGGAACCTTTTAGCAGGACTATTGCAATAGGGGTTAAGACTGTTGGCATAGGGAGAAAGCAAAACTTCAACTAGTGAAACAAAAACCAGGAGAGGTTTTAATCACTGAGTGTGACAGTGGAAAAGCACTGAAGGACTTTGGGGCTAAATTGCTCAATGTGATTAGGCTATATTCATTTGCTAATGGCTCCTAGAGAAGTCAGGATCCTACCCTTCTTGATGATTTTAAGGCACTACCTTCCTTGATGTTCGCATTTCAAAGGGATGGATTCCAGGTCCTTGAGAATAGCATTCCCAAATTCCTGGCAAGAGGTGGGGAGAAGATTTACATCTTAAAGGGTGGAGGAAACTTGACAATCTTACATCTTCTAGAGTGAAAGTTCTAAAAAATGGTAGGTCAGAGGACTGCATTCAGGGTGAAACCTAACACTCAGTTGAATGAACAGAACTTTAATGCTATCTTGGTCAAAGCCCGCGCACCTTCACACAAACACACACTGTTTTTCCTCTTTCTGCACTGTTTCTTGCTAACATGGTAGATGGTTTGGGCAATGATTTTAGTTTTCATAAACATATTTATATGCCATGAGATATCCAAAGTAGTTCAGTTTTGTTAGTTTATTTTTTTTTCATTATTAATTGATCACCTGTCACTTGAGAAAATACCACAAAATAGTTTAAAAGGAAAAGTTTCATGGATCCCTGGGTGGCTCAGTGGTTCAGCGCCTGCCTTTGGCCCAGGGCGTGATCTGGAGACCCTGAATCGAGTCCCGCGTCAGGCTCCCTGCATGGAGCTGCAAGCTCCCTCTGCCTGTGTCTTTGCCTCTCTCTCTCTGTCTCTCTCTCTTGAATAAATAAATAAATGAATCTTTTAAAAAATAAAATAAAAGGAAAAGTTTCTAGAAATCGAGATGTGTATTTGGGAACCAAGATGCGCACTCAGGAATAATTAAAGCGTAGTGAAATTTTTCCTTCCTTCCTTTCCTCCTTCCTATTTTCCTCCCTCCCTTCCTTCCTTCCTTCCTTCCTTCCTTCCTTCCTTCCTTCCTTCCTTCCTTCCTTCCTCTTTCCTTCCTTTTTATCTGTTATCTCAGTTTCTACTTACAATTTGTGATAATCATACCACATACTGGTATCTGTTCCCATATGTATCCTCTCAATATGCTGTGGGTTATCAAAGAGTTAGTAAACCAAATGATAATCTTCGAATTCTGAATCTGAAATTAAATTTACCTGTCGGATTGTGCTTTAATTTATAATTGCACTTTTATATTTTCCCAGGTTTTTGTTGTCATATTGTGATATATAAAATTGAAAAAGAAACGCGAACTAAAAACAAAATGTATGTGCCCCCTCTTACTTTTCACAGAAGAAAAAGGGATGATTTTTTGGAGAGGAATTAAAGGAGAGACCTTCATACATAAGATGCCACTCTGGATCACTTATCAGAATTTTGCATTATATTTATTTTTTGCAGATATTTTCAGAATGAATCTATGGGTTTGAGTTAATTTGTCTCTTTAAATAACTTTTTTTAAAGTGTATAATTTACCAACAACATTTAAAAAAGTATTCCAGAACCACACTAAATTGGGGGGAGAGGGACTCAGTTGACTTACTATCAATTATCTCCAGTATAACATTTTTGTAGGCAATTAGAATTTCATTAAATAATGCTTGGAAATTATATTGAGCCCTGGAACAGCTTGTCACTGAAGAAGCTTGGGTGAACCTGATGAAATATTGTGTATAAAACAAATACATGTCCATGTGTCCTTTTTTTTTTAAGATTTATTTGAGAGAGGGAAAGCTTGTGCACGTGTATAGGAACACATGTGTGAGTTGGGGGAGAGGCAGACTCCCCACTGAGCTTGAAGGCATGGGGCTCATCACATGACCTAAGATCATGACCTGAGCCAAAATCATGCGTTCACAGCTTAATCAATTGAGCCACCCAAGTGCCCTTCTATGTTTCCTTCTTATGTCTTTTAACTATTCTGAAATCTTCAAATTTGTTAAAATTTAACAAATATGGTTTATTCTTTAGTTTTGAGAAAACTGGCAATAAAGAAAGCATAAGACTCACTAAAACTCATTTTATATAATGTTCTCTATACCTTCCAGCTGACAGTGAAACAAAACCTTTAAATAGGAAGATAAGTATTTAATGTGCTTCTAATTCTTTTATTGAAGAAGCTTGTAAAGTTTAGAAGACTTTGAAAAATTCATTCAAATGTAATCATATTCCAGTATCTATACATATTCCAAATGCACCCATCTACCATATGTGGGACTGAAAGTAAATAGAAATGAAAATATTTCATGTTACAAATGATGTGGATGAAACAATCATATTGTGTAGTAATATATTCTGATTTGGAGGATGTGTAGCATATTACTAATACTGACCCTTCTTTTAATCAAGAAGCAGCCATAACTCCATTTTGCACAAATATGACATGCCCTATCTTGCATTTTTCTCAGACACTCCTGGAATATCTCTCTTCCTAATAAAAGCCATTTAATGTCACCCACATTTCTGGACTTCAAACCCTTCATTAAAAGGATCATTCCCTACTTTGTGTCCCTGCAATGACCAATTCCGCCTTTCCTATGATATCTACACTTTTATAAATTCTCCTTTAACGTCAGAGAAGTCCCTTTGAGTGAATAACTGTTCAATTTATCCTCTCATCATGAAGATCAGACAAAGAGCACTGGTAAAATTAACTATGGAATTATAACAGACACCAGAGAAGTCATATTTTTTCTCCTTCTCTTTACTGTTTTAAAAAGCAATTGCACAAAAGAAATATATCACATTGTTATATATACACAAAATTATATATATATACATATATATATGAACATTATTCTTCAGTAAAGAAGAATGATGTCTTAATCCATGTTACAACATGGAAGAAGCTTGGCAACATGCTAAGTGAAAGAAGCCCATCACAAAAGACCATATATTATATGCTATATAATTTCATTCATATGCAATGTCCAGATCAGGGAAATCTATAGATGCAGAAAAAGTAGATTACTATTTAGATTAGATTTGATTGGGGCTGTTGGGAGGGGAGAGATACTAGGGAAATGATAGCTAAAATATACAGGACTTCTTTTTGAGGTGAAAAAATGTTCTAGTGACTGTGGTGATGGTTGTACATGTCTTTGAATATACTGAAAAATATTGAACGTAAACTTTAAGTAAGTACATTGTATGGTATGTGAATTGGATCTTAATAAGGCTGTTAAAAAATTCATAGGTTAACATGCTAAGTGAGAACCAAGAGGGATCCCTGGGTGGCGCAGCGGTTTAGCGTCTGCCTTTGGCCCAGGGCGCCATCCTGGAGACCCGGGATCGAATCCCACATCGGGTTCCTGGCGCATGGAGCCTGCTTCTCCTTCTGCCTGTATCTCTGCCTCTCTCTCTGTGTGTGTGACTATCATAAATAAATAAAAATTGGAAAAAAATTAAAAAAAAAAGAACCAAGAAATATTGAGCTTGCATTTTTGTTTCATATATCTTAAAAGTCAACAAATATGTTTAACAAGTTTTTCCTTGATAATATGATATTTTCTGTGATCACAAGATGGCAAACTTAGACTCAGGGTCTTTTTACTTATTATTATTATTATTATTATTATTATTATTATTATTTTTTTTTTTTACTATAAAGCCTTAATGTGACTGATATTTACAGCATGATTTTTTAATATCATTTAAGGTTTCTATGAGCAAAGAATGTGGTTGTGCAATTTACTCCTTTTCAATATCTTTCCCACAGTAACATTTTATGTTTCCTGTGAACAAGCATTTCAATGTATAAGTGAGGAAATCTCTAGCTTTACTTGAACTTATAAAGGAAAAGCGGTCAAAAAATTTAATCAAGTGATGTAAAAATTAAAAAGAATCTCATTTATTCTTAGATCTAATATTTATAAATTAGCTATACAAGAAACTAAATATTTTATTAACTATCAAATATTAATGTAATATCACTGAGGAAAAAAATCCAAATTTGCATCTGAATTTGTAGATTTACATTTCCATTTATAGATTGTAGTCTTTTTCTTTTCTTTAGATTTCCTGGAGAAGTTTAGCATATAAGTTTTTCAGTGATGATCTCTGGAACAAAGTTTATGAAGGAGTCAAGGGAAGTAACGATGGGTATAGGAAGAAGTTATATTGGTATATGGTGGCCACAACCTATAAGCAAGTCTGGAGCTGAGATGGACCTTCAGAGATGTTTTTATGGAACATCACTCACTCTGTAGAGCTGACTGTCCCCCTGAGAGTGGGTCATTTCCTTGAAGAAAACATCTTCCTTAAGCCAAGGGAATTCTGGGAAGGCACTGTATTACAAGCTCCCAGCAACCACAGAAGTGGGGCCCCTGCCCTGAAGGGTGTATTTGGGTTGTGCCTACACTACAGTTTGCAAAATAAAATGAATAAATTGAAAAAAGTGTCTAATATGTATAGAGAGTTACATTAAGATACAGTAGAAGACTGTAAAGTCTAAAAACAAAACCAAACTTAAATACAAAAATTCCATTATGTTGAATAATGAAATATATCATTTCTTTCCATTTATTTTGTATTTATATAACAATTGAAAAATTTAGGCAAACTCAGCCTTAGCATACATGTTGTATGGCAGGTAAATCACATGTGATACAACTAGATACTATCTCTAATGACAATCTAGAAATAAGAATTCAGACTCTCTTATTTTTCTTCCAAATTAGATGATCAGTGATTTCTTTTACTTTTGACTAAAATCTGAAGAAAAAAAAATCCTTTTCACTACTGAAGGGATAACACTCTTTCTTTGCTTCTGAATACATTTGATGAATTTATACAGCTTCTATTACTTATGTAAATCCTCTGCTATGTTTTTTTTTCCCCCTTTAATTGTATATTGTGCTAACCATGTCATCTCAACTTCACTGTCAGGTTTCATGACAGTGAGGTCAGAACTTCCGTATCTTTATAATTTAGAACAAGAACTGTACTCTGATTTATGGATATTAAATCCATGGTGGATACTCAATTATTCTAGTAATACTTTCTGGAACTTTTTTTTTTTTTTCAGAAATTTTAGCAATACAGAGAAGCAGAAGTATATAAAAAATAAGAAAATAAATCACTTCTACTTCCATACCCAGAATTGACAGCCATTATTATTTTGCAATTTGCTAAGAAAATAATGACGTCTTCCTACCACCAACTAGCCTAAACCAAAGTACTGGAAAGTAGGTATTCAGAATCTTCCAATAAAATAATCTGGAGTACATTTTATTAATTTGTCTTCCTTATTAAAGCATTTTCTCATAGTTTTCGGAATTTGGGTTTGCCCATACATTTTGAGTAAGACATACATTTATATATTTCCTGTCCCTACGTCCCTTGTGTGTTGCCTCTAATATTTGACTTGGCAATTGTTTCCAATAAATCCTCTGTAAGGCCCATAGAGAAACAGATCTTAGCATGTCAGTGTTACTCCATGGTGATGAGGAAGAAAACATTCAGTCTTGACAGCTGACATCTGGTATCTGGTCTAGTTCCCATCCGCTAGGTTGTCTTGTTCCCTTGCTGAAAATAAACACTTTCACAGACTATCAACATCAGATGTGGACTATCTGTGATCATGAGGGAACAAGACAAAAACAAGACCATTCTGTAATCAAGAACTGTGAAAACAAACACGCAGCAGAACCACATCAATGACCAAGCATCCCTTTCCACCAGCTCACTTGAGTGGCTATTGCATCTTGTTCTCCAAAGACAACTCGACTCAGCTTCATTCCTCTAACCTACTATATAAAAAACATTATGACACCCAGTCACTTGATTCTTTCTGCTTTCTGACAACACCCACTCGGAAATAGACTCCCATGTCTTTGAACTGTCCTCTCACTCCCTGAATGCTGCACAAATCTTAAAACAAGTGCCGTCAATCACCTTTCTGAGACACACCATTGTTCTGATGGTTTGCAGGCCCCTGCATCACATGGAGTACTAAACACAGCTTTGCTTGACTGCAGGTGCATACCTGCTGATCTTTAACTCTTTTTTGCATCAACTGCGTAATTGAATATCTTGGCTCAATTCATGGTGTGCAGATTCTCTGTATTGTTCTTCTCTAAGCCCATATGCCTAGCTCCCAGATAAACAGTCTCAGGATTTTTCCACCATCTTTTCGTAAATTGAAGAATGGTATCTGTCCTCTCTGAATTTCCACATTAAACCTGAATCATTCTCTCATCTTAAGGGAAACATTTTAAACTCCTTTATTATACTGCTTTGAATCAAAAGCCCAGCAGGTCTGCTCTTCAGCCCGCTCACCATTTTTGTTTTTCTTTTGGGTCCTGCAGAGATGTTTATCTTATCTGAAATACTCATTAAACCATTTTGTTTTTCTCTTTATCTGTTAGCGCTATATGTTTTGGGTAGAGGGACAGTTAAGGATAACTGAACCATCTTGACCAATGAAACAGCATTCAAATGTTGGTTTCATTTCCCTTAAGTTTTAAAACAAAATAAATAGAACGTTATTTATAACATCAAAGTCCCTTTTGACAACCAGCACAAATCTATGCCTTTATTCTATCCCCAAGGCAACCACTCTCATGAGTTCGTGATACATCTTTTCTGTCTATATTTTTCCACTTTTCCACGCAACATGTGCAACCATGTACAATATGTTATTCTTGGTCTATGTTTTAAAATTTACATAAATGGCATCATTGTCTTTATATCATTCTATAATTCTATTTTTTCACCAGACAGTCTGATTTCAGATCTGTCTGTGCTGGTCTCCGTGCTTCTCCGTATTTCCTTTAACTGCTGCCTCCTGGCCAATATATTTAAATACCACCTTTTCACTAAAGGATTTTGTCATAGAAAATAAATATAGTATTATCAGTTCTCATACATATAGGAGAGGAAACAATGTTCTAAGGCTATTTAGAGATGCTTAAATCAACCTTTAAAGTATGGTTATTTTTTCCAGAATTATGATAGATACTGTTTGTGCATGACTTTTCCACATTTAAAGATCTCTGATATGCTCTTAGTGGTCTGTTATCTATTTTTCATACTCTATTACGGCAATTTGAAGTTTTTGCAAAGCTTAACTAAATCTTCTACTCCCTATCTTGCTGATTTTAATTACTTTTCTCCATCAAAGGGTTAATAATTAAGTGAATAAGTTGATGTGTATAATTATCTGACAAAGTCCTAAATTCCACAGAATATTTCTGCCTGTCTTCCTAAAGTTTAAGAAAATCCTTACTTAACAATTCTTAACTTGACTCTGGATCTGGAACTTAAATTCAGCTTCTGTAGTTCTGCCTTCTACCTCGTGGTCTAGCAATTTTACAGTGTGATTGTTCCTTTCCTGAGAATACCTAAACAAATTGCAACTAATTTAGAAGGTCAAGGGAAAGAGCAGAAGAAATAAAAAGACTGTAAATGTGTTGTGCAGACATGTCTGATTGGAAAGAGAGAAAGATGCAGGGAGGGCAAATTTCAGAAGGATAGAGCCTTTCAGGGACCGGATCTTGGATTTAGAATTTTATTTCTCTATATACTAATTAAAGAAGCTATTTAATATTTCAAATGATGTCTCCTTTTCCCCCCTGAAGTTCCTCTAAAATATATTAATTTTTAGCTCTCGACGTGTAAAAACTTTCCCATAATAGCCATTGTTATCTGAAGTCAAGATTTTCCTTTTTATAAAAATAGATGCAACTTACATAGGAAAAAGAAGCAGTTCTGGAAGGAGACTGAAGATCTGACATTTCTTAACAAAAAGAAGCCCTGATAGTTGGTGAGCCATGATTTACAGTGTTTTGGGTTTCCCTGCCAGAGACCAGAAAGAGGCTGCGTGAATAACAACCTGAAAATCATTGACCCCAAAATATGGAATAAATGTAGTGCCAGAAAGTGGTCTTTTGAAGGTTTTATAGGAGACCCAAGGTAAAGTTAGACAATTCCTCTCTTCATCACGAAAGTCACTAGTCAAACAGAATTCTGAGCAATAGTTTTCAGAAACAGCTTTTATTTCTCACCTTTCTATATTATTATATACTAAAATAGTGACTAATTATGAAAAGCATGTACCTGCATTTAAAAGACTCAATCAAAGAATCTGTGGTTTGAAATTGTGGAGTTTAGTTTCTTCATATTAATTTTGATTACTAATAAATTTAGACTCATTCTATTTTTGTTTCTATTTAGTATGTATTTTCTTTGTTTCATATTCCTTTTTTATTTTTCATAGATTTATCTAGTTTTTACATTTCTATTATTTCCCCACCTGTTAGGTATGTACCCATTTAATATTTACTCTGCTAATGATTATCATTTTGCTATTAACATATGTATTCATTTTAGATCTTCTAAGAAGGAACTTTAACATCCTGCTGATTCTCCCTTGCCCAATTTCCACGTTTTGAACTTTAGAATATTAAACTTTATCCGTTCTCTATTCACAGCTTTGAAAATTCCAGTGATGCATGTATTATTAGTAAGCTCCTTCTCTTTTAAATTTCATATCTAGTTTATACTTTCTATTCCTCTAACTCTGTTGATACATCTGGAAACATTTCTTCCAGATGCCTGGGTGGCTCAGTGGTTGAGTTTTTGCCTTTGGCTCAGGGTGTAATCCCGGGATTTCTAGTCCCAGATCGTCCCACATCACACTCCCTGCAGGAAGCCTGTTTCTCCATCTGCCTATGTCACTGTCTCACTCTCTTTCTCTCATGACTAAATAAATAAAATCTTTTAACAACAAAAAAGAACAAAACATTTCTTCGATTCTACCATCTAGTTTGCCAATTCTGATATTGGCTGTTGCACACTCAATTTGGGGGACATTTTCATTATTTTTCCAATGACTATATTTTTATTAAAAGTTTCCATTTTTTCAAGTACATCTGTTCTTATTTTATGAGCATTATGTCCCCACCTCACTTAAACTGTAGTATTTAAAAAAATATTTTTCGATTTTTAAAAGCATTTTAATATATTATTAAACTAATTTAATGAAGTATGAATTTGCCCATTTGTTGGACCTGTTGCCAACCACATCAATATTGTATCAATTAGGGCAGCCCGGGTGGCTCAGCAGTTTAGCGCCTGCCTTCGGCCCAGGGCATGATCCTGGAGTCCCAGGATCGAGTCCCTGCATGGAGGCTGCTTCTCCCTCTGCCTGTGTCTCTGCCTCTCCCTCTCTCTTTCTGTCTCTCAAGAATAAATAAATAAAATCTTTAAAAATATATTGTACCAATCATGGTCCTGGGCTTCCCTTTGGAATTAAAATATTAAAAATATTTTTGTGAACTCATCTTGAATAACTTTCTTTACTCCTTAGACAAACCAGCCATGCAGATTGTCTCTTATTGAAGATTGAACTACTTTGGTCTCTCCAACTGTACAAAAGAGTGCAATTCTGCTTCTAAAGTAGGCAATTCAATTCTTTGTCAAGCAGATACCTTATTTTGTTTCCCTGAATTCCTTTCATAAATGAATACAATCTTTCCAGGGGCAAGTTTAGGACAGTGGAAATAGCTGTTTGGCCTAACCATAATCATGGAGACCAACACCTACCTAGACATTAGTGTATAGATCCTGTTTTATTTCCATGGTTTCTTTAGCTCCCATTCTAAAGCAGGCATTAAAGCATCAGTTTTTATTTCATATACTCAATATCCAGCCCTCCATATACCCCAACTTAAGTTTATAGATTTTCTCTTTATTAAGTTCCTAGTGATTTTCTTTGAGTTCATTATTATTATATCTTTAAATTCTTTACAAATACCCTTTATCTATGTTTATCTATGTTTAGATCAGAGAAAGGATTTTTCTCCCTGTTCCAACCAACTCAGTGGTAATTTTTTTAAATTACCTTTTTAGTGTTTCGTCTGTAAGACTCAGTGCTTTTGTACAGAATCAAGTCACTATTCCATAGTTTTCTTTATCTTCCCCTCTAGAATGTGATTCAAAATACTGGAAGAACTGCTCCAGATCATGCCTGAGTGTGTTTCATTTAAATTGTGTTACTAAGGG
Source organism: Vulpes lagopus (assembly GCF_018345385.1). Taxonomy (NCBI): domain Eukaryota; kingdom Metazoa; phylum Chordata; class Mammalia; order Carnivora; family Canidae; genus Vulpes; species Vulpes lagopus. The sequence continues at coordinate 21,992,359 of NC_054839.1, forward strand.
AATTCTGATTAATATATGATGGAGGAGGAGTAGAGGCATGAACTGGAGGAGTAGAAAAGGAAGATGAGGAAGAAGAGGAAATAATAAAAGATTATGTCTTAAAATGCCAAAGGGTTTTTATTTCCCCCTAGAATACCAAACTCAACCAACCTAACTTGCTCTAAAGTGAAAATTAAAGTCAGTTTTTATTCATATGTCTCCAGTATGAAGCCAAGGGCCTGACATATAGCCAATCCTCAATAGGTATGCATTGCATTACTTTATCATTATTATTGCTGGGAAAAATTGTGGAACTGCAGCTAATTCTGCAAAAACTGTTTAAGGTTTATAATCATTACAAATAAAACATATAGCATGAGGATCTCCTGCCAGATTTCTTCAAATTATATATAGCTGGGAAACATGAGAAAACTTGGTATTCTCTTTTCTAGGGATGATGAAAAAAATTATTTCAGTGTTGACACTTGTCAATTGTTGTCAAGATTAATATTCAGAAAGAGCTGGGCTTTGCTCCCAGGCTCTGTGGTTACAGTGACTTCTAAAGAAACCTGCAGTTCCCAGACCTGCTGTAGAACACTGGCAAATCTAAATGCATGTGTGTTGCCCTGGTGCCATTGCCTTAGCTTGTAAAAGGAAACTCTTACTCTAAAGAATTCTTTGATAGCTGAGACTAGTCATCTTTGCATTTGCCCTTATAGTGAGTGCAGTAAATATTTGTTCCTGCCTTCTCCGTAGCATTTATCTCAATCCATCTCTCTCTTCAACCCATTAAGAATGTAGAGCAACATAGAACTGCAGCAGAAAGAAACCATCAGATTCAGTCGCCATCATCAGGCTAGTAAAATGGCCACGACTTTGTCAGTTTAATTTAGTTCTTTTGTCTCAAATCCCATGGCAAAAGATCTTTTCATCCTCTTTTTTCCTTTTTTTTTTTTCTTCTTATTATCCAGTTCTGAGTAACCTTCATGAAGTCTGCTGGGGCCACATTTGAGGAACTATTGTTTTAAAAATTAGGTTAGTGTTCTTTTGTCTGTAAGATTTTTTTCTCTCTTTTCTATAGAGTTTGGTTAATATGATCAAATTATAATACATAAAAATCCATGTTGCCATAGAAATAATAATAAAAGTTGCTTCTGACACTTTTTCTGTAAAAAAAATTATTCCATTTGAGATAATTCTTTCTTGTGCAGCCTCAAGTTTATTTTTTGACAAAGCAAAATGAACTTAATTATAAAGTTATCTCACAGTTCATTGCCTCTTATGCAAGCATTAGAGAAAAACTTGAGCTTATACTGGTTCAAAGTATTATTTATTAACTGATTTTTTTTGGTGAATATATTGTGTACACAAGCAAAAAGAGGAAAAAGATCAGGTTACTGTACCCTGTTCTGCAAATTATTGTTCATCAAGAGGACAGATTATGGGTGGATGCATGTGAAACTATGAAAACTGAACAATAAATCATTGTTGGTTAATTAATAGTAGTAAGTGCAATATATCTTTGTATACATAGTTTTAAAGTTCAAAATTTTTAGTGGCAAGTCTCACTCTATTATATAAACATATAAAGCAATTAATAAATCTTTCACCATTACCAACCAGGGTTTTTTTGTTTCTTCTGCATGGGTTAATTTTTCCATTCAGTGTAGGAATTAGTTGACTCAGCTAGGAATCTAAAAATTGTGTTGCTAGCAAAGAAAGAAGGCAATTGGCAGACATTCATAATCCAGTTATTGTTTGACTTAAACACTCTAGCTGCCAACTACAAGAGAAAGTGGAAGAGAAAGAGCAGGAATAGGCTTAAAATTCATTTGTTGATTTGGTGGAAGAGCACAATACAGTTTCACTACATTAGTTGCTTTTCATGTTTTATTTCATTAGACAATTTTTTCTAGTCTTGAGGATTTGGAAATGATGTCTTGGTACACAGTTACAATTTAAATCATGTAGCCATTTGTTGTTTTCATTTGAGAGGAACAAATTCTCAATTGAAATAGAAGGGAAACAGAAGTTCCTGCAGCATCTCTTTATTTATCAATTAAAAGAAACAAATGTTTGGCTCTTTTGGAAAACTCAGAGATACTTGCCAGTTAGGAAGGGTGATGGTGATCAAAGAATTGGGGAGCCAAATTTCTTCTAACAAATATTTTCAAGAAAACTTTGCAAGGGAGGCAACAGGTGCATGCTTTCTCACAAATCTAAGAATTTTAGTGCTATATTTTAAGTTTTAGAATAGTACACAGAACAGAATACAAAGAGCCTAAACCTCACTTTCTGTCTTAGTCAATACTGTTCTCTTTATTCTTAAAGTGCAACAATTCAACCTCCCATTGATTCTATGTGGTAACTGCAAACAAGGTGCTTAAAAAGTGCTTTTCCTTTATTTTTTCTGGAGGTTGAAACCTTATAGGATCTATTCGACTGAGAGTAAGCAAGCTCTCTTTTGCAAAGGATCCAAATGTTCCCAGTACAGTAAAAAACAAGACAAAAACCTTTAAAAGCTATCTTAATGTCTCATTCTAATGAGATCTTCTTAACTTTCTAATGCAAACACAGTTTAGTCCTCTCTATTTTAGAAATTGGAGTTGTTCTGTGGCTGGTGGGATGGACTAAGAAAAAGTGTTGCAATTTTACAAAATATTTTCGAAAAGGCATATATGTCTCCGTATGGCCTTTTCTGTAATCCTAGTACTATAGTCAGAAACTATTCTTAAACAATTATCAGTATATTTCTTAATGTGTTATTTTATGACTTAGTTTAGAATCAGTGTTTGTTAAAAATACAGATATGATCCCCTACCACCTGAATCTATATTTTGAGGTAAAGACCTAGGAATCTAGCTATCAAATTTCCCCCAAGTAAATCAAAAATTTGAAAACTATTTTTCAAATGTATATCACACATATGCTTGCTTTACCTGTGTAATCATCAGATACCTATACAGGACTAGTCAAATAGGCCAAGCCATTTCCTAATAATAAACATGAAATAAAAAATGTTAAGGAACTTTATTTAAACTTTATTTAAGAAGTTTTTATGAGGAGTGACATGGACTCTGTCTCTGTTTTCAAGTCTACTCTAAGACTTTGGTAAGTAACTTCATTCCTTCACATGCCAGTTTAAGGCTATTATAGACATAGATAAAACATGCAGAGCACTTGGCACCAATCAAAATGAATTTAGATAATAAAAAGATTAAATGCCATTATTGAGTATTTAATACATGCCAGGCTCTCTCATAACTGCTTTTTATGTACCAACTCATTCAAATCTCACAGCAAACCAGTGAGATAGATGATTTTGTATCTGCATTTTATAGATAAGCAAACTGAGGCAAATGTGAGAAAATTTATTGATTCTAAACTTTAGAGCTGGTAAGTAGAAGACCCTAACCTGGGGCTTTAGTCCAAGTCATGGAATTGAGAAGCACAGGAATACTGGTAGGGGTTGCAGAAGTAATACAAGGAAGCAAAGACAGTATAAAGAGTTCACCATTAGCCAGCTAATACTGTGGGCAACTCAACTTCATACAATGGGGAAAATCAGGAGATGCTGTAAATGCCACATGGAGGGAATATCACATGCAGCAGACAAGGGAGCCGGAGTAATTTTAGAGCAAATATTGAGTCATTAGTTGATGGATACTCCTGTTGATTTTAATTCCTGGACCAATCACATGTAGACAGTCTTGCTTTCCATTGATGAAAAAGGAAAACAGATTTCAGGTACATGGATGCAGATTCTGGTGATAGGCTGCAAACAGAAATAGAAAGTTACCAGGACTATGGGTTGGGCACAAAAAGCGTTTGCTGCAGTGGTCCAACTGGAAATTTCTCATCTCAGGATTATGAGATAATTTCTATTACAGTCTGTTGCTTCTCTATATTTTAACAAAATCCCAGCACAAACCTAGCTCTAACAATTTTAATGTAGTTCATATGTCTTAATGGATTGTTTTGGACTAGTGTCAGCGATTTTGCCTATGATACAACAAATTTGTTTTATTTATTCATTGCAAGATGGCTGAGTTGATTCAACATGCATAATAAATAGGCTCTACACTCAAGGAGTATAATATATTCTAAAGGAAATTTTAGACAAGTTAACAGATAGAGCATACACATCTTCAGGTGAGTTAAAGTGTTGTGTATAAAGTTAGCAAACTTAATGATCATTAGTTGTAATTTTAAGTCAGAACTCAACACAATGAGTCTGCATGTCTTCTAAGCCATATCTGTTGTAAGTAAAGTAGAATTAAAAACTGTGATGATGGGATCCCTGGGTGGCGCAGCGGTTTGGCGCCTGCCTTTGGCCCAGGGCGCGATCCTGGAGACCCGGGATCGAGTCCCACGTCGGGCTCCCGGTGCATGGAACCTGCTTCTCCCTCTGCCTGTGTCTCTGCCTCTCTCTCTCTCTCTGTGACTATCATAAATAAATTAAAAAAAAAATTTAAAAAAAAAATAAAATAAAAACTGTGATGATAAGGCTTATATTGCAGAGAGAGAGAAAGAAGCACACACACACACACATATACACATACACAAAGATAATTTAATGGAGGGTAGAGTGATGTGAAAAATATGAAGACAGATTAAATTGAAAATCATTGTGTACCAATGGCTACTTTAGTTTTGATGGTTAAGAAAAACCTTTAGAGCAATTCAATGGAAAGGAGAATGATGAGAAGTAAGCAGCTTTGCAAAGCTCTAAAGAAATCTAGACCTCAGGGAAATGATTAAAATAGAAATATGCAGTAATAGAAACCTAAATTTAAGTAGGGAGAGAAGAGACTAATAAGAAAAATTAGTAAATCTTCAATGTATTGAAAACTACCGTGTGTCACAACGCACACACACACACACACACACACACGTGCAATGTTACCCATTGATAAAATTGAACTAAGAACACAAATAATAGGGACAAAATCTGAACCCAGATCTGTCTAACTTCAAATTCCTTTACTTGTTCAGTGGTTCTTAAGGCTAGGTGAACAGAGGAATCTTTTGGGAATTAATTGCTCTGGGTCAGTTGTAGGCATCAGCATTAACTCCCAGGCATTCTAACATAAAAGAGAGTGGTAGTTCATTGTCCTGCATCTTGCTTGAAACCAAATAAAAGTGATTAAGGGTTGGCACTCTGATAGACATGTTGTGTATGCCATCTCATTTAATTCTCAAATAATTCTGCAAAGTATTATTAAATACACTTTTAAAAGTGTATTTATTAAAAATAAAATAAAAAAATAAAAATAAATTTATTAAAAATAAATACACTTTTAAAAGTGCATGTATTTTTAAAAGGACAAACATGGTTAGGCTTAGAAAATTTGAGCATGGTGCTAGGAAGTGGCAGAGGCTGGTTTCTGACAGTCTACATAAATAAAAGTCATATTCACAAGTCTATTGATGTTCACCTTTATTGAAGAACATTTGTGAATATTCTAATTTATAGACAGACATGTATAAGGACTCCATGGATTTCACAAAACACAGATGTTGCCTCACTTGGTCAAATTAGTATGACCACCACATCCTACTTATTATGAAAGGATTAAAGAATGTGTAATGCAGTATCACTCCACAATTTACAAATAGATTTTATCAAGAGAAGGGGTTTGCTATCTTTCATATTACCCAACAGATGCTAGCATCATGCTTTACATATTCCAAGCCACATTAAATGGCTGCCTACTAAAGCTGTCCCTGTTTCTCCTCATGGAACCTAAAGAGATTTCTACTTCAGACAATGTGGAACTAAGTTTTTAGTGACTCTTACACTGAGAAAGACTGGATAAATAGCTTGTGGTGTGGATGGTTAAACCTGTTTCAAAATTTTAGAGTGCTAGTAAAACACTCTAAAGGATGCCAAGAGAGACCACAAAGCACTAGGTTCTCTGCTTTTCCGTTAGGGTCAATTGCCAATTTTAGGATCAGCAAACTTTTTCTGTAAAGGATTAAATAGTAAATAGTTAGGCTTTGTGGCCCTTAAGATCTCTGTTGTACTTTAAAACTCTGCTGCTATTGTAGTAGAAAAGTAATCATAGACAACAGATAAATGAATGAGCATGACTATATTCCAATCAAACTTTACCAAAAAAATCAGCATATTTTACTTCTGCTTTAGGTGGAAAATCTAGTTTGCCAACTTTTGTTCTAGGTGGATGAGAGTTTTAGAAGCTACTAACATCTAGGAGGTCATGGTTAGCTGCTAAACACTTAGTGTTTATTTATTTTTTTAAAGATTTTATTTATTTATTTATTCATGAAAGACACACAGAGAGAGAGAGGCAGAGACAGAGGGAGAGAGAAGCAGGCTCTATGCAGGGAGACCGGCCTGGGACTCGATCCCAGGTCTCCAGGATCAGGCTCTGGGCTGAAGGCGACGCTAAACCACTGAGCCACCTGGGCTGTCCTACAGTGTTTAGTATGAAGTGTAAATATCTGACTCTCAGAAGATTTGAAAAACAGCTTAGTATTTTTATGGTTCTGAATAATATTGTAAATTGCCAATGATGTTGCTGAAATACTACATCCTAACCTTCTGCATGAAGTGAATATAAATCTTCTCTGTAGGAAGATATAAATAATCAAAGTTTTAAATTATGTATGCATTTTTCGTATATGATGTATAAGAATCAATGGAAATAGACCAGGCACACTGGAGACACGTTTTCATGATCAAAAACAGGACAGTGCATCTGTAAAAAGAGTTTCTAGAAGCAGACTATGAAATAACTAAACTTAACATATTCAAGAAAGAAAAGGCAAATTTGAGGATTTTTAGTAGGTAACCATAAAATTTACAGAAGGACAAAAAAAGGGATTTTATCATTGGAAAACAAAATTGCACAATTCTGTTTCATAGTAGATTAGATCTTGCTGTATATCAATGAAATAGAACAGAATATAGATCAGAAGAAAATAGAATATTGCCCAAATATCAAAAAGATTAAGAATACAGAAAAAAAAATTAGGGGCATATGGACTAATGTGGGAACATCTGTCATTTGTGTCATAGGAGTCTCAGAACAGGAAAAGCAAGAAAATTGAGATATATAAAAATACAGTTGACAAAATAAGGGTTAGGGTTTTCCACAAAGTTGATGAAAGACAGAAAGCTAGAGATTTAAGAAGCTTAGCAAATTTTAAGCAATAAAAATATGAGGAAATGCACACAGAGGTACATCATAGTCAAACTGCCAAAACCAAATACAAAGGGACATCTTAAAAGTAGCCAGAGCTAGTACTGGTGGGGTGGGGATGGTATATAATTTTCAAAGGGCAGCACATAAAACAGGAAAAAAAAAAAGAAAGAAATACTGAATGTCAAAAGACAAAAGAATTGTACTTTCAAAGTGCAGAAAGCACTAGCTGCCAGCTTAAAATCCTATACACAGGGACATAATGATTGAAAAAGTGAGATAAAGATATTTTAAGGAAACACAACTCATCTATAGTTTGTTACCCTAGATCTGAACCAAAAAAACAAGTATACTAAAGGATAATAATCCTCATGAAAAAGACAAAGAATCCCATTGTGAAAATTCACTAATGCAGGATAAATTAGAGAATGTTACTTATAATTTCTGAATATATCTTTTTCCCCCAAATAATCATGGGACATTTATAACAATTGGCCAACTGCTGAACCTTAAAGTAAGTGTTAAATTTTGCAAAAAATCAAAACCATGCAAAATTTTGGAAAAAATCAAAATCAAAATTGTTTTTCTCTGATGTGAAATTAAGTAAAGTTAAAGTAAAAAAAAAAAGGTAATTAGAAAGCCTCTGAATGTTTGGAAATTAAGAAATGCACTTCTAAATAACCTCTGAATAGAAGAAATCATAAGCAAAATTAGAAATATTGAAATGATTAATAATGAAAATACTGCATATGGAAATTGGCAATATGTAGCTAACCTGTGCTTAGAAAGAAAGCATAACTTTCAACACAATTAATAGGAATAATAAAAGCAAAGAAAATTAATCATCTAAATGTTCATTATAGAAACTTAAAAATGGAGGCCCCTAGGTGGCTCAGTTGGTGAACCGTCTGCCTTCAGCTCAGGTCATGATCCCGGAGTCCTGGAATTGAGTCCCACATTCGGCTCCCTGCTCAGGGAGGAGTGTGCTTCTCTCTCTCTGCCCCTTACCTCACTTGTGTTCTCCCTGTTTCTCTCTCTGTCTGTCTCTCTCTCAGTCTCTCTCTCTCTCGAATAAGTAAATAAAATCTTTAAAATAAATGAAAAAAAAAAAGAAACTTAAAAAAGGAAGGGGTATTAGATAAAATATAGAATATGAATAAAAACAGAAAAAATGTATGAAACAGAAACAAATAACAAGAATGAACTAGCCCAAAAGTAGGTTCTCTTAGAAGTTTAATACCATTGATAACCCTGAGACTGATAACGTAAAAAGCACTACAGAACTCGTGGACATTAAAAAAAATGATCTTAAAACTCATGCCAATAAATTAGAAAGTTTAGATGCTTTAGGTATATAATTACTAAATTTGAATCAAGAAGGAATAGAAAGTTGAAAAGTTTCAAAAATGTTATGGAAATAAAGTATACTTAACATTCTCTATAAAGAAAATTTCAAGCTCAGGCCCAAACTTATCAATGAGTTCTATCAAATGTTAAAGGAAGCAGTAACACCTACCTTACGGAAAATCTTTTAGAAGTTTCAGAGAGAGTGGTAAAAGGAGAAACATTTTGCAATATATTTTGCAAGGCCAGCATCGATTTGCAACTGAAATCTAGCAAGGACATTATAGGAAAGAAAAAACAAAGATTAATGCTTCTCATGAACATAGGTACAGAAATATAAACCAACACAACCAATTCAGCCAACCTGAATTCACTGAACTGAACCTTCACATAAAACAGCAACCTGCTTCATAAAGAATTTTCATTAATCTGTTATGTTAACATTTGAAAAACATCACCTTAACATACTATATTAAAAAAATAATTTTATTTATTGGGGATCCCTGGGTGGCGCAGCGGTTTGGTGCCTGCCTTTGGCCCAGGGCGCGATCCTGGAGACCCGGGATCGAATCCCACGTCGGGCTCCCGGTGCATGGAGCCTGCTTCTCCCTCTGCCTGTGTCTCTGCCTCTCTCTCTCACTGTGTGCCTATCATAAAAAAAAAAAAAAAAAAAAAAGAAAAATCATTCACCCTATTCAGTAGATGCAGATATAGCATTTGATGAAATTAAATGTCTATTAAAAAACAGATATTTATACAAAAAATTCTCTGTAATCTTAGCAGAATAGTGCTTGTAGTGAACTGCCTGAATCTGAAAAACATATTTAAAAAAACTGTATGGACATGATACTTAATCATGACATATAGTAGGTGCTAAATCACTTCTCCCTTCTTTCTCCTTAACACTTATTATAAATGCATCTCTGTATGTGTTACATGCATTATTTAATTTAATCATGCCAGCATCCTCAGTAGCCAGAGTTTCTGAAGTTTTAGCAGTAACTGCAGTATAAGTATGCCATTAAACTAATAAAAAATTTAAAATGTTTACATTCTCACTTATCTTCCCTTAGAGTATTTTAACACCTAGCCAACTAAGAAAATAGGTATTAAAATTGGTCAAAGTGTAAAGAGCAAGAAAAACAAACTAAAGACAACAATGAGCTTTACCTTTTATTCATTTGCAAGCAATTTGGACCTGCTCATAATCCACGCTTTGCCAATGGAGTGGTCATTACCAGAATAATTTTTAGCTTACTCTTTGGTCAAATTTTCTGAAAATGCTCATTTTTCTAATGAATAGTAAATATCCAAGAAAATTGCAGAGCCATTTTCAGCTAAAACCATTCAGCTCTGGAGGTTTGGCTGGACAAAGCTTCCAGAAGAGTTTGCTATAGCTCTTATCTTTATTTGCTTTGACTCTAAATTAATCTCTGTCATTGTATAGTTTGCTTGATTTACAGTCATTATGAAAGGTTGAAATAAGGCAAATGTTTGCTTGAGGGACGTTATTGCTTCAATTTAAAGGAATTGACTCCTAACAACTCTGCTTCATTGCATAAAAACATTCTCATCAAATAAATTCAAGTACAAGAGCTTTAAAATAAGGTCATTCCCTCTTCTTTGCCTTTAGTAAAAAAAAAAAAATTAGTGATGTTTTTGTCCTATTTGTTTTGTATTCTTTTTGTTTTAAGGTGCTTTGGGCAGCTTTAGCAGATGATCACGTATTTCAAAATATGCTTCCTTGATTTTATTTTATTATTATGTTATTTTGTAAAAGATTTTATTTATTTATTTGACAGAGAGAGAGAGAGAAAGAGAGAGAGAGAACACAAGCAGGGAGAGTGGCAGGCAGGCAGAGGCAGAAAGGGAAGCAGGCTCCCCACTGAGCAAGGTGCCCAATTGTGGGGCTTAATCCCAGGGTCCTGAGATCACGACCTGAGCCAAAGGCAGAAACCTAACTGACTGAGCCACTCAGGTGCCCCATATGCTATTTTTCTGAAACAAATCTAGCCTTCTATTTTATTTGATCATCATATCCATATTTCTTATGTTGCAATATAAAAGTTACCAAAGAATATGTGATCATATTTAAAAGATGTTAAAATTACGTACCTAGATTCCTAGTACAGAATGTTTTGTCATGCCTAAGAAACAAGCAAATTCATCAATCAATTAATTCATTTTGAGACCAGTTCGCTTCAGTATAGTAAAAATCATCTCTTGCTCAACAAATCCCTTATTTTGCTTTTGATGGCAATTGATAAAAATGGAAGTACAGACTACTCCTAAGTACCCACTTTTCTGTATTTTAAAATCATCCATCCTCTTTTATTATTTTTATTTTTTTTTAAGATTTTGTTTATTTATTCATAGACACAGAGAGAGAGGGGCAGAGACGCAGACAGAGGGAGAAAGCAGGCTTCATGCAGGGAGCCGGATGTGGGACTCAATCCCTGGATCCCGGGTCTCCAGGATCACACCCCAGGCTGCAGGCGGCGCCAAACCGCTGCGCCACCGGGGCTGCCCCTTTTATTATTTTTCTACATCTTGCTTTACCCATCTCCACTGCAATGTTCTTTGCCATTCCTTCCATTCAGCAGATAGTGGAAGCAGAAAGAAACGAAGCTTGGATCTAGTAATTTGAGACTTTACTACATCTTCCATTAGCCACAATTCACTGAACAAATTGGACACTCTGGTAGACTATGTAAGTAAATAAATAAGTTTCTTTGGCTTACTTGAAAGATCTCTATTTTTCAGCATTTATGATAGTTTATATTAACTAATTTTCCTAACTGCATATGTTTTAATTTATAAAGAATATTCTAGGATCTCCAGATACCCAGTACCAGTTAAGAATGGAGTTCTTGCCAATAATTTAACAGAGAAAAGTGAAATGTATGATTTATGAGGGAGAATAACTACATGAATATTTTGTGTGGGTAGTAGTAAAATGTAGACCCCAGTGGAATGAAGTTGCACTGGTTAAACTAGCTTCAGGGACATTGTGGTGCTGCCCCAACTTCATTTTTGTGTGATTTCCTTTCTGCTGTTATAGCAGCCAGCCTCAAAGAGAGTTTTCTTGCTCAGGACACCAACTAGAACTGTCCTCTGGATCTTTATTAACTTCAAGGTAATATAATTTGCAAATCCATCACACCAATTCCCCTTGGAGGGATGTAGTAGAAGCTTTCAGTGCTCTATATTGGTGTATTCAATAGTTTATATTTTTGAATGTTTATTCTTAGGTACCAATGTCCTTTGATTCCAACAACTACAGTTGCCAAACACTTCAGAGGATTAATTGTGGGCCATTAGACTCACTTTCCCTGGACAGGAGTGACTGGGAGTTTATGCCCATACCCTCTCTCCTCTCCTGCCTAATTCTAGTCTCCAAGTGTTCATTCCTCCACAGGTATCACTCAGGAAGGAGAACATTCCCTCCAAAAGCTCCTGAATATACTGATGGTTTTAAAGTTATTATTTTTGGCATTGGAGAGAATATTATCTGCATGATCTTACATCAGAAAAATTATTTGTATTGGCTTTTAGATTTTATTGAAAGCCTCTTTATCAAATATTCTTTTAAATTTTTATGTGTGGTTGAAACTTGCATGTTCTTTCTTTATTGAATGTGGAGTTCTATATATAGTAGTGTAAATTTATTAATGGTATTATTTGGTATATGTACATACATATACATGTATATATAGATATAGTTTATACATGTATATGTTTAATAAATTACTATATGTAGTATATATATGCATTAATTATAATAATTAATGCTATTTTATCTTTAACAATACTACTTTGTTCCAACTTGACCTATTTGTTTTTGAGAGAGATTTGTTAAAGTCCCTTGTAGACTTTTCTATTATCTCCACAGCTTTTCAACTAAGACTTTATGTATTTATTCAAATGTATTGTTAGGGGCATATATTTTATGAAGTTAAATGTTTTTGCTCTATTACTTCTTTTACCCATCCATGTATTTTCCATTGTTTCTTATGACATTGGTTGCCTTAAATTATATCTTCTCAAAAGATATAATTGACTTGTATTATTTAATTTTTTTAAAATGTTATTTATTTGAGAAAGATAGAGAGAGAGTGAAAGAGGATGAGTGGAGGATGGGGATAGGAGGTAGCGGGTAGGGACAGAAGGAGAGGGAGAAGCAGACTGGGAGCCAAACTTGGGACTCCATCTCAGGGACCTGGAATCATGACATGAGCCAAAGGCAGATGCTTAACTGAGCCAGCCAAGTGCCTCCACAGTTGACTTAGATATTTGTCTGATACACTTTTTCCCTATCAAGTATGTTTGAAATGTCTGCATTTCTTTGTTAAGTCTTTCTCCTGAAAATAAGACTTGGCTGAATCCTGTAGGCTTTTTTTTTTTTTAATTTAATTTTAAAACATCTGAATTTGATAGTTTAGCTTAAGTAATTTCTATATATTTAATTAGTGCTAACAAATAAGATTGATTTCACTCATTGCTCTTCTTATTTTCCACTTGCAGTATTTTTTTTTGTCTTTTCTAATTTCCAGGAGTAAGATTTTATAATGTATTTTCTTTCTTTATAGCAATTATCTTAAGATGTATAGTCATGTTTATCTTTCTCAATGTAAAAAAATAATAACTATCTTTCTATAACAAAACCCCATACTGTTATGCTTATGTATCTTTTTGATCTCCTTATTGCTTTTGTCATCTGTCCTTCATCATGCTGATGTTTAGAATTTTAGTTCTAGCATGTTCTTCTTTTCCTTCTTTTCTTCTTCTGCCTTCTCCTTCTTCTTGACTAAGATTTCATTAGACAATAATCATATCTTTTAAAAAATATTTTATTTATTTATTTGAGAGGGCATGAGGGGGAGGGGTAGAGGGAGAAGCAGACTCACCACTGAGCAGGTAGCCTCACTGGAGGATAGCTGGAACCCAGGATAATGACTGGAGCCAAAGACAGACACTAGCTCATTGAGGCACCGAGGTGCCCCAACAATAATCATATCTACTACAACACTTTCCTGGGCTTATTTCTCTTCTCACTGAGTACCTTTCTCAAGAGTGTTAGACTGTGGAGCTTTATGTGGTAAAGCCTCTGGTACCATGGATATCTGAGAATATTTTTATTACATCTATACCTTTGATTGACAATTTGGATATAAAATTCTAGGTTCAAAGTCTCACTAATATGTACTTAGGCATGGCTTTTTTCCTTCTTTTCTTTTTGTCATAGAATTCACATTTTTAATTTTAGATTTTAGGTCTTTCAGCTTTCTTTAATTTGGGGAAATATTTTCATTATTTCTTTTATATTTTTTACTTTTTATTTGTATTTTTTACCTTCTCCAATGTCAATTATTTTGTTTTTGGTCCTTCTCTTTCTACCCGTCATATCTCTTAGTATTTTAAATTTTTTTAAATTCTAAAATAAAAAAAGTATTTTTTCCTTTTCCTATTGCATTTCCTCAATCTTAATTTTCAGCTCAGCAACTGTTCCTTAGCTGCCATCATTTTTCTGTTTATTTTATCTATTGAGAATTTTATTTCAAATATTATTCTATTCAATAACTATAACTTATTTTTAAATGCATTGTTTTATTTTATAGTAATAAATTACTTCTTAATCTAATTATATACATGTTAAATGCTTATATGTAAAGTCTTTGTCCATTTGTTTTAAGAATTCAGCTTCAGGTTGCATAAGATGATAAATTGTCATGTTTCTTTACAATGATTTCCATTTCTCAGATGGATGGCTGTTTATAAACATGCTTCCCTAAAAGCATTTACTCCTCAATCTGGTCATCTTTCCTGGAAATGGGCTAAAAGCCAGCCCCCTATGGTCAGAACATTAGGGAAGGGAGCCAAAGAACCACACAGGTCCCATGCACTGCTCAAGTTCATGTTTCCCAGTGTGTCAAATGTGAAGTTTTTGCTCACTTAACTCTTAGCAATGGCATTGCAAAAATACTGTTTCCTCAACTTGTCAGCCTTTGAGTTGGAAAAATTGAGGAACAAATGCTCAAGAGCAATTCATAAGCATCAGTTTTCTTAGATTCCTCAACTCAGTGGGCATTTACACTCTATTGGGTTCTCTCTTTACCTTTATGAGAACTTGAGCTGTTGCACAAAAATTCTGTGTGAAGCACCAACATAAGAGAAAGAAAAAAGGTGAACTTAAATTACTTATTTAAACATATTATCTTAAGGAGCCTGGGTGGCTCAGTCAGTTAATTGTCTGCCTTTGATTCAGGTCATGATCTCCTGGTCCTGGGATCAAGCCCTGAATCCAGCTTCCTGATCATCAGGGAATTTGCTTCTCTCTTTTTCTCTCTCTCTGCCCCTCCCCACTGCTCATTCTGTCTCTGTCTCTGTCTCTCTCTCCCTCTCTCTCTCTCTTTCTCTCAAATAAAGACTTAAAAAAAAAACCGCTTATTTCTTAGTGACACTGCTATCTTCATTCTGATCCATATCTCTAGCTCAAGATACTATTAATCTACCTAAGTGCTCCTAAAAATATTTTTTTATTGTTGTTCATTTCTGGCTTATTCTTGAAATATATGATGCCCTCTTCTAAATTTTCTCTGGGGTTGATTTTAGAGGAATCTAGCATGATGCTAGTTTACTGCCAGGATAGGAGTCAGAAGCATTTTATTCTTTTATTTATTTTTTTATTTTTTAAATTTTTATTTATTTATGATAGTCACAGAGAGAGAGAGAGAGAGAGAGAGAGAGAGAGAGAGAGAGAGGCAGAGACACAGGCAGAGGGAGAAGCAGGCTCCATGCACCGGGAGCCCGACGTGGGATTCGATCCCGGGTCTCCAGGATCGCGCCCTGGGCCAAAGGCAGGCGCCAAACCGCTGCGCCACCCAGGGATCCCCATTTTATTCTTTATTACATTTCTTAATTTCTATCCATCTTTTACCATTTTAACATCTTTTCATTCTTAGTACAACTTCAATTGTTTTTGCTGTGAGCTCTTATAAATAACAATGTCTTTGCTGTTCTAATTTTTAAAATATCTCAAACAGGGCAGCCCGGGTGGCTCAGCGGTTTAGCGCTGCCTTCAGCCCAGGGCCTGATCCTGGAGACCTGGGATCGAGTCCCATGTCAGGCTTCCTGCATGGAGCCTGCTTCTCTCCCTCTGCCAGTGTCTCTGCCTCTCTTTCTTTCTGTGTCTCTGATGAATAAATAAATAAAATCTTAAAAAATAAATAAATATTGGGATCCCTGGGTGGCGCAGCGGTTTGGCGCCTGCCTTTGGCCCAGGGCGCGATCCTGGACACCCGGGATCGAATCCCACGTCGGGCTCCCGGTGCATGGAGCCTGCTTCTCCCTCTGCCTATGTCTCTCTGCTTCTCTCTCTCTCACTGTGTGCCTATCATAAATAAATAAAATTAAAAAAAATTTATTAAAAAATAAATAAATAAATAAAATATCTCAAACATGTTTTGAAATAGAGGTCAGATTTAAATATTCTGAATAATGGAGAGGTTCCATGACAATAAGCATCATTTTTATTTAGTTACTCAAATAATATTATTTTGTGCCCCTTAATGTGCTCAGCATTGTGAGTAATTGATGTAAATTATAAAATAGAAAATGATTGTCCTTGAGAAAAGTATGATATAATTAAGAAGTAAAAATATTACATAAGTAGAGTACACTATTACATATAATGGTATTACCAGCAATATTTTTCCTATAAAATACTGCAGTTCATGTATACACACAACTGTTATTTCCTGCAGAATTAGAGCTTCTATATGCAAGCATTATGTAGTTCATTTTTATAATATCAGTTCCTGAGTATTAAATAAGTGTTAAGTGAATTAATGATATTTCAGGATTTTAGATAAAGAAAATATTAATGGAGAGGGGAGTAGTGAAAGGAGATCATGCATATGTCAACTTCTGGGATTGGTCCTGCAGAACCATGAAGGTTTACTCAGGCAAGAGAGTGACAAAAGTTAATATATAATAATATTTATATGATGAATACATGAGTATTAATAGAGAGAGGACAATGGCAAGAGAAATCCAGTGCAATTTTGACGGTGTCATGGGAACTGATGACTAATAATAAAGATCAAGTCATGCAATAGAGACTTGAGGAAGTTTCTATTATCCTGTCACATTTCTCAGACACTGTACTAGATGATTTCCAAAAGTATGCTTCACAGTTCAGTCTTCTAGTTTAGGCCCATAACTTCATGTTTCAGATGAAAGAACTGGAGCTCAGAGAAAAAAAAAGGACAAATTCAAAATTACACAGAGCAAATATGAACTTCTATATCAGGTGGAGAAATTCTGGATCAGAGAGAACCAGGATCTTAAGACCACACCAGAAAAGTGTGTGGCATGGGGAGAATTATGGCACCAAGCATTCGTTCTACCACTCTGCTGGTTAGAAAATTGGAAGAACTTTGAACCACGTATAAAAGCATATAAGGGTTAGTTCCTTGTTACTTAAAACAATGGGAGTATGATAAAAATAATGACGAAAGAATTAGTAAAATAATGATATTGAAGAGAGTAAATGTACTTACTACTACACTAAGCTATGACTAAACATAATGTGTACATTAACAATGTGTTGAGTGAGGCCTTATTATCCCAGTCTTACAGATAAAGTCAGGAGTTGTGGAGATTGTGTAAATGGTCAAAGCTACATCTGTAGTGGGCGGTGGAAAGTGCAGGCCTATTTTAACCTGAATATTTGGCCCCTGAAAACTTGAAAAGGAAACTTACTGTAACACTCATAAAAGTACTATGGAGTGTGAGTTTCTCTGTAGATTCTGAAGGACTTTGAGTCTCAATTTAGGAAATTAATGAGACAGATGAGTCACTTGGAACTAAAACTATTCTAATCCTAATCTAGTCTTTCTTTGATGATTCAGAAAGCATTTTGGGAACTTCATGATCAACACAAATTATCATTATACTAGTGATTCAAAAATGTGGGATGATAAGAATATTCAACAACATCATATAACACAAGGCTGATCCAATTCATGAACAGTTCATTTTATTAGATTATGTGGTACAGCAATCTCAAAATGTACGTATAGAAAGAATAAAAATTCTCATCCTATTTTAAAAGAGGATGAAAATTGATTAAGAGTCTTGTCCAAGGAGTCATGAAAAGTTACAGAACCAAAATTAAATTCCATCAAATTCAGTAAAGAAACTGATGTCAGTTTTATTGATTAATAATCAAAATACAGTGACAAAAAAAAATACAGTGACCAGAGTAAATTTTCCTCAAAGGTGGTTATCTAATTCAAACGCAAAGATTTTCTTTTTGGGGAAGGGGGAGCATATCTCTTCTGGGTGGATCAGTTTCAAATTTGCATCTGATCAAAACATATTTGAGTACAATGTTCAGATTGTACTAAAATCTAATTCAGAATCCCATGGAGAATTTTGATGACCACTTGGTATCACACACATGGATCATATAAGTAATTCAAATTTCCACTCATTTTGAGACAGGTATCTTGAAATCAGTGCATTATTGATATTGTCTTGCCATTATTTTAGTTTAAGTTGTTAAGATTCTTGAAAACGACTGTTAATTTTTCTCTATCATTATCTTCTCAAATTCTCTGAGATTTTAATACCCAGTGAATAAGAGTGTTTATCTGCATCAATAAAACTCAGGCTTTATGGTTTTTCCATATCCCTGCTGCGTAAGTATGAATTATTTATATCTCAGTTACTAAAATAGAAATATTAATAATTTTGGGGAAAATCCCAAAACATTCCCCTTCACGGTATTAGAAATGTTTATAAATTTGAAATGCTATTTAAATTATTCACAAAAGTAGTAAAATTACTGGGTTATTTTTAGTGACTAGAACATATTAATATTAAGAATCTCATATTAAAAGTTTTCCTGTTCTGGGAACATGTCATACAATAAATATGAGAGCCATGGAACAACAAGTACCCAAAAATGTTAAATAAAGTGCATCAAATAAACTTAGATATATAGCTGAGTTCCCAATAGGTTACAAAGATTCCCCTCAGGATGCAAATGAAGAGAAAAACTAAAACCAGACTAGTGCTTGGCCCAGTTGGTTTGGTTGTTGGGAGTGAGTCAGAGAGGGATTCCCAAAACCACTGTTTGGGAGTGGGTTTTCAGTGTCACTCTGGCACAGGAGAAAAGACTTTCAGCCCAAACAATGCAGGACTGCAGAACTGCAAAATTAGTGGCTCAAGAAAGTGTTACAATTATAGTAAAAGAGTACACCAGAAAAAAAAATACAGACATCAACAAAAGAAATTAAAATAAATAATCTCTATCTTCGTCTGGATTCTGTATGAATTTTTTTTTAACTACACTTTATGATCTGTTATCATGGAACTGCTCTAAGAGTTAGAATTGAAGCTTTCTTCCTGGATTCCCCAAACTCATAAAATAACATAAAAAGATCACCGGGGAATGCCTTGGGGAAGAATGGGATTCAAGGGATTTACATTTTAAAAGTATTTGCAAGATTACTATGCAATAATTAAGATATAAGGTAGTACTAAATAAAGTGAATTTAACATGTTTATGGATAGAAGCATCTACATTGTAAGGATGTCAATTGTCTTCAAATTAAGCTATAAATATTAAGCAATAAATTGTAATCTGAATAGTTTTCATTGTGGATTTTGATTGATTTTCAAGTGTAAGTGAAAGAACAAAGTATTATAGATTAGAAAAAAAATTTGAAGACGAATAAGGTGAGAGGATGTGCTCTGTGACATATTAGTTCTAATAATCAAATCAGAGGAATTAAAGCAATGCATTGGCTGTGGAACCAATTGAGATAAATGTGTTAATAAAATAGAGGAGAAAGAAATGTGATATATTACAAAGATGTCTGTAAATTTGTGAAGCAAGTAATGATTCCTCAATACACTACAATGAGAAGTTGCCTGGTTATGAATAGAGGGGACAAAATAGATTTCTAAAATATATCAAACACAAATATAGTTTCTCATACATTACAGAACCAAATGTAGAGCAAATATATGCAATTATGTATGTGGCATTGATATAAGAAATGATTTCTCATATAAGACAAGTAAAAAAATAAGGAAATACTGCAATAATTTACATTCATATTATTTTTGTGGGTATCCAAATATATCACACAAATTGAAATCTAAACCATGGATTAGAAGGAGATATTTGTAGCACAAAAGGCTGAGAAAGATTAGTGGCTAGAATATATATAATGAGGTTTAAAAATAATGATTTTAAAAATCCAGTTTTCAAAAATGGTGAAAGATGCAATTTAGATAGATGGAAATCTGCATGGTCAATAAAGATAGAAAAAAAAGTACTCAAGCTGAATAGAAATGGAAAAATTAAGGCCAAAATGGAGTTCATTCTCAAGCACAACAGACTGGCAAATTTTTAAAAGTCAGATAACACTGAGTATTGGTGCTGATGTAGGCCAAAGAGAATTCTCATAATTTTGTCATTAGAAAATAAACTGCATTCTTTATAGCAGATAGGATTGAGGCTACCACTAGTTTAAATTTACAATAATCTATAATCATCTGCCATTATCCATCTAGTCTTTGTAGGGCTCACCATCAGCAACCCTATAACTTTTAGGTCTTTGAATCTGCCTTAACTCCTTACCATTCCACTTTGGGCATCAGTATTGGTTCTAATTGACTTGACCAGGGAACATCATTTAAGAAATGACTTCCATTTGGCCTTTCCTATCATAAGCATTTTCACTCCATAAAGTAAAAACCAATATTATTTTTGTGAGTTGGTATGCTTCTTGGGTATATAGTTAAGTTATGGAGAAATGACTACAAAACGAGTCATTCATCTCACTATGAAATGAGTATATGCTAGAATACCATGTTTCATTTTGCCTCCACAGGATGCCATTCTAAAAGTGGACTATCATGACATTTGGGATCCCTAGTATCAGTGCCAGGTAAGCCCCTAACCAACATTTCTTAAATATCAATGACTTACTCCTTTCCTGATGCATAATTACTTTGGCAAAATACCATAGGCCCTATTAAGAATGCTTGGGAAAGCAGGTATTATAAAAACTTATATTGGTATTCTAGAATCTTCCTGAAGAGGGTCTAGTTTTCATTTAACTGCCGGTCCCATATCTGGGAATTATCCTAGAAACTGGGAAAGGAATCATGAATTCCTTTTATGGCTACTAACATCATTCTCCACCTAATTGGCATCAATATTGCAAGAAATATCTTCATTGGCTGCCTATCTTGCCCCTAAGAAACCAATAGTATATTAGTCACTCTGATAGATTTCTATAGGCCAGGCTTTGGTAGCCATTTCAGGCTTGTTGCACACACTAGAATTACATCCAACTTATCGCTGATAAGGCTAAATACTACTACCTGACCTTTTTCTTACTAGAATCTTATTTGCATTCATGCTGTTTGTTTCATAGCTTTACCTCTTATTAGACCTGGGCTCTAGTGGACAGCTACCACTGACCTTTTCAGCAATTCTAGTGTCCCTCTCATTAGTACATTCTTTATTGCTTTAATAAAGAAAGTGTCTTCTATGCCTTCTGAGGAAACATAATCAGTAAAGGAGGTTTCTGGTCTTATATAATAAATCCATTCAATCATGTCCATACTTCTTAGTCTTCTGATCACTTCCTCAATACTCTGCCAAGGATGTGCCAGCAAAACCACTCCATTTACTATAAGCTATTATCATCTCCAGGATTCAAAGTTTCATTCCTGGCATTCTTGCTTGAGAATTCAATCCTGACTCATAAAAGAGTCCTTCCATATAAATTCACTATCTTCTACACTGCTTTTATTTTTACCTCCTGGTCATAGCTGCCTTAGTTCCCTCCCCACAATGCAAAACTTAGGAAAATGAGTTTTTTAATGGGGAAATGATCCCAGGAAGTACTGTGAAAGGAAAGGATGTAAACTTCAGACAAGGAAAGGAGCCAACCTGATATAAAGCTTATCTGTGATTGAATAACCAATGTGGGTGACTGGTTCCAATTCCTTTAGGGACCCTCTGAAAAACTGTGAAGAACATGCCCCAGAATTGCTGATGCTCATGAGCTGATGGTCCTGTATCTTCCCCGCCCTCTGCCTAACTCTGGCTTTTGGAGAGATAACAGAGGGGGTTGCTGCATTCAGAGAATGGTCTCACACGGAGGGAGCAATCAACAAATGAGCTCCCAGGAAGGATGGGGGATATGGGCAGGACACCAATGGTATCTTCACTTTTTATCAACAATAATGTTTTCAGGAGAGATGGGAGGAGGTCCCTATCTCTGAGTCATTAAAATGGAAAACTATGTATTATGTGCAGAAGCAACTTACTAAATTTTACATTGAATTAGCATTTCAAGGTAGTTATCAGACTATAGTGGTTCATACAGTAAACACAAATTAGATAACCAGGCACCCTGAAGTTGCAGACAAATTATGGGTTTTCAAGTCATCAGTTTCCTAACAGTTTATCCCTAAGAGCTTTGCAATATCTCTAAATCCAGTTGATTCTAATAATAATAATTATGAAAGTCTATCCTGGTAGATACCAGATTTTCAAGCTCCATATATTTAAGCAGATGACTATGCATGCCTGTGCTAAAACTTGATAGTCCCACAAACATATTGTTCTTATTCTGATTTAAGCTTTGAAATAATATTTATTCTGATGAATTACACCATATATTTAGATTCTGGATATACAACAGTATATAAAAGAATTCTGTTTTAGTCAAATAATTGAGGAGGAAATACTTAACACTTATGTAAAAACTTTTGTGTTAAATGCTAAAAATATCAACTCTTCTGACAAGTAATGTATATTCTATATTTGTGAATGATCTGAGGGACCTAAGTCCATAAGAAAATAGCAAAGAATATAAATCAAAACTTAAAAAATCATATGAACAATTATGATGTATGACAATTTCCCTTGCCTATATTAACAACATAGAGTATACCATTTATGAATCACAATTAATTACTCAGATGCATTTATCATAGAAAGGTTGGGATGCCTGGGTGGCTCAGCAGTTGAGCGCTGAGCCCAGGGTATGCCTTTGGCCCAGGCATGATCCTGGAGTCTGGGGATTGAGCACTGCATCAAGCTCCCTGCATGGAGCCTGCTTCTCTCTCTGCCTATGTCTCTGCTTCTCTCTCTGTGTGTGTGTCTCTCATGAATACATAGATAAAATCTTAAAAAAAAAGAAATTTTGAAGAATTTTCTCATATGTCATCTAATTTGTACACTCTAAAACTTAATTCAAAGTATGAAATCATGTATACAAATTAATAATGTGTTTCATGAATGTTTCCATATGCTCACAGTAACTCTGTTGTAGTTTATTGACAATAGTTTGCAATATCAATTTTTTGTTCTTGTTTTAAACATTATGACTCATGTTGTTTATTTTTATTTTTAAATATTTTTATTTATTTATTTGAATGAGAGATAGAGCACATGCATGAGTGGGGAGAGGGCCAAAGGGAGATGGAGAGAATCCTTTTAGACACCCTGGGGAGTAGGGCGCCCTGAAATGGAGCTCCATCTCACAACCCAGAGACAATGATCTGAGCCAAAATCAAGAGTTGTATGCTCAACCAACTGAGACACCAAGGCATCCTGATGTTGTATACTTTAAATTTTATGTGTATTACATGTAATTTTTTTCTTAAAAGATATGTTATTGACTCCATGATAAGTCTAGATTAGAATCTAGGATTCAGTTGAAACTTTCACCTCCTTCAACTATTAAATATATGCATTTTAAATTTTACATGTTGATGGTGCCTGAGATTAAACATATAAAATCTCACATGTGCATTTTCGTGTGTGTGTGTGTGTGTGTGTGTGTGTGTGTATTTAGAGAAGATCTTGGCCCAATATAATTTTTTTCTACAAGCTTAAATATTTTGGTTAATATCTTAACACCTATTTTTATAAGTAGTACAAATATGATTCATAATAGTGACTGAGTTCTCAGGGAAATACATTTATTATGTTCTTATACCTTGCTAATGTAGGAAATATATCATTTACTTGTGAAATATTCCCAAAAAGTAGTAGAAAGGAAAAGTTTTAGCATATGGAGAAGTGTTTATCTTCCAGATTAATCCTTTTTGAATTTTGGCTAGCTGAGGAGTTTATAAAATACAGTGCTTAATACAACAAACAAATCCCGTAGACACATTTAAAAAAAATAATGTTTGTGAACTACTGTTATATGCCACCAGTAAGCATATAAAAATATTTTTAGATTAATTTAAATACATGTGCATAGTAAAACAATTCTTTAAATTATCATTACTAAAATCAATGATGAAAAAACAGAACTTTATTTCTTCATAATGAATTTTGAAAGAAAAGTCATATGCATTATTGGCTAGTTTGCCACATTTTCTGTACAGTAAATATTCTTCAAGTATGAAGATTAGTGTATTAGAGCCCTCATCACACCATTAGTCTTATTTCTGCCTTGCAAAGATCTCATTCTGTGGGGATTTGACTAATGAAGTTTCAGTGCCGAGACAATAATGCCTTCCTCAGAGCAGAGACTGCCAATTCAACCATATTGTGCTGAACTGTAGAGAACTGTGCCAAATTGTGTGTGTCTACTTCAGAAACAAGCTGTTCATTAAAAAGAAAAAGAAAAAAAAAAAGGTAAGCAGCAAAACACATTCTAAATAGTAACTATGAGATCCTGGCACACTTTAAAGATTTTATTTATTTTCCCACAGTATCAAAACAGTTAACATAACAGTTTTTTTTTTTCCCAAGGATGAACAAGATTAATAAGCAAACTTTAGTATTAACTTTATTATCCACTTACATATAGGAAAATAACATTTTCAAACACATACTGCAGTTTGAAGTAGTGCCTTAATGTTCACACTCCTTCATTTATTCCATAAAGGAATACTTATTATAGTATGACTTTATGCCAGGCACGGTGTTGAGCTCTGTACTTTTCTCTGTATCTCTTTTTTGTTTAACAATATGTTAGAACAATGTTGTAACATTTTACATAGATTTTTTTCCAAGTTAAAACTCATAAATTATAAGTGAGAGTTCTGTAATGTCTTATGTTAGAATATTGGGCTCCCTTAGGCCCATTTATCTTTTGCTCTCCTATTATTTTCTCCTATTTTGTTACTATTTTACATCTAATGCATTCATTATATAAATTTTAGTTCTTTGATAACAAGTTTTTATTAATAACTAATGATGAGTTTTAGGGACATTTCTTATTCATCTCAGTCTCCCCTCCTTCTAATATATTGCCAATGGGTAGTATGACAGTATCAATTTAGGATAATTTAAATTTACCTCTATACATAGCTGGTTTTAATGCTCACAATTATTTTATACTTTACCTTCTGATTCTTCCCTATGTAACTTTTTCTTGTTCAGTAGAAATATTCTCCTAGTGTAGTTATAATTTTAAATATGTCAAGATATGTATCTGTAGCTTTTAAATATTGAGGGACAATTTTGCCAGATAATTATAGAGGGCAGCTGCTTACTCTCTAAAGTCTTTTATCATCAGGCATGTAATGATACAGAGAATCTGAGTCCATTTCAATTATTTTCTTTTCTTTTGGGCTACCAGTATTTTTTTTTATTTAAAATATAGGTATATGCAACATTGGTATCTTTAAATAATTTTGCATAGTTTTTGCTATCCCCTCATATTACTTCCATCCTTAAGAATGGACTGATTTTCTATTTCAGTTGTTCTAGTGTCTTTTTTAAATTCCTGTTGCTGGGGATCCCTGGGTGGCTCAGCAGTTTAGCACCTGCCTTCCACCCAGGGCATGATCCTGGAGTCCCAGGATCGAGTCCCACATCAGGCTCCCTGAAGGGAGCCTGCTTCTCCCTCTCTCTCTGTGCCTCTCATGAATAAATAAATAAAGTCCTTACAAAAAAAAAAAATTCCAGTTACCAACAAGCAAAAGTATATTGTATTTCCTTAGAAATTTTGTTTTCTGTTTTTTTTTTTTAAACTTTAAGTTCCTCTCATTGAAGGAAAATTCTCATATCTGTCCTATAAACCATTGGCTTGATTTTCTGCCATGACAATTCTGCTCTTTGATGATTATAATACACAGCAATAATTAGATATTATGCCCATCAGCTTTATAACATTTTTCTGTCTTTCCTATAACTTCTTTTACATTTGGGCCTCATTAAATTTCCTATATTTTGGGGGTGCCTGGGTGGCTCAGTCAGTTAAGTGTCCGACTTTTGATTTTGGCTCAGGTCATGATCTCAGGGTTGTGAGATCAAGCCCTGTGTTGGGTTCTGTGCTGAGTGTGGAGCCCGCTTAAAGATTCTCTCTCTCCTGGGACACCTGGGTGGCTCAGCGGTTGAGCATCTGCCTTTGGCTCAGGGCGTGATCACAGGTCCGGTGATGGAGTCCCACACTGGGCTCCCTGTGAGGAGCCTGCTTTTCCCTCTGTCTGTGCTCTGCCTCTCTCTGTGTCTCTCATGAATAAATAAATACAATCTTTAAAAAAAAATTCCCTTTCTCCCTCTACCCCCTCCCCCCTTTCTCTATCTCTCTCTCTCTTTGAATGAATAAATGAATAAATGAATGAATAAATAAATTTCCAATTGTTTTTAATTGGTTATCCTATGGTTTTATGTTATTTCATAGTCATTTTTTTCCGCATTAAATTCAATTTAAAGCCAAAATCAAATGCTTTCTAAATTTTACTTGTATCTCCCATTTTCGATGTTTATTCTCTTTTTCTAAAGCTGTAGAATTTTCAGTTGATTCCATTTAGGATTTCATGTTTGTTTGCATTCTTGGTTGGTTGGTTTTGAGGGATGTTTGTATTGTATTTGTTTTAATCCTTCTCCTTTTCTATTGATTTTATACAAAGAATGGACTCTCCAAAGCATTGACTACATACTAATCTCTGGTTTCACTGTTATCCACTTGTGCGTTTTTGGAAATTTCCTCCTATATCTCATACAAAGAATTTTGCATCATTGATAGAAAAATTTTAATAATTCGAAGAGTAGGGATAGGTAGCTAAACTCTTAAGTCTCATTAGAGGAACATTATTTGCCATCCTGAAACTTTTTAATTTCTTCTTTTGATTGAACAAGTGACCAAGAAGCCTAGCATAGTGAGGAGCTCAAACTGCCTTGATGTGAAGCCAGGCTCACCATCTAGTAGTATAGAACTTCAAGAAAGTTTTCTCACCTCTCTCTGAAGTTTACATTTTTTTTCTATAAAATGAGAATAAAGACAATAATTATATCATAGCATTGAGGTGAGAATTGATTCAATATAAATGCAAAGTGCTTAGAATAGTCTGTAAAGAAAAAAGTGCTCTTGTCATTAGCTATTATTATTATTATCATTATTGCTGTTATTATCAGTACTATTAGAATGAAGTAAATATTTCCCTGTATCTGACGCTGTGTTTCTTTTCTCTTTATTGGCAAGGTAGATCACATTCCTATCTGGCTCATTATGAGAGTTAAGCTCTTATCATACAACAAGGATTTTGCTGAGAATACCTCCTATGTGACCCCAGAGATTGTCCAGTTCTTTTGTCTAATACTTCTGATTTCAGAAACTCTATTAGTTAATTCAAATAGAGTCCTTCCCCTAGTCTACAGTACCTACCTCTACTTTTGACCTTAGCCCTCTAAATTAATTTATGTCAGTGTCATTCTTCAGGGTTCTTTAACACTTAACTTGCTAGCAATGCTGTATTTTTTCCTTGAGAAGCAACAAAGAAGGGCTTTCACTGGTGCAGAATGTAGGAGGAATTTCTCAGTTGTTGACATGGAGACAAATGACACTTTTATTTACTGTAGCATAATTCTAGGCTTTTGTTATTTTTCTATTCATATTAAGCATAATGTCAATAAATATAGGAAAGGTGGCAATTAACAGAGAAATCAGATACTATATTCTTCACATGGCCTTTATGCCCAGAAGTTTGAACAAACAAAATTACGTATAATTTTATATATTCTAAAACAGAGAATCAAGAATATCTTGTCATGTTATTTTCCAGTAGTATATTGTGTTCTCAGACTCATAATTTTAGTAATCCATCCATTTGACAAACATTTACCCTATATCTACTTTATGCCAACAATTAAAATGGGTAAATAGATATGTTCTCTCCCTTTGAGGAAATTAACGTAATCAGAGAGAGAGAAGGAACTAACATAAGGCAATATTCATAGGCAAGATAATCATAGATTAAAATAAAGACTATGGAGGAAATAAATAAAAAAAGATGCTCTAGCAGAGAGTAAAGAGAGCTTTCACCAGAATACTTGAGAAGTCCTCCACAGATTTCAAGAATGAGAAGATGGCATAGTGTAAAACTTGGGGTGGAGGCAGTCTTTGGGAGAGGCAGACAGCATGGAGTTTGAATAATGCAATATTTTGGTAACTATATGGAAGAATTTTAAACAGCCATATTAAAGGTCTGGTTGGATTTTTGAACAGATTAATCTTGCTAGCAGCTGCTGTGTCAAGAAATATTGAAATACTGAGGTAAGGGTGTCAGAGAGGGAATAGAAGTTATTAGACTGATTGTTTACTAATGGGGAGAATCCAAGAAGAGTGACAAGTATAAAAACCATTTTTATTATGGTTATTTATGCATTTTCCTTGAGAACATGTAAAACTTAGCTTCCTATCAGTGCATCAAGAGAATGCTCCACAAAAAAAAGCAATTTAAGTACCTGTCTTTGTCAGAAATTGATATTATTTATATTTTTATCTTCTTTTCCCTGTTTTCTTGTTCTTTCCTCATTTTTTCCTCTTCATTTTCTTATAATATATGAGCATAATTTTGGAAAGACAAGCAAGCAGAACTTCATTTTCCTTTTGAACAAAATGCATCAATTATACTTATGATTATACTAGAAATCAATAGATTCAAAGGAAGAAGAGTCATTGGTGCACATCAAGTGTTCTTTCAACTACTAACTATTAGGCTCTTTCAGTTTTAAGTAAAAATATCTTTAAATAGTTCTTTATAAAAGAACACAAATTAATTACCTGGATAAAATCAATGCAACTTGATGTGGCACCTGAGTTTCCAGAATCTGCCAATTTCTAATATTTTGGAAAACATGAATTGTTAAAATTAAGACAATTACTGTTGCTATGTTTCTCATATTCACACCACAAAAAGTGCTCTTCCTCTTCTTCTCTTTTTTCTCTTTTTCACTGAAAATATAATAGATAGAGGGCTTTATTTTTGATTTTTTGAAAGAGAAGACTAAAATTCTGGAATGTGTAATAAATAGTAACTGTTAAAATAAATCTCTGCTTAGATCTTCTGAAAATAAAGTATGCATCATAGAGCATTTTTGGTGACTTTGCCTGATTTTTTTTTTCTTTTTTGGGAATTGCATATACATTTCCAAATTCTACCCTTCCACCCTTGCATTCTCGAGTGATATTTTTTCTGAAAGCATGAATCTGATGACATTCCTTCCTTGTTTTCATCCTGCAATAATTAATCATTGCAATGAAAATAAATTCCAAATCCCATAATAAGAGTCATTCCTATCTCCCTGACTTTATCACAACCCTTCTCAATTAACCATGGTCCAGAAGTATTAGTTTGCTTCCTGCCTATTTCTTGGACACTTTCAACTCTGATCCATGTTCTTTGTTGAGTGAGTTCTTTCATGCACTACAAGTTCAAAAGTTTTACATTGATGCTGCTGGCAACCTGACTCCTCCAGAGAAAGCAGACCAAGCTTTAAGATGTACCTAAGTGCCAGCCTCTGGTATTAAACTATTATTCATCTAATGTCAACAACTCTGTATATTGGCAATTTTCTTAACTTGATGATATGTTCATTCATATCTCTGAAATGCATCTTTCAAAATAAAGCAGGCTCTACTTTCAGTGTTCAAATTATCCTAAAGCCTTGCTTAATTTATTACATGGTGCTTATTAATTTTTAAATTTATTCTTTTCTATTTACTTGTAAATGTGTTTATTTTCTGTCCTATAAACAAGGCAAACAAGTATAGAGCCTTTGTCTGCATGACACACCTTAGCATTAGAGATCGTGCCCCGCAAATACTGTATGCTTAATAAATATTTGTAGAGAGGCGAGTGAAGGAAGGAAAGAATAATTAGATTCATAATCAAAATATAAAATTAGAATTGAGCAATTTTTTTAAAGTGCCATCTAGATCAGAGTGTGTAAACTATAACCAGTGGGCAAGTCAAGCCTGTAGCCTGATTTGATTTTGTATGGCCTTGAAAGTCAAAATGGTTTTGTAGAGTTTAAAGGGCTGGAAATAAACAAGGAAGAATATATGACAGACGTTATGTGGCTCGCAAAGCACAGACTATTTACTATCTGGCCCTTTCTAGAATAAGTTAACCATTACCATTCTAGATTAAGTCCTCAATAATGCTGGTGTTATCTGAATGGATTTGGATTACTTTAAAAAATATTTTATTTATTTATTCATGAAAGATACAGAGAGAGACAGAGAGAGAGAGAGACAGAGACACAGGCAGAGGGAAAAGCAGGCTCCATGCAGGGAGCCTGACGTGGGACTCCATCCCAGGCCCTGGCATCACGCCCTGAGCCACACGCCCTGAGCCACAGGCAGAGGCTCAACCACTGAGGCACCCAGGTGTCCCTGGATTACTTTTCATGAAAAGTTAGGGAATTGGATTAACAGATCTCTTCATTTTCTTTCACTTTTTCAGCTTTTTTTCAGATTTTTGATAATCCTTCTGAAAGGCGAATGTGGAAAGCATAGTTAACCACACCCACGTTTCTTAGTCTCCTGGATGATAGGGGATGGAAAAGAGAAAGTGAGTAAGAGTGAGTAGATGTGACAATTTATAAGATCATTGCATGAAGTAAGGCATCTCTCCAGGGAAGCTGAAGAATTGTAGTCACTGTTTTGAACTTCAGAGGATATATTGCACCAAAAGCTTACTCTGGTTAAAATACAAATCTCTCTTCCTGAGTCTTTGACATAAGCATTCCAATTGTTAACATATAAATAAGGGCAGTCCGGGTCGCTCAGCGGTTTAGCGCTGCCTTCAGCCCAGGGCATGATCCTAGTGATCCTAGAGACCAGGGATCAAGTCCCAGGTCAGGCACTCTGCATGGATCCTGCTTCTCCCTCTGCCTGTGTCTCTTTCTGCCTTTCTCTCTCTGTGTGTGTCTCTCATGAATAATAAATAAAATCTTTAAAAAAATAACATATAAATAAGATAAATATGAGAAAAGTCAATGATCAGTTAGAAAAACATTTTCATGTAGTTTGAAAGCAAGGATCTGTCCCCTGTCTGTCTGGATTCAAATCCCGGCTCCATGGATTACTAGATATGTCTCAGAGCACATTTAACCTCTCTGTCCATTTTTAAAACCTGTAAATTAGTAATAATAAAACTTCTACCAAAAAAAAAAAAAGGCTTCTACCATAGAGAGTTTCTGGAAGGTTAAATGTGTCAATATTTTTAACATGCTAAGACTATAATGCCTTGCATATAGTATGTACTACATGTCTTGGCTAAATAAAATAAAACCCATTGCAGACTTACTTTATTATTTATCATCTCCTTTAAGCAATAACATTGTACAACAAATAATATAGGGCTGCCATCAGATTCTCTTATATTTCTGTAACAGATACCTAATGGAGGTTGCATAAGAATTAACCTTTTATTGAATTCCACAGTTAGTTCACTGTGTAAGATGATTTGTTTTAAATAATTTTTATCATTGTTAGAAAGTTTTACCCTTTCATTCCCATAAATTTCAAAATGAAACTGTGATTTCACTTTCAAAATGATTTTAATTTAACACGTCAACATAAAAGATCACACAATTGTTTCCTGGCCAATATGTAACAATTACTCTTAACCATTTAAGTCACAGGAAAGCACAATAAAGAGCATATCTAGAATAAGTTTTCAATAACTTTTAGAACATTTCTAAAATGACAAATAATTATGTGGAGAACAAAGGCAAAGGAAAAAATTAAATTTCCTTACAGCTCATTGTCTTGGAATAGACAGGGTAATCTTCTAGGCACTCAGCTGCCTCGATGATGGTACTTGGTTAATGGCAAAAGGCAATCTTAGCTTTACATTATTCCAACCTCCACGGTCCTATAAGTCTCCTTTAACATATAAATTATTGCTTAGTTGATATAGTTCATACCACTTTATTATTATATAAGGACAATGAAGGCATTGTGTTTTGGTTGGTGTTTGTAGTGTTGTTGTTATGTTGTTACTGTTATTGTTTTTCACACCTTCTTTGCTTATTTTGCCTGTGATAAATTAGATACTTAATATATGTATGACAAATAAATGAATAACTGATTAAAAGACAACTTATACATTTATTCAACACAGATTTGCTAATTTCCTCCTATGTTCCAGAACCTAGGTGTGCAGAATTTAGAAAATAGGTCTTGCTTTCATGAAGCTCAGTATGTAGCAGTGACACACAATAGTAGAAAATTCGAACACAGATTAACTGTTAAATAGATTTTAGTAGCCGATGCTATAGTAGTCATGCTAGAGCACATAGCACATAAAAATGAACCTAAATATTTCATATTTTATGCACATACATGCATACATGCATTTGTGGATCTTTCAGAAAGGAGTATAGACTTATATGACTGCAAATGGTCTTAGGTTGTACAGGTTCTTAAAACTCTCTTACTGTTTCCTTTTATCTTTTTACTTTCATTCATTGACACTTTTTTTCCTAAATGGTCCTCTGGAACCAGTTAAGTAAATATCTATTTCCATTGTGTAGAGCCTCAGGATGAGAGAAATCAAAAACTTTGTTATTTGGAGGCTATTGCTGGTGAAAGAAAAGTCTGTTTCATTTTTATGTGTTGTTCCAGATGAACAGATAAATTTATGAGTGATCAGAGATTGCTATAAGAAGATCAAAGTACATTGTTAGAAACTAACTGTAACCTGGGGGTTCAGGTGCAAAAATTCAAAATGCTCAAAGATTATAGACTTTAAACTCTTTGGGGTGATATAAGCAGCATCTGTTCCCTTACCACGGAATGAGATTTCAACCTTGCTGGACAACTCTAGTGCATGTCATTCTCAGGAGATGTCTGAGCTATTCTTTAACGAATGTGAAACCATCAGAATAAAAAGAATAATCCTGATAAATTAAAATAGAAAATAAGGTAGTAACTAAAATCTAATTAAAAGTGTTGAAGATAAAAATATAACATCTGAAAATTCACATCCAAAACCAGAAAGATTTTATATAGTTGTATTATATTCAGCTCCTCAGAGACACAACAGTAGGCCATCAACTGTGACAGGAAAAAGTACAAAGCTCAGAGACAAGATTATAAAACACATTCCTTAATTATGTATTGATTAAACTTTAAGGTCTCTGTGTAGTGACCTAAGTAGCAACTTTCAATGCAGAGAATTTAGATTGCTGCAGTTACCAGATATATGATTTAAAAATGTGGGGATTTTTAAATTCTTGATCAACAAATTATATATATATATATGGCTTTAGAACACCATTTGTCTAAGCAAACTGACTATGAAAATCTTAAGCCTGAGGGGCACCTGGGTGACTCAGTTGGTTGAGTGCCTGAGCTTGGTTTGGCTCAGGTGGTCATCTCATGGGTCATGATCTCAGGCACCGTGAGATGGAGCTTCACTTTGGGCTCCATGCTCAGCAGGAAGACTGCTGGAGATTCTCTTTCTTTGCCCCTCCCTCCACTTAAGCACACTTTCTCTCTCTCTCTCTCTCTCTCTAAAATATATAAATTGTTTATTTACTTAAGAGAGAGGTAGAGAGAGACAAGCTAGGGGGAGGGGCAGACCGAGAGGGAGAAGCAGACTCCCCGCTGAGCAGGGAGCCCTAACTGGGGCTTAATCCCAAGACCCAGAGATCACGACTGAGCCTAAGCCTCAATGCTTAACTGACTGAGCCACCAAGGCACTCCCTAAATAAATCTTAAAAAAAAAAAAATCTTAAACCTGAAAATACTTTCACCATCATTAAATGTAATACCTCATTTTCTTTGCTCTATCTCACATATATCAGATATATTGTATATTTTATATATTTACCCATTATATGTTGTATACATTGTTATATGTTTAGTGTATATAAAATATATACTTGTATATGCATACAAATCTATATATAATGATAAACAGAAGCTCCCACCCTATCCATGGTTTCACTTTCTAAGGTTTCAGTTACCTGTCTTTAACTGTGGCTCATGTTGCTCCTTCTGATACAGTGTCAGAGGTTAATAGTGGCCTCATGCTATGTTTCAGCTCCTGCGTCCTTCCCCTCACTTCATCTCATCCCATAGCATCTTACCTCACATCATCACAGGGAGAAAGGTGAGTATAATAAGATATTCTGAAAGAGAAACCACATTCATAAAACTTTTATTTCAGGATATTGTTGTAATTGTGCTATTTTATTATTAGTTATAGTTATTAAATTCCTACTGTGCCTAATTTATAAATTAAAGTTATCATAGGTATGTATGTGTGTATAGGGAAAAGCATATTATATACAGGATTCAATACTGTTCATACTTTTAGGCATCTGCTGGGAGTCTTGGAACATATTCCACATGGATAAGAGGGTACTACTGTATCTATGATATGATAGTGATAAATAGTATATATATTCATGATCATATCTGGGTTTTTTCTTGGATAAAAGTCCTCGTGGTCCTATTATAAAAATAATGCTCCTATTAATAATCAGAGAAGTACTCATGGGGAGAGAAAAGCACAGTAAAATTCCAACTTCTAGTTCCACCTCTAGCTAGGCACTGGAACTGCTATTAACTGAGCGCCTACCACGTATTAAGCCTGCAGCTACTATACCTCATTCTATCAATCACAGCCCAGTCAAGAAAACTTTTGAAACACCGGTTATTTTAAAAGACAGATTATTATGAGAAAATGATTAAACTAGTACTAGGAAATAAATAAACAAAATGAGTACACTGAGTTAACACAGTAGCTTTAAGAAGCAAATATCCACCTAGAGACTGGGAGAAGAAAGAGAAGAGAGTGGGTATGTCAGAACCGAGAAGCCTGGAAGAAGGTGTGCTGTGCATCTGTGGCTCATACCTGTGAAGGAATAGCATTATCCAGCTGGGGCTGAAATGCCAAGAAAGCTAGAAATTAGAATTAATGAAAAGATGAGTGCATACTGCCAGGGAATGTTGATGGGTATAGCAAACAGGAGGGGTGAATCTCATTCCTCATCCAACCTCTCAATCTATTTTCCCCTTTTGGTAGAACACCACAAGGAGCGATCAATGAGAACTGTG
Organism: Vulpes lagopus; assembly: GCF_018345385.1. Lineage (NCBI taxonomy): Eukaryota > Metazoa > Chordata > Mammalia > Carnivora > Canidae > Vulpes > Vulpes lagopus. Next base: position 22,027,208 of record NC_054839.1, read on the forward strand.
GTTTCTGTAGTCCAGTGGCAGCTACAGGACATAGAGAACAGAAGCTGGATTTGAAGAGAGAGAGGGGCAAGAGCTTACTAACTGCTGCATTGATAAAGTATGCAATTATAACTTGTAGATGTTTGAAGACTCAGTTATGTTATTTCTCCAATAATGGCTACTGGTAACGTTCCATCAATAATCCCACCTTTATTACTGGGGGAATCGAACTTCCTTAATGGCATATCAGTTTAATTCTAGACCTTTTAGATACTTACAGTCATTGAAATATATTTTTAGATCTCACAACTTCACCCTTTTTGTTTCATATTTTCAATTTCACATCTTGTTCAAAGTTTTCCTCTCTCAGATCCAGTCTCCCACCAGTGCAAGCTAAATTGATGGCTGGAGCAGCCTGGAGTTTAATAGGAGCCAAAAATCTGCTCTTTCATCTGCCCCCTTATCTTCCTGTGCTTGCCATTCAGGTTCTGAAGGTGGATCTATTAGGGGAAAACAAATGTTATCGACTTTTATGGCTCTCTGTAGCAAATTTGATTCCTTCTTGGTTGCTCATAATTACTTTCTAGTTCATTTTTCTATTTGTTCAGTTAGGACTAATGATGGTATAAGTAGGCCCTGCTGGTAAAAGCTGAAGTTTTACTAGTCTGACCAGATAATAATGTTTGTCCATTGACAGTTCAAATAAATTTCCAGCTGTCCCCACTGGAAGTGCCATGTCAAACTAAGCAAGTACCCTTTTGCCCTATGCTGGTTTTGTGCCTCACAAACTTCTATTTGCTGTTATTTATGGCCTGCATACCTGAACCCTGTGGACAAGAGATGAATCAATTCTTTGTGCCTCTTTGGAATTAAGTTTTGGTGGGTGCCCTTGTCTTGTCTTCTCCCCTTTATCCCACCTGCCAACTCTCACCCATGGTTTTGTCCATTTCCAGTGACCCTGAGAAGACCAGCACATTCAATGAGTAAGCAGACATTCAACCAGAAAATAAATGTTAAACTAGACAAGCAGTCACAGATCTCATGAGACATTCTCTTGATGTTTCTTCTCCCTTATGGAAGGAAAGATGAAGGGACCGTTTTATTCTTTCTTTTTTTTTAGGTTATATATTTTTTATTTGAATATTATTTGAGAGCTTACAAATACCAATTACTGAAATCAGTATATTCAGTTAAAATACTTCTTTGTGTTAGCCACTGTCCATTAATATCCATTCAGATAGCCCATCCTTAACGGTGAATAGGGTCTATCCAGGAGGTCAACTAAGGAAAGGAAGTTTAAGACTGGGGTGGCCAGGGATGCCGTGGTGGCTCAGCAGTTGAGCACCTGCCTTTGCCCAGAGCGTGATCCTGGAGTCCTGGGATTGAGTCCCACAAGGGCTCTATGTGGGAAGCCTGCTTCTCTCTCAGCCTATCTCTACCTCTCTCTCTCTTTCTCTATGTCTCTCAGGAATAAATAAATAAAATATTTTTTAAAATAAAAAAATAAATAATAAAAGAGACTGGGGTCATCAGAATCCTTAGAAATTCTTCTTACATTCATCCAGAGAAGGTGTCCCAGAAAAACCATTGGTGGCAGGAGATTCCCAGACTCTAGTTACTTTTTATGAACTGTGCCCAACCCAAAGGCCATCATTTGCCCCCCTTCATTTTTACACTTATGTTCAATCATCCAGGTGGTCACAGAGGTGATTGTAGAGCTGTTTCTGTTGAACTTGTACCTCTAGGATTGCCTTTGGGATTTTAGCTAATTCTAATAGATGATAGTTCCCCAGGTTTACAACACTAGACTCTTCACACCACTTGTTCTTAGTGGCGGGACTTGTATTCATTTCCAGGAACTCTACTCAGTACAACTCTGTATACATGAATGCATTTAATTGCGACAACGATGTATGAAATACTATCATTGTTCCATTCAAAAAATAACAAAACTGATGGTCAGGTCTGTAACTAGTAAGTTATAGATCTAGATTTAAGACAAATTCGAGTCTAATAAAACCTAAGCTTTTTTCACTTTTGTGTATCCGGGAACTCTGAACCAAAACACGTAAGGGACATATATTTGAATAGTCTGGAGAGAGATATGAATGAAATTATTGTTACAGTGTAGAGTTCTCTAGAAATTAACAGAAATGGTAAGGGGAAGGAGGTCTGTTAAGAGTCACTGAATAAAATAAGGAAATTCTAACATAAATTTCAATTTTCAATTTTTTTAAGGATGTATATATTTGGACTGGGTAGTGAATCTTTTTTGTGGCCAAGTTCTTCACTGATAAATTGGAAAATAATGGTTTCTCCTTCACAAGATTATTGTTAGGAATTAATCAGTTATATGTAAAGTCTTTAGAATGCTGCTGGGCACAGAATAAGCACTCAATAGTGTTATTATTATGGTCATCACCCCATTTATGTACAGAAAACATATCCTATCCAGGCATGCAGATGGAGGCAGAGAATTCTTGACTCACTTCAAATACATTGGCATTATCTCCAAAAATATCTCACATTTTGTGAGCTGAGAAAAGTCTCGTCTCTTTATTTAGACATGATGGCAGAACTATAGGAGCTTATTCACTTCAATCATTTTGGGATCTGTATATATTTCCTTTTGTTCTGTTGGAAACTTTGGGTCAGTTTTAGGGACACTACTTTCATCCATTTTTGTCACCTTGTTTGGTATAAATGTGGGTTGCCGTGCTCCTCTTTCACAGCTACTATCTCCACAATTTTAGTCCTTGCTTTCAAAGAAATTTTTGCAAGACTGCCAATTGGAATAAGTAATTAACACTTCAGCTCAGCTCTGAAAGAGGAAAACAACTGTGGCATACAATCTCCTGCCAAAGTCAGTTCTCTCACCCAGAAAATGCCTGAAATGCTCATCAGGGTACTTTCAATTTCACTAAAGGAGAAAAGAGAAAAAGGCAACATGATCAAAATGGAAGTTCACCAGCCTATCTCTATCAACTGTTACGCCAAAAAAAAAAATAATAATAATAATATTAATAAAAAACAAAAAACAACAACAACAAAAAACCCACACAGATGAGGAAATGAGTGAACTGAAGTAGCCCATATCAACATGGAGAGATCTCATCAATACAGTAGAGGGTGAAAAAGAGCAATTGCAAAAGCATAGAAGCAATATAATAAAATTCATTTCATGAGTTAAAAACACTAAACAAGACTGTGTTGTTTTCTTATAAATCTGTAACAAAATTTGAAAATATTTATGGAACTCATGTACACCAAATTCCCAATGATAATTGCATTTTGTACAGTGGGAGTGAGAAGGAGGGACAAGGTGAATTGGGAGAAATCCACAGGGAATGTGGATTTAAACTTCTTAACCTGAGTAATGAATTTATAATTCTTATACTATTTCTATGATATGAAGATATATGATCTATTTCAAACTAAATAAAAGTCAGGGCCACTCGTGTTCAATACATTTCATAAAAAGTAACTCAGGAGGAAGGGATGTTACAGTGAGTCAGCCTATGTAGGAGCAAACTTGAGTGATTTTTGGAAAAAACACTAGGCATTTTTCTGTTAATGTGGATCCTTGCTGTGTGAATAACCAGTGAAGTTTCTGCCACACTTCTCTTTTCACTGCCATCACTGGCTTTTCCGGGACCTGAGTAGAGTTGTGATATGGAGCCAGCTCTTACTTATGTGGCTGTTTTGTGATCTAATTGCATTTGAATGATTATATCAAATACTGATACTACACATATATGCATAACCTGAGTTGCCATGTCATAATCTTCTATACGAAAAAATGCATTGTTTTACCTGCTTCTCCTTTCTGCCTATGTCTCTGGCTCTCTCTCCGTGTCTCAAATAAATAAATAAATAAATAAATAAATAAATAAATAAATAAATATTTTAAGAACTGTGAAGTGTCCAGTTAATTTCATTTTTGAATCATACTTGCCGTAGTGTAATGTACTGTCAGATATTTAATGCAGTGTTAGATCAGCTTTGGCAAATCTGTACAATTTTGTAACCCACATGTATATCAAAATACAGATAATTTTATTTTGCCACTTCAGACTTTTGCAAATTATTTCACATTGTTAGTAATTTTATTAAGCAGTTCTGGGAGTTCTTTATATGTTGAAGATGTAAATTCTTTGTCAGATGTGTTAAAATATTTTTTTCCAGTCTCCAACTAGCCAATTTATTTTCTTACAGGAGTTTGATGAACAGAAATTTAAAACTTTTATGATGGAAAAATGAAATATTTGCATATTTAAGTCACAAAGATATTCTATGTTTTCTTCTGGAACTCTTACAGTTTGAGCTTTTAACTTCAATGTCTATCTATGTGTTGAGTGTCAGGTCTTGAATTCAAGATGATCCATTTTGAATTAATTTTCATGTTTTATGTGGCTTAAATATCAAGGTTTGTTTTATTTTTTATATGAATATTCAGCAATTCTAACACGATTTGTTGAAAGTTTTCTTTCTCCACTGGATTGTCTTAACACCCTGAAAAATTATTTGATAATCATATAGGTATGTGGGGGCCTATTTGGAGCATCTGCTCTGTTACATTGACTAATGTTTGTCTGTCTGCTAAACTACACTGTCTTGTTCACTATAGCTTGATAGTCAATCCTGAAGTCAGAAAGAAAGAATCTTCCTATTTTGTTTTTCTATGATAAGATTGTTTTGGTTATTCTATAACTTTTTCATTTCCATAGAAGTTTTAGAATCCCTTTGACATTATTAGCTTAAAAAGTGTGCTGTGATTTTAAGATTTCATTGAATCTGTACTTCATTTTGGGAACATTTACCATGTTAATAATTTTGAGTCTTTTAATCCATGAATGTGGTATATTTCTTGTTTATTTAGGACTTTAAAATTTACTCCACTCATATTTTATAGCTTTTAATGTTAAGATCTTGAACAAGTTTCATAAAATACAATCCCAAGTATCTTATGTCTTTGGATACTGTTTTAAATGGTATTCTTTAAATTTCGTTTTCCAAATTTTTATTGCTACCATACAGTTATATAATTAATTTTGACTTCTGAAACATTATTAAACCGACTTATTAGATCTAGTAGGTCTTCTCTTCTTTCTAGCAATTTTAGGATTTCCTGCCTATATAGTTGTGTCATCTGAGAATAATGAACAATTTATGTTTCTTTCTTTTAAATCCTTGTCTTTTATTTCTTTTGGAGTGTGTGCCTAGTAAATTTGAAATTATGGATGACTCAGTAATGACCCCTGTCTCTCTACAGTGGCTCTCCCTGGGCAATCTTATCTATTTTTATCGTTTCAACTTCAATTTATATTTCTAATTCAAATCACTATTTTGAGTTTTGTACACATATTTCTGACTTCTTATCACTAATCACCATCTGTACATTTCCTAGTCATCTCTATTTCATCATCCCAACTGAATTTACTTTTATCTCCCCAAGAACTAAATGTATTTTTTCCCCTAGGTATTTAGGTCAATGTCATGACCAATAACTTCAAAATGGATTTTTGAAATCAATTTTAATTTCATAGTTTACTATCACCATTACTCCTCCCACAGATCTACTTTCACTCCGAGGCAAACACAAACTGTTTAGCAAGCACTTTTTGACTTACCTCTTAATCTTCTGTTCCTTCCTTGCTGTCTTCCATGTTACTCATGTAATTCATATGCTTAATTTCATTTGCTTGGACTACTGAGGATCAGTGGATTTGTCTCATCTATACTCCACATTAGATAGATTACAAATGATGAATTTAAAATACAAATCTAAACATGTCATTTTGTTTCCAGAAAACCTTCAATGAATCCCATTTATGTGTAGACTAAAATTTATATTAACTCTCCAAATATATTTATGCAGAGGTAATACAGAAATTTAGAAGGCCAATTTAAAAGTTCCTGTTGATTTTAATGTCACATAGGATAGTGCACTAGATATCTTCTTTTGCCCCTCCAGATCACTCTCCACCATGTTCCACCCCACTCTATGCACTAGCAGCAAACTATTACCATCTATAGACTACTTGGTTCTTCAGTTTCCTTTTTGGTTTGGCAGATGAGTAGCATTGTTAGGAGCTAAGTGGAAGGGTGGAGGGAGAGTTTGAGTTATACATTCCCCAAATTTATCCCTTGGCCTGACTGTAGTCCTTGTCATGCTTACCCCTATATTGCACTGGCTTTGGTGTATGATATTATCTCTATCACTGCCCTTAGACTTTGTTTTCAACTTTAAATTGTCTCTTTATTGAATGCTTTTCAAAGTATTCACTTTGAAATTATGATATTGACACATATGAAAGGTAAAGAAATGACCTGAGGATGATTTTTTGACATAAATAAAACACTAGTTGATCCTTATGTAAAGACATGGGAAACTAATGCAGAGTCAGGTCTTGTCAGGGTGGGAGGTGCTTCACTACCTAACATCACCTATATTCCCAAATTCATCTTATCTCACTTTTTCATGTCTACATCAGCCTCCAGCCATTTCAGGTGAAATTTAGCCATATTTTGTGCAGGCACAATATTTAATGTTTCCTCTCACTTATTCTTTTTCCTGGTAACCTACATAAAGTCTGCTTTAAGGACATGCTGGTCTACTGACACTAGCCATATTTATGTTTCCTTTTTGATCCATGTTGAATTAAACAGAACTCCTCTACTATTTTCCTGTAATTCAGACTTCCAAGTCATTTTTTTTTCAAACTAGATGATATCTTCCATTTGGGAAAAGACAACAAAAATTATTTTGACTTTTGTATAATCAATGCTAAATATAACTCAATCTATCTATACCAGACATTAAGTAAAGGTTTTTTTATTATTCTCAGAGATAAGCAAAAATATGCATAGATTCATGTAATGCAGTTTAGCAATATTTTATGGGTCCTGACCTTTGAAATTAGCTATTGATAGAGAATAACTTGACAAGTAAATTCAGATGTTTCTACCTGCTTAGTTGAGTATAGGTCACCTTAATCAAATAGACACATAAAACTGAAAAAGTGCTAAACTTCTGAATTTGATAATAAAATAATAAAGAGCTTGAAGGAATATTTGAAGGTAATACATTATAGTGTTAATGAATTATAAGACAGTGCATTTCCCTAAAAGTTAGAAATGCATCAATATGCATCATTTTGAATAATACAAAGATTCAAAATGATACAAGTGGCAAGGATGAGAAGTAGGATCAGATTCTTGACTGAATCTGATCCTGTGTTCTTGTTTTCTTGTGTTCATTGAAGCTCTTGTGTCACTCCAGTATTTGGGACACATGTCAGCCTAGTTCATTTTATTCAGTATCCTTAAATTACTTCTAAAGTTTAGTCAAACACTTTTGTGCTTGAATTGCTAGCTAACACTTTAAGAAATTTCTTACATGTCTCATGAGCCACATCAGTGCTTATTTTTCCAATGAGGTTAGCGGAATAATATAATCAAAGAAAAATAATTGCATATATGAGATTATACTGAAATCATAATATTTGGGGAGAGAAGCTTTGCATTTATGGAACAAAATCCTACTGTTTAAATCCAACAATATATATATATATATATATATATATATATATTTTTTTTTTTGTTCTGGTTTTAATTTTGCTGCTGTTGAATCCCTGCATCTTTCAGGTGAAGTAACTTCAGTTAATAAAAATACATTTGAGCAAACACCCTTTTTTTTAATCACTGACCTACATAAATTTATGATCACAATAAATAAATAAATGTTAACCAAGATTGCAAAATAGTACACAAACTCCTTGAAAGATAGAGATAAAATCCTTCACAAAGTATTTTGAATTACAAAGTAATCAATCACATTATAGTCAGAGATACATAAATGCATGACTTTCAGCATTGAAAATGATTACAGATGGCATCTACTTCATGATACAAATTATCCTTCACTAATGTCTAAGAAAAGCAGGCACTTGAGTTTAATTTAAACAGTCCTAGTGACAGAGAAATTATTACTCCATTTTAATCCAGCCAATTGTTAGAAGTTCTTATTATTATAGCAACATTTATCATCTTATAAATTATACTCATTTTTTCAATTGATTATACAACAAATCTAATTTTCCAGTCTCATAACAAACCTTCAAATTTAAAAACAGACACTTCCTCCTAAATTGTCCAGAGTAAGAGTCTGAGTTCACATGAACGTTTATCATAGTTTGAGGTGTTTCATCATCCTGACACTATCCTAGCAACTTATTTAGGTTGTCAATAATCTTATAAAAATATGAGATGCAGAATTGATTGTATCATGTTCAGTGTTTCATGATCTACCTAGTGTAAGAGATATGAAATGAAATTAATAATTAGATATTAACCAGAACAGGATTTTTAGTCTGGGTATTATAGTCAATGTAATTATTCATTTGTGTACCCATTAGTATCCAAGGGAGAGAGAGAAACCACAGGTTTTTTTTAAAAAGATTTTATCTATTTATTCATGAGAGATACAGAGAGAGAGAGAGAGGCAGAGACACAGGCAGAGGGAGAAGCAGGCTCCATGCAGGGAGCTCGACGTGGGACTTGACCCTGGGACCCCAGGATCACACCCTGGGTGGAAGGCAGGTGCTAAACTGCTGAGCAACCCAGGGATCCTAGAAACCACAGTTTTTTTTGAACAAGGGAGGTTTAATATAAAGAATGATTAACTATAACAAGAAGTTGAAGTAAAGAGAAATTGGCTAATGAGAAGTAGAGAAAAATAAAGAGAACTCTAAAGAATATGGGGATGCAAATATAAGATATAAGATGCAGCCACTACTCTAGGACTGGGCTATAGCAATCAAGGGAAAGTCTCCCCACTCATCCCCCAGGACTTAGATCTATACTGGCAGAACTTGCTGGAAATTTTCCCTCTGGGCACCAGAGAAAGCCATGCACAGGAAAGTGTCTCAAAACTTTGGCGTTACTACAAAACCACCCAATGGAGAGTGCCAAGAGAACGTGTTGGCCTCTGAGCTTTGTCAAACACCCTGTCCTCTAAGACCTGTATGCTGGAGCAGCCATGGCACTGCAGGAAGTCATATATATGGAAAGAAGCAGGTTTTAGAGAAACTGCTTTTTCTGCACGACCCCAGCCCTGCATTTTGAGGCATCCACTCCTAAGGAACTTAGTGCTGGAGAAACTATGTAGAGTTTAGTTTTCCTTGTATGGTGTCTCCATCTTTGAGCATGACTATTCTAAGGAGCAACGTCTTAGTCTGTTTGGGCTGCTGTACCAAATACCATAGACTAGGGGGCAGTTCTTGTAAACAACAGAGATTCTTTTCTCACAGTTGGGGCTGAGAAGTCCAATATCAAGGCACTGGCAGATTCTTTGTCTGGTGAGGGCCCACTTCCTGGTTCCCAGTCCCCTTCTTATTGTGCCTTCAGAGAGTAGAGGTGAAGAATTTTGTCTCTTAGGCTCTTATAAGGACACCAACTCTTTGTGAGGGCTCTACCTTCATGACCTAATCACCTCCTCAAGGACCACCTCCAAAAGCCTTCACTTCAGGGATTAGTTTTCAACATAGCAGTTTGGGGGGTGGAAGGACACACTCATTCCACCATAACAGTGACTGTAATTGAGTTACTGGCTGTAATTTAGTGTTGTGTTACATACACACACACACATGCAGGAATGTATATTTAATCCATTAAAACATATATATATAATATATATATAACATATATATAGTAATATACATAAATATATATTTATACATATGCTACATATATAGTATTTTAATTATAATCAACACAACATTGATGAAATTTTACCTTGTACTGTCTACTTTAACCTAATTAAAAATAAGAACCCCATGTTATTTTACACTATCAAATATAAAGAATGCCTGGTTACTAGAAATTACAGTCAATATGTCTTTTTATTTTAAAGATTTATTTCTTTGAGAGAGAGAAAGTGGGTCTGGGGGCTGGTGGGCAGAGAGAAAGAGTCTTAAGCAGACTCTGCACTGAGTGCAGACCCCTATGCAGGGTTTAATCTCAGGACTTCGAGATCATGACCTGAGTAGAAACCAAGAGTTGGATGCTTAACTGACTGTGACACCCAGGCATCCTGTCAATATGTCTTTCTGATAAAAAACTTAAATTTCTACATATGTTATTTAGTATAGTACACATTTTCTAGATATAGTAATACAACAATTATTAGCTGCATTATCCAGAACAATACAATATTATCTGGAATAATACAGTGTTATCCAAAATGATAACAATAAAAAATATAAAATAAAATAAAATAAAATAAAATAAAATAAAATAAAATAAAATAAAATAATACAATAATACCTAAGATATGTGTGTGTATACATACATACATGTGTGTATATCATTACATCACACTCTCTTTGCCTCTTGGTCAGCACCCTGAAGGTGATTAGAATAGAACAATTTATATTACTGCACAAGACATTGAAAAATGTCATTCCAGGAATGAATCCAAACTAATAAACCTTGTTTCCCATGTAATTATATTTCTAATATCTCAGAATGTGTCAGCTTTTACCTCACTTTGAGTTCCAATTTTAGGTTTAATGATCCTACCTCAAATTGATTTTAATATTCACTTTATTCTATCCATATAAAAACATGACCAAATTATAATCATTCTGGTGGCACATTGGGCCCTTTTCTCAACCTGTGTTGCCTAAATTGTTTTCCTTTTGAAAGACACCAGAATAAATCAAATATTTTTAATAGAAACAGAATAAATCAAAAGTTTGCATTGAGATGTTGTAGGAAGTCCAAGATCTGCCCAAATTTAATAGTGTCAGTGTCCTGAATTTGATTATTTGCCTCACTTAAAGAGCAGTGCATGAACATATAGGTGATTAAATATTCAACAATGTAATTTGCTCAAGATTTGAGGTTATTGGATGGTGAAAAATACAAAATTGCAATGAGGTAATAACCAGAAGAACCAGAAGAATCTTGTGTTTCCTTTGACAGGACCAACCCTAAAGAATATTGATTAGAACACAGCTTTCTTAAATACTTGTCCTGAAGTTGGTGGACTTTGATTATTATTTCCAGTTACTTGCTTCTTGGAATTATTCTTATGAGTACAATATCTAGCTTCTTGTCATGTGAACATGTAAAATTGTTCTAGAAATCACTATGTGTTTAACTATTTCTAACAGTAATACATGTCATTATAGAAATTTGGAAAACATGAAGAAAACTGAACTTATTCATGATCCTACTCTACAGAAATAGACATGAAAGCTCATTAATGTATTCATTATTAGAAATATTAATTTTCGGGGATCCCTGGGTGGCGCAGCAGTTTGGCGCCTGCCTTTGGCCTAGGGCGCGATCCTGGAGACCCGGGATCGAATCCCACGTCGGGCTCCCGGTGCATGGAGCCTGCTTCTCCCTCTGCCTGTGTTTCTGCCTCTCTCTATCTCTCTGTGACTATCATAAATAAATAAAAATTTAAAAAAAAGAAATATTAATTTTCAAAATGTCACTGTAAAATATTTTCCCTATTATTACATACCCATACCATTGAATATTATTTGAAATATATTTGCCTAGTCACTTATATAATCCTTATGTCATTTATTCAAACATTTCTCTCCTTTTCAACATTAGTTCTTTTTTTTTTTAATGTTAGTTCTTCTTCTTTGTTATTATAAATAATTTTGGGAAGTACATCATCATTCTCTAAAACTTGAATATAATCCCAGTTATTCTCTTACAGTAAATTTTGAGAATTTAAATGATCTAGAGAAAAAGGATGAATATTTTGTCCGTTTTTTACTTTTTTTACTTTTTATTTTTCATAATTTATTTTTTATTAAATGCTTAATTTTAATTCCAGTACAGTTAACACACAATGATATATTAGTTTCAAGTATATTTGCCCATTTTTTTACAATAAAATACCAGTTGGTTTTCCATAAAGATAGTACCAACATGCACTTCCATGTACAGTATTTTAGAAAATCTTGTCCATTCTCAAAACATTCTTTAATGTCTTGGATCATTACTTTACTTTGATTTCTTCTGGAAACAAAGATTTCCACTCTCCCTGGAATATCATTTTATTTTGTTTTGATATTTTTTACAAAAATTTTGATAAAATTTTGACACATAATGTTCCATGAGCTTCAAGTATACATTGTAGTGACTCAACATCTCTACACATTATGCTATGCGTACCACAAGTATAGCTACCGTCTGTCGCCATACAGTGCTCTTATAATATTGATTATATTCTCTATCCATGTTGTCACAAATGGCAATATCTCATCATTTTATGGTTCTGTAATATTCCATTGTTGTATATAAACCACATCTTCTTTATCCATTCAACTGTTGATGGACACTTAGGTTGCTTCCATTTGTTGGCTTATTGTAAATAATGCTGCAATAAACATAAGGACTCAAATATCTTTTAGAATTAGTGTTTTTCCTTACTTTGGGTAAATACCCCAATATTAAAATTATTGGGTCATATGGCATTTCTACTTTAAATTTTCTGATGAACTTTAATATGATACTCCACAGTGGCTATACCAATTTATATTCCCAACAGCATGTGGGAGTTCCTTTTTCTCCACATCCTCACCAACACTTATTTCTTGTTTTCTTTGGGCTTTTTTTTTTTTTTTGGTTGTTATTGTTTTATTTTATCTTAGCCATTCTGACAGGTGTGAGGTGATATCTCATTGTGGTTTGGATTTGCACTTTCATGATGAAGAGTGATGTTGAGCTTCTTTTCATGTATCTATTGGCCATCTGCATGTCTTCTTTGGAAAAATGTCTATTCAAGTCCACTACCTATTTTTGGTCAGATTGTTTTTTTGATGTTGAATTGTGTAAGTTCTTTATATATTTTGAATAGTAATCTCTTATTGAATATATCACTTGCAAATATCTTCTCCCATTCAGTAGGTTGCCTCTTTGTTTTATTGATGGTTTCTATTCCACCCAAAGCCACTTACAGATGTAATGCAATCCCTATCAAAATACCAACAACATTTTTCTTTTTTTTAAGATTTTATTTATTAATTCATGAAAGACATAGAGAGAGAGAGGCAGAGACATAGGCAGAGGGAGAAGCAGGTCCGTGCAGGGAGCCCAATGTGGCATTTGATCCCTGGACTCCAGGATCACGTCCTGGGCCAAAGGCAGGTGCTCAACCCCTGAGCCACCCAGGCATCTCCCAATAACATTTTTCACAGAACTAGAACAAATAATCCTAAAATTTGTATGGAACCACAAAAGACCCTGAATAGCCAAAGCAATCTTGAGAAAGAAGAACAAAGTTGGAGAATTCAGAATTAGAGATTTCAGGATAGACTACAAAGCTGTAGTAATCAAAACAGTATGGTAGTGGCACAAAAATAGACAAATAGATCATTTGAATTCTATCATAGAATAGAATAAAGAGCCCAGAAATTAATTTGTGATCATATGTTTAATTAATCTATGAAAAGGAAGCAAAAATATACGATGGGGAAAAGGCATTTTCATCAACAAATGGTGCTATGAAACCAAATAGCTACATGCAAAAGAATGAAACTGGACCACTTTCTAATACCCTACAGGAAAATAAACTGAAAATGAATTAAAGACCTAAAAAGGAAACCTGAAATCATAAAAATCCTAGAAGAGAACATAAGCAGTAATTTATTTGACATCAGCCATAGCAACATAGTTTTCTAAGTATGTCTCTAAGGCAGGGAAACAAAAGCAAAAATTAAACTATTGGAACTACATCAAATAAAAAGCTTTTGCACATTCATTTTGTTTTTGAATGCACCACTTAAAACAGAATATTAGTTTACACATGAGGATTTTTATAATGCCTTGGTTTGACAACTAGTTTGTCAATAATGCCTTGGTTTGACAACTGCAAACTAGTATTTGCAGCTCACTTTGTATATTCTGGCAATATAGTGGAAAGAATTAAGAATTGTTAATACTAAAGGATGACAGTGGTAACTAATACTTTAGCATACAAAATGTCTCATAATATTTTTTTTTAAACATCCACTGATATCCTATGTTCATTTTGTGGATTTTTTTATATGGGCAACTCTTAAAGTGAATCTATTACTGAACTGGCATTGCTCTCTCTCTCTCTCTCTCTCTCTCTCTCTCTGTCTTTTGTATTGATGAGGCAAAGTCATAATGACTTCCAGCAAATGCAAGAAGGTCTGGCTTCCGTTCATGTTAAGCTTGTCTCTAACTTCTTACTTACAGACTGTTGAACCCTCTCTCTATTGCATATCACAATCCTCCTGCTGAATTAACATAACATCTGCCAGATATCCCTGTAGGACAATGTATACATAACTCTAGAAAAATTAAATTTTTTACGTCCTGATACCTATTTGGTGGCACGGCTACAATGAATTTGCTCTACTCTTGTGCAAAGAAACACTACAATACACAATGTATGAGGAAAGGCAACTGGTTCAGATAAAAGAGCTTTGCAAGGAAGCTTCCCAGGGAGAGAGATCTACCCTACTGACCTTGTTAAATTTCATTTAAGGCCTCACGTGTCTCAACAGTCTTTGAAAATGACATTTGAAAAGAAGTTGTTATGCAAAAAGAGTGCGTATGACTATATTTTCATATGTAAACAGGATGGCTACTGGAGAGACTAAAATGACTAAAATGCTTCCTTCTGAGAAGCAAGCAGCTGGGTGATACTTTCAAACATTTTTGGCAAACTAATAAATATAATGAAATTGTCTAACTTTTCCTCCTGTCACTAGAGAAAATGGGGAAAGAAAGGGATGAACACAAGGATTCAAATTCCCAGCTCAAGTCTCACATAAGTGATCTGAAAGCTGTGTGTGTACCCTGAAGAGGAAGACCCTATATCCTATGATCTCAGGCATGAGTTTGGGAAAAATCAAAACCAAATTCTAACCTGCAAGTGGATGAGTTATATAATGTATACTGAACTTCCAGTCTCACAGGATGCCTCTGTTAAAGTGAGAGTACAGATTGACAAGAAATGGGATGCTAAAAATTGGAATGAAGATGATGGGGAATACAGTGATGGGGGAACCTGAGCCCTTAAATTCTGATGAGTCTTCTTTGCCTGCAGAAGAGCATTCCGCACCCTCATCTGAGATGATTACTCAGCATTGCCTGAGGATTGTAATACCCTTCCTGAGGCAGTTGTCAGGCAAGAAAGGCCATACTACTTATTCCTCAGGACACAGCTTCACATCCGTCTTGCTACTAGATAACTAGATTCACATCCCAGCAGGTCTGTAATTGTGAAGTATAAAGTATGGACCATGAGGATATGCACTACACTGCAAAAGAACTACTTGTGTTTTATAATTTATAGAGACAGAATTCTAGGGAAGTTGGATGGCAATGGATATTAAGTGAGTAGAATAACAGTAGTAGGAACATAAAGTTAAATCAGGTTGAATTTATTGATATGAGGTCAGTAAGCAAAGATTCTGCCTTTTATGTTGGAGCTCAGCGACTTTGTTTGGTTGTTGGTCTAAAACATAGACCAAAAGATGGCCCTAGTAAGTGAATAGCTAGTGCAATAGCTAGCTGCACTAGCTTTGGTTTAATGTAGGGGAAGGCACTCAAAAGCTTAGGGAAAAAGCTTAGGTTGTTTTCCTATCTTGTCTCTTGTGAATAAATTTGTTGAATCCAAGCTCAATAAATATTTTGAATAAAATTTTCATAGACATAAAAAATGCAATACTGATCAGGAGATAACACCTATAAACATAAGAGACTTAAGTATTAACAAAATAACCGGACTCCACCTCTAGAATGTGTAATACCTGCTTTTTCTGGAGAAAGAAATTTGCCTTCTGTTATACTATGCTAACATATGTCCAGTAGAACTTGAACTTCTTGCTTCTCTGCACTTTTACCTTTTCACCCTCTCTGGGCCCCTTTATCATGGTCAGATATGTTTTATGGGGAAAACCCTCTGGCAAGAAGAGAGACAATAACAGATAACTCCAGATCTATCTCTTTTGCCACCTCCCCATAAGCTGAAAATGGAGCATTATTCTTGTTCATTAAGCTAAGGAAAACTAGTACCTGATATCTGTAATTTTAAGGTATTGGCAAAATGTAATTTTATAGGATAGTTTGTGAGTGTGGTAAATACATGGTTTATTTATCACAACTAGGTTAAATTAATTTACTAGTGTTATAATATATTTAATATTCTTAATTAGATACTCTTAATGAGAAAGTTACTTCTTTAAAATTATGAAATACTTCCTACTTCCATTCAAATGGGCAATAAAATGTTTATGATTTAGATTGATAAAATTACACTGATATATGATGAGACAGAAATTAGAGTGGGTTCTGAAACTTTCCTCCTTGTTATGGATTTATTCAAGAATAAAGTATCCAAGTTTTTTAAAAAAGAATAAAATATCCAAGTTTTAATTAATGACACAGCATGCATTTTAAGAGCATCAGTCCATGCCAATGAACATTAGGTCATTTCGGGAAAATCTGTATTATTCATCAATTTTCACTCTGCCCCAAATCTTTGGCATTGTTTCAATGTAGCTAGTTTTAGGCTTTATAGATGCAAGTTTCAAGTTTAAAGGTCATTACTAGAATTCTCTGGTTCCTTCAGTTCATTGGACCTTTGATTTTGTTGCTACTTTACCCATTAAAGCTAACTTCATGGATCTGAACCAATGAAGCTAATTCTGTTTGTTTGTGTGTGTTCTTGTTTGTTTTTCTTTAAGAAATAAAGCAATTTTATTTTTAAAAGGCCATATATTATGATGTAGAAAGCCAAATTTACACTTTTTAAATTTTTTTCCTAATTTCTTTTTTATAGTGGTAAAATATACATGCTATAAAATGCACTATCTTAACCATTTCTGAGTGTACAGTTCAGTGGCATTAAGTACATTCATATTGTACAATCATCAACACTATCCATCTATGGAGACTTTTATCCTGCAAAACTGAAATTCTATATCCATTAACTATCATGCTCCCTTCCCTTCTCCTAAGCACTTTTCTATTTTCATTTTTATTGTGGTAAGAGCACTTAACATGATATTTATCCCCGTAACAATTTTTAAGTGTATAATATTATGTAGTCAACTGTAGTCACAGTGTTGTAAGCAGGTCTCAAAGAACTTTTTCATTTTGCTTAACTAAAACTTTGTGGCCTTTGACCAATACCTTTTCATTCCCCCCACCCCCTCAACCACTGGAAACCATCATTCTATTCTCTCATTCTGAGTCTGACTCATTTGTTTGTTTCAATTTCACATATAAGCAATACCTTGTAGCACTTGTCTTTTCTCTGTCTGACTTATTTCATTTAACATAATGCCCTTCATGTTCATCTGTGTTGTTGTAAATAAAGCAGGTATTTCTTTTTTATGACTGAATAATATCTCATTGTATATATATATATACCACATTTTCTTTATCTATTGATGGATATTTAGGTTGTTTTTACCTTGGCTATTGTGAATAATGCTTCAAAAAACAGGGGAGTGCTAATATCTCTTCAGGATCCTGCTTTCAAATCTTTTGGATAAAAACCTAGAAGTTCTAGAATTGCTAGGCTATATGGTACTTCCATTTTTAATTTTTTGAGGAACCCCCATATTGTTTTCCACACTGGCTGCAGCATTTTGCATTTCTACCAACAAGAGTTCCGATCTCTCCATTTCCTGCCCATTTGTATGTCTTTTCTGGAGAAATGTCTATTCAAATCCTTTTTATACAGCCATACTCATTCGTGACTAATGCATGACTAAAGCATAAATGGTTGGTAATCTTCTCTGAAGGAATATAGCAACTGCCAGCCCATTCTCTCATTAGTATGCTGTTCCAGTAAGAGATACACACCTCTATTAAATCTCCAAGTGAAATATATACTTTATGAAGATTGTGTAGAAGAAGATTTAAACTTCATATTCTTAGTTCTTTATTGAGATCCCTATAATAAAAGATGAACAAGAGAAAAAACAAACAAGTTTATTAACATATATACTTTACATACATATCCTGAGGAAAATGAGTAATACTCAGAAGTGGTTGGGAACTCTGGCTTAAATACCATCTTTAGCTAAATAAAATAGAAAGAAAGGGATGGGAGAGGCCAGTTATGGTATGATTCCCAGGAAAACCATGGCAAAGAACTCTAGGGTTAATTTACTATGCAGATTTTAATGGGTGCCTTCTTCACTGATAATGGTTTAAAGTTGTCTCCAGGTATTAATACTTGTTCTTTTGGTAGAGTGAAGAGGATGGACACCCTTATAGATTTATGTGCCACTTTTAGACAAATAGGGGAAAGCAGAGAGATTTTCTCATATCTTCTTCTTCTCAATTACCTTCAGATCAACATAATCCTTATGCCAAAGTGTCATATTTTAGGATGGCATTCTACCACCCTTCAATTGAAATCATTAGTTTTGTTTGTTGAAAACATCTAGCACAAATCATTTGTCTTAATAGGTACTCAATAACTGTTTTTAAATCAGATTTCCTCAGTTTCATTTTTTATGTGGTTTAGCAATAATAAATAATGATACTCTTCAGATAGGTTTGCTTTATTGCACTCCCATCTGAGTGGGTCAAGACTCAAAATAAAACCAATTAGAACTTGGTTTTGACTTTGTGACATCCAAAATGCAAAGGCAACGAAATTTTAAAATTCAGAGGAAGAAATAGTATATGTGATGATTCAAAATATAGCTAGAGCTTGGAAAAGCATAGGCAATGTAAAAAGAGAATTAAGAAAGGTCATTCATGGCAGGCCTAGGAGATTTTTCATGCTTTTATGAAATGGCTAATCTTTTAAGCAGTCCACTTAGCATCCAAATCCACCTTCCCATAAAAAGGCAAATGTTAGGGCAGTTTAGTGGGCTGGGCAGTTTAGTGGGCTCAGCAGTTTAGTGCCAACTTCAAACCCAGGGCCTGATCTTGGAGACCCAGAATCGAGTCCCACATCGGGCTCCCTACATGGAGCCTGCTTCTCCCTCTTCCTGTGTCTCTGCCTCTCTCTCCTTCTTTCTTTCTCTCTCTCTCTCTCTCTCTCTCTCTCTCTCTCTTTCTCTCTCTTTCTATCTCTGTGTCTCTCATGAATAAATAAATAAAATATTTTCTTAAAAAAAGGCAAATGTTGAGATTTTAATTGCTGGTCTTTTGAGAAAGGTTATAAAATGGTACCATTATGTATTTCTTGAATCACAAATGGAGGCAGTAGGTATGTGGGGAGCCAAGTTTCTAAAACCCTATAGAACCTAATTTAAATCTTAGTCGAATGTCTTAAATTCTCTGAATCTCAAAATTTAGTAAGGGACAGGCAGGCTAGGTAGGGAGAGATAGATAGGGAGCTATGGGATCAGGCTCATGGAAATCCTAAAAATACTGAGATGTACGGAAACCAGAGATAAGGGAACAAACCAGACCATCATGCCCTAGGTGTGGGTGGGGAGGATGGTGTGTGTGTGCATGCATGTGCTTTAATGACAATGGCTGTGACCAACAAAGAACAATCAGACTTATAAGGAAGCCATTAAAGATGTTATCACCAGTCATTACTCAAACCAGGACATCGAGAAAATGATAAGGCCACAAGCTCCCTGGTCAGTTCTTTTTTTTTTTTTTTAAGATTTTATTTATTTATTCATGAGAGACACAGAGAGAGAGAGAAAGAGAGAGAGGCAGAGGGAGAAGCAGGCTCCTCATAGGGAGCCTGATGTAGGACTAGATTCCAAAACGGGATCACACCCTGAGCCAAAGGCAGATGCTCAACTGCTGACCCACCCAGGTGTCCCACCCTTGTCAGTTCTAAATAAAAGACTGTCAGTAGAGGCCCACATTGTCAATCCTGTTGGGACCCCTCTCACTCTTGAGAGCTTTTTCTGTACCTAATAAACTTATATCACTTTACTCCTTTGTGAGAATGATTCTTCAACACCATGAGACAAGAACCTAGCTCTTCTGCTTCAAATTTATCCATAAAATGGCAATTATATTTCTGAACCATGGTTATTGTAGGAATTATGCCAAATGCCTGTGAAATTTTTTCATAGGCTGTAAAAACCTTATAACCTAATGGGGCACCTGGGTGGTTCATTCTGTTAAGTGTCCAGCTCTCAATCCCAGGGTTGTGAGTTCAAGGCCCATGTTGGGTTCCATGCAAAATAAAAACAAAAACAAAGCCAAATTTATAACCTTATAGATTATAAATGTATACAATTAATACATGTAAGACAAGATGGTGATGATAATGACAGAGGTAAGACTAAGATATATAACTACATATGTCATAAATCAGTGATCAAAAATTATGTCAGAAGAGACTTAGGTCGGATGTGGCTTAATTTTGCATACTTTCTATCAATCTTGCATTGTTAGAAAAGTGAATTTACTGCAGTTTATGGTGCAGCCTGAATAGGTATAAAGATATTTGTTAATTACTATTCTCTAGTAGCAGTTTTATTTAAAACAATATTGAAATAAAGATTTGGAAGGGGAAAAGGAGTAATTCTAAATACATAGGCATTGGGAAAAGAAGGTAGGCTCTGAATCCAGCTAATCTGGTCTTGAGACTCCACTCTCCCACTTCATAGTTGGTTTTCCTAGGGCTGGATACTTGGAACTTTTTCTTCCTAAAATTCAGTTTCCTCATTTATTGCAAAATAATTTCTTAGGGGTAATTTTATTATCTCATGGTATGAGCATGTTATAGTAGAAAAAATCTCACATTTATCCCTTCATCAAGAAATATTGATTCTATACCATGTCCCAGACACTAGTCTTCAAACAATATTTTTTATCTAAAATTATTGATAGTAAATCCAAGATATTGATTTCATAACTCTCTGGTGCTATTATTTATACATTCATAGCAAACCTATAAGCCAGAATACTCTTTATTTAACACAAGAAACATAGCATAAATTTCATTATAACATGAACAATGCTACAGATTTTAGAATATTTTCCCAAACAGAAGCTATGTACAACAATTGGATTTACAGCCAATTTGAGTGTCATTAGTTTCCTTGTTTGGCCAAGAAAAAATGTATGTCTCTAGCTTTTCCAAAATGAGTATGTTTTGAACTTGCTTTGAACTTGTGTATATAGCCCTTAGAAACCCCAAGGTGAATAGTAAGAGGGCAGATTTTGACGTCTATCTTCAAGAAAATTATCTTTTTTCTCTTCATAGACAAATTATACAGTCAATTACAATTTCCACTTTTGGAGACACTCTCAGAATTACAGGTATAATTTCAGCATTTTGATTGAAGGAAATTATGAAGACCTGGCTAAAAGTAACTACCTGGATAAAGCAGAAGAAACCAAAGATAATTATTTTAAAGCAACTATCTGGCCATTCAAGACTGTTCTGCCATATGGTAAATGCCAGTGTTTATGTGTTTGAGGTGATGCAGGAGAGAGATTTCAAATGTTTTTCTGAATTTTCAAGCAGAGGTTTACTTTTATTCTCGTTGCATATTCAGCTTCTGGAATATAAATATTCCTTCGCTAACTGAAATGGTTGTGGTAGTATTGCCATCATTATTGTATCTTTTATGAAAATCTGTATGAAAATCCAACTGCATTGGTGAGAATAAAATAAAAAAAATTAAAAAAAAGAAGAAGAATGGAAAAATTTGTCCATGCTGATAATAATAGCCCTTAGAATCAAATGGGTTTAATTCATGAGCTTGTTCTCAAAAGTTCTATCCACTCTGTCCAGATTTGACTCTTTGGGTTTACCTAGTTGCAGAAAGTATGGACTGCCTTTCTCCACACAGATTTTATGAAGTTTCTACTTAAATTACTGCTCCATTCCAGTACTGCATCCCGAGATGATTACAGGCCACTTTGATGGGGGACTTAGGAATTCCAAAACTTTTCAGTAATACATTTAGAGACAGTTTGAGTTACTCCCAACAGATGGCTAATTACATCTATTGTGTTGTGATTTAGCTCTCAGAGGCAATCTTATTACCCAGTTCTTGTTTGGAGAGAGGACAGCTCACTGTTTCCATGATGTTACACTAAATTTGGAAGGAGCATTAGAGATAATCTCCAACTCCCTCATTATGAAGATGAAAGAACTTACTTTGATAGAGTAAGTGGGTAAATCACTTATGAAAAGAATTTAACAAACTCTAATTGTGGGACTAAATATGCAAAACAGCATGCATGTTTGCACTGGATGGAAGGGGCACCTTTAAGTAGCTTAGAATGAGGTTAAAGAAAGAATGTACCTTTGTTAAGGTAAAATAGATACACAATACATATCACAATAACCAAATAAAAAAGACCATTGGAATTTGGGTATTTATTACCACAGTGGGGAAATCTGGGACTGTTTGGAAAAAGAAGTAACATTTGATCTGTATCTTGAAGAACAAGTAAGATTTTTGACAAGCAAAGATTAGGAGGACGTGGTGGTGATATTTTAGGAGGCAATCATGTTAGCCAAGGCATACAGGGCTTTTATAATGGAAGCAAAAAGCATGTAGAGTTAAGTATAGTGAAAGAAATGGCACTAAAAGCTAGTTGAGCTGGAGGAAATCAAGCTCCACACTGAAGAATTTGGTTTTATTCTATGGAAAATTGAAAGTGATAGAAAATGTTATCAAAGTAAGGAAGTAACTTGATCATAACTTTACTTTAGGAAGATAGCTGCAAAAACTATATTACACACATTATAAAAGGGGGGGTTAATGTGTGGATTGTGCAGTTTCAGACTACTACAAATGAGATAGCTTTGAAAATTTGTGTTTACCATAAAATGTCTCTTGATATTTTGCAATATACATCAAATATACCTGTGAGGCTTAATATTTAAATGATCTTTCAATGTTTTACCTACCAAATTGCTTCAAATCACCTTCCTCTCATATCTCATATAGAAGCACATATTTATCTTGTGATTTTATCTAATTCTTGGTTCAAACACTTCAGACTTCCTAGTTAAGTTTTAGAATAAGAAGACAGGGATCCCTGGGTGGCGCAGCAGTTTAGCGCCTGCCTTTGGCCCAGGGAGCGATCCTGGAAACCCGGGATCAAATCCCACGTCAGGCTCCCGGTGCATGGAGCCTGCTTCTCCCTCTGCTTGTGTCTCTGTCTCTCTCTCTCCTCTCTCTGTGTGACTATCATAAATAAATAAATAAAAATTAAAAAAAAATAGAATAAGAAGACAAAGTCATATTAAAAATTTGAATAATAAGCACCTGGGTGCCTCAGCTGTTTAAGTGTCAGCCTTGGACATGATCTCAGGGTCCTGGGATGGAGTCCCTGCTCAGTGGGGAGGCTGCTTCTCCCTCTGCTCCCACCGGCCCTGCCCAGCTCCTGCTCTCTTTCACTCTCTCTCAAATAAATAAATAAAATCTTAACTTAAAAATGTGAATACTAATGGCATTAATATAATAACTAATATAATAACAGTAATAACAATAGCAAACAGCAGAGATAGCAGTGATTATCAGGGAGTGTATTCATAAGCCAGTATAGATACGTGCTTTACATGTAGGATCTAAATAATCCCTCAAAACAATTATGTGATACAAATATTATTGTCCTTAATTACAGATAAATATCCTAGTGATCCTGGAGAGCTTGGTTGTTTTCTCACGGAGTCGAAGAATGAATCCCGCGAATATAGCGGAGTGAGTAAAAGGATAGACGTTTATTGAGTAAAGATACAGAAAAAGCTCTCAGGAGCAGAGGGGTCCTGACAGGGTTGCCACTGAGGGCTTGTAGTGTCAGTATTTTAGTGAAAATTAAATGGGAAGCTTGTGGCCTTGAGATTCTTGTGTTGTCTTGATTTAGGACTGGTGATAACATCTTTAATGGCTTACTTCTTCTTTGGGGTCTGTTTTTTCTTTGTTGGTCATAAATGACAAGACACCCTCCCCACCCACACTTTAGGGCAGGGCTATCTGGCTTGTCCCCTTATCTCTGGTTTCCTTACACCTCAGCATTTTGGGGATTTTTGTGAGCCTACTTCCATGGCCTCCTACCTAGCCCTGCCTCACTCTGTTTGTCCCTAACTCACTAGGGCTTGGAGACTAGTGAAATAGCCCATGGTCACAGAAATAATACAAATGTAGCTAGGAATTTAACACAACCTATTTTTATTCTAATTATAATGGAAACACTAATTTAGGGATTTTTTTAATAAAGAAAAATTAATGACAGCAACAATGAACTGAAATCCCTTAACCAAGTGATAATCATTTATATTATTGAGGCATATTTTATTTATAGATGCACTCACAGGCATGGAGAAATTTGAAATTGCATTTTATATACAAATGCACCCCCCCTTTTTTTTTTGTAATTTAAAATATTTACCGTCTCCTCCAACAAAATTAAAGTTTGTTTACTTTTGGGGGAAAAACATGTGAAAATAATTCTATGAAAAAGATTGTTTTTCCTCCTATACCCAGTGAGGCAATGAAGAGCTTAGCATGTTTTACTCTTATATTATAAGGCTTCACTTCAGATCATGATTGTAACCTGGTAGGAAAGGAAAAGGTAGGTGATATGCAAAGCTACCTTCCTTCCAAAAGAGTCATCTCTTAGTCACCTTCTAGGGCCACAGCAAGCAATTTGGGAGGATATTGTATAAGCAACCTGCTCCACCCAATCTTAATGCCCATACTCTGTATATTCCACGTGATGCTTCTATGCAAAAGGAAAATCCTAGTGTCTTTCCCAGCATTTACACCTCACTAATCATCAATATTTAATCAATCACCAAATTAGATTATTTTTATACTCTAAATATTTCTTACATCTGTTTACTTCCTTCCATATCTGTGACAAATTATCTCACAGCTATGTGATAAAGCGGTAGCTTCCTAAATAAAATACACACATGCAATTTACCACTTTCCCAATTTGACTTTCATAGCTAAAGTGATTTTTTTTGTAATATAAATATGATCGTATCAATTATTTTATTTAAACTCTACCACTGTTTTGTTTCTATTTTAACACATAGAAATTATTTTTATCAACACTAGATTAATAGAAAGAAAGGCAGAGAAGGAAAAAGAGAGGAGTGGGGAGGCACAGGGGCACAAAGAAGAGAAAAAGAGTAGAAAGGATGGAGTGAAAAGAGAAAGATCAGTTGTAGCTGTAAGATTCTCTTCCTGGCACACCTGGGTGGCTCAGTTGGTTAAGTGTTTGCCCTCAGGTCATGATCTCAGGGTCCCGGGATCTAGCCCTGGGTCTCCCCTCAGCAGGGAGGCTTCTCTCTCTCCCTTTGCCCCTTTCCCCACTCGTTTGTTCTCTCTCTCTCTCAAATAAACAGGTAAAATA
The DNA here is from genome assembly GCF_018345385.1 of Vulpes lagopus. Lineage (NCBI taxonomy): Eukaryota > Metazoa > Chordata > Mammalia > Carnivora > Canidae > Vulpes > Vulpes lagopus. The sequence goes on from NC_054839.1 coordinate 22,052,513, forward strand.
TTTCTTAAAAAAGATTATCTTCCTGTTTTTAAAGAGATCTGAAGGATATATAGAAAAAATATTAATTCTTTTCAAATTCAGTGGTTTATAAGAAATATTATTTTCTAATTTTTCCATATACTTTACTTTTTTAAAAATTAAAAGAGTGTTGATGCTTTTCTAAAAAAATGAGTAACTTGTAAACACAGATTACCAGGCTCAACATGAGCCACTGTGTCTCTCCAGACTCAGGCTATAAGGCTATCTACACTGGTTACACATGAGTCCCTCCCATTGTTGGGAGAAAGGTCTGGAGAACAGTTCAGGATAACTAAATTAGATGTCTATTTACCATCAAAGTAATGTGTCAAAAAGACAGTTTAAATATATGAGTCAGAAGTTCAGGAGAGAGGTCAGAATCTAGAGAAAGAATTTGGCAGCCACTGGCATATAGATGATATTTAAGGTCATGAAACCAGATGAGATCACCAGGAGAAAAAATGTAAATAAAGAGGAGAAGGGGACCAAAAATTAAGCTGTATGGTTTTCTAAAGTAGAGATGTAACCCAGCAGAGGAGGAGCTGGCAGAGGAAACAACAGGTAGAGTCAGTGGTTAAAGCAAGAGAGGTGGTGCTTTGTTTGCCTCCCAGAAGTAACTATAATCAAGAAGGAGGAAAGAACTATTGTGGCAGAACTGATGGTGCTAAAAAGTCATAGGAAAGATGAGAACTGGATTAGATGACAGGATTTAACAATGGGGAAGCAGGATTCATCGGTGATCTTGACAAGAAGTAGAAATCTGCCACAAAAACTTGGCTGGAATGTTTTTTTTAAAGAAGTAATGTAATTGGAAATAATGTGATAATGAGTAGAGATCACAATTTAAATATTACACTATTGTTGAACATTTGGTTTCTGTCAATTTCCTTACTGCTATAAATACCAGAAAATAATAGAGCAATAAACACTTTTTAAAAATATTTGTTTGATTATTTCCTAGAAGTGAGGTTTCTGGGTGAAAGATTCAAAGTATTTTTAAAAATAATTCTTATGGCACATTTTTGTTCTGCTAAAATTTTTGTTACCTTGCTCTTTTTATTTGTTAGGCTTACTTTTAGTATTTTCTGTATTATATGTACCGAATTTATAAAACTATTTTTATTAATAATAGTGAAAGATATCATTTTTTTAAGAAATCATCCTTTTATATATGAGAGAATATATCTCCTGCTTTACTGTTAAAGGTGACACTGACTTCTAGATTGTCCATATTTTTTATTATGATATTGATAATATATGTTCATCATACAAAATACGACAGTTCTAAAAAGGTACAGCCAAAGTAGGAGTCACCATTTACTGAAACATTTTTGTATTTTTTAATACATTTGCAATTTTCATCATAAGGATTCATGAAGACCTTTTGAGAAATATTCTTTTTTAATGTGTGTTATTCTATTGTCTTGTGTTTTGATGTTGCTTTTGTCCATGGCCCAGCAAATGGTGGAGTAATTATGTGATTTACATTTTTGAATTGATACTTCTACATGCTTTGCCTCCAGGAGAAAGGAGGGTCAACCTCAGAACTAGACTGAGGAATTCAGGAAATTCTTTATAAATGTCTGTTGAATAATTGACTAAGCAGTAAGTAACTCTGTCTTTTATCATTTGTCAAAGATTTCTTCAACCCAGTTCTATCAGTAAACCTCCCTTAATGCTCTGTGGAGCACAGTAAGTTTTTGTGTTTTCTGAATATCTTTATCCCTACATCTTCTAGTCTAAATGAAGTCTAGTCATTTAGAGTAAAGCCTGGCAAACTATAGTCTGTGGGCCAATTTCAACCTATCACCTGTTTCTGTAAAGAAGTTTTTATTAGAACTCAGCCATATTCATCAGATTATGTATTATCTATGACTGCTTCTGCACAACTGCAGAACTGAATAACTGCAACAGAGATTTTTTATGGCCTGAAAAGCCTACAATATATACTATCTGCCCCTTTGCAGGAAAAAAAAATTGCCAACACTGACCTAGAAGGATAGTTCTCAAACTTTCCTCCTTACAATCTCTTACAAATCATTGGGGATACCAAAGCACTTTTGTTTATATGTGTTATGCCTACTTATCTATTTACATATTAGAAACCATATTTGAAAGAAAAGTTAATTCATCTAAAATGACAATAATAAACACATGTTAAGATAAATGACATTCTCTGTGAAAAACAACTGTATTTTCCAAGACAAAATAGTGTAGTGAGATGACTGTGTTTTCCATTTTTGGAGATCTTCTTAATGTCTGGCTAATTAGATGATTATTTTCATAATTACTTCTGCATTCAATTTGTTGTAATTTGAAGTTTTGTCTGAAGGAGATGAAGAGTTCAGTCTCACACAGACATATATTTGGATAAGGGAGGGATATTTACAATGGGATTTCAGATGACTGAGGATACTCAACAAGTTACAGTTTCTTTAGGGTTAGTGGCATTGAAAAATCTGAAACCATGTCAATCAACTTTTCTTGTATGCTGTTACCTTCAAATCCATTGCTCTGTCTTGCACATTGAAAGGATTATATACTCATATATAGTTTTGTAACATCTTTTCAATATACAGAGTCAAAAATCCATAGCTGATAGGGCTACCAAACTCTCAGAAAGCATGCAAGGATTGGAAAGCTGGTTAGCTTACAGTAGAGGATATGATTTCTAGCGTTCTGGTTTCTTTTTGAAAGTTAAAATTTTATTATTGCCAGCAAATACTATAATATGTTTTTTTTTTCTTTTGTGAAAGACTTCACTCATTTTGGAGAAAGTATCTGCCAATTATTTAACTCATAATAACCACAGTTTATACAAGTTATTCTTTCAATTAAAAAAGGACAAACATTATATGTTCTCATTCATTTGGGGAATATAAATAATAGTGAAAGGGAATAGAAGGGAAGGGAAAAGAAATGGGTAGGAAATATCAGAAACGGAGACAGAACATAAAGACTCCTAACTCTGGGAAATGAACTAGGGGTGGTAGAAGGGGGGGAGGGCGGGGGGGTGGGGGTGAATGGGTGACGGGCGCTGAGGGGGGCACTTGATGGGATGAGCACTGGGTGTTATTCTGTATGTTGGCAAATTGAACACCAATAAAAAATAAATTTATTATTAGTAAAAAAATTAAACTATGAAAAAATAAAAAATAAAAATAAAAATGTCACTACATTTAAAGAACAGCTAAGCTAGTTCAGCTGACAACAAAAACTTTAGTGCAAATGTTTTCCTTCAACTCATCCATTATATTTTAATATGTAGCAGAAGTCCTTTATGTGTGTACCTAGCATTTTGTCATACAGAATATTTAAAAGACACTCAGGGATCTGTGAGCCGCACTTTGACAGGTGGTGGTCTAATGTTTCTTATTTTTCTAAAGTGTGTCATTTTTATCACTGGCCAATCCTAATGATGGATGACTTTGGTTCCTTCCTGAATTCACATAGAAAATAGAGTCATGAAAGACTCCTAACTCTGGGAAACGAACTAGGGGTGGTGGAAGGGGAGGTGGGTGGGGGGTGGGGGTGACTGGGTGACAGGCATTGAGGTGGGCACTTGACGGGATGAGCACTGGGTGTTATTTTATATGTTGACAAATTGAACACCAATAAAAAATAAATTTACAGAAAAAGAAAATACATCACACATACTCAATTTCACTGGAGTATTTCTTTCAATCTTAGTATGCTACACCTACCCCCTCCATCCCAAACCTGGAAATACCATCATAAATTCTATAATGCCTCACAGGCCTTTTAGAAGAGTTCTATGGTCAACTGTTTAGAAGTCAGGAGAGAGGGAAACTGGTAGATAACTTTGGAGGAGGTGACAAAGTGTTTGAAGCTTTGTTGTCTCCTCAGTAAACTAGAGGTGTAATTCTGGTGCATTTTCAAAGAATATGAAAATGACAGTGTAGATCACATTTAAGATCAAAATTGTACCAGTGCTCTATTATACATATAGCTAATAGTGATAATCACACCCTAAATTTTATATTATTTTCCGAAAACTGAGATGCAGAGAAGCTCAGTGATTTTCTAAAGTCACATAATTCGTACATTCAGAAACCAAGGTTTAAATCCAGACCTGTCATCTCCAGAGCTTATAGAGTTTCAATTTTGGGGCTACTACTTTACAGTGAAAACATTCTAAAAATTTTTTCTGTAAAATGTAATGTGTAAATGACCACAGGATATTTTATTGTTAAAATTAGGAACATTTATTTTGTAATACTACTAATTCATTTATCTTTTATTGTACCTCTCAAATGGTTATATGATTTAACTTCTATGAGAGATTCTGACCATTGTCTCATTTTTGCTCTCACGTTAATTTATAAATCCCAAAATATACTTCTCTTATTCTATCCTTCCTCAGTCCACAGCACACAGTACCCTAACTCAGTAGAAACAAACGGCTTTTACTATATTTTTCTAACATTTTAGGATGACCCTAATTCAGTAGAAACATATGGTTTTTACTATATTTTTCTAACATTTTAGGATGATCATTCCAAATAAATCATCACTTGATTTTTTTTTTTTTTTTGAGTTATCTCAGGTTTATCTCCACAACCCAGTCTTGAAGTCTGTGACTTGGGTTTTACATGAGTTGAAATACTACTTGTCAATATAACCTATTTTCTTCAAAAGTAATTTTATAGCTTAAAAATTATAAATTAAACTGAGAACCTTTTAAAATAATTTAGGTGGATTCTTTTTTCCAAAAAGAAATGTCACTTTTCTCCCCATAAGAAACCTGTACATTTCCATGCATCATACTATCATGTTGATAATAAGAAACAGACGAAACTACTGATTAGCTTTCTCTAGTGCATCTTATTGAGGACTCATGGGAAATAATACCTCAATAATCACAGTCTATTGCTTTTTGCTAAAAAAGATCATGATGTTACTGTGTAAAGAGCTCAGGGTAGTAGTTATTCCTTGGGAGAATGTTAGACATTGTAGAAACTGTGTTAAGTACTTGAGATCAACAGGGAATAATTTGAAGCAACTTTTTCTCCCTAAAAATAACCTACTTTTATTTACTTTTATTTCCTATTAGAAATTTGGGTTTTGAAAATGTGATGATAGAGATAAAAATAATCCAGAAGACTTTCAGGTATATTACTAAATCTTTGAGTTTAGAAACATTCCATAATCTATATTTGCTATATCAGTTTACAAATATGAGAACTTATTTTTGGCAGAAAATATTCTACAATAAGATTTAAAAATCATTGATATAATTTAATCTCTTTGCAGCATTTTGTAACTATATTGCATATAAAATATATATTTATTATATGTTTAAAGTATAAAACTAAGTAAAATATTAAATATAATTTGTAATATAAATATGGCTATATTATAACTATTCTTTGTTATAATTATAGATGAAGAAACAGAAACTCTAAAATTTAAATAATTTGCTCTCTTAACTAATATTCATATTGTTCATAATAAAATACATCTTAACATTATCGATAATGACTTTGAGAAGCTATGTCTAAGAAACTCAGTACTGAAGTTATTTTCACGTATCAAATGATTTGTTACTATATAAGAATATACATATATCTTGATAAGAAATTGTTAGAAAAAAACAAGGAATTACAGCTCTTCATCTAGACATAATTTATGTTTGGCATCACATTTTTTTTTTTTGGCATCACATTTTTTTAATCCCAAGCCTCAATTAAACTTGTGAATTAGAGATACATTATCCGTCAGGATATTGACATCTATGTCTATGAAGTAATCTATTTTAACTGAGCGTGTTCTATTAAATTAGATGTAACCAATAGAATTTCTTAACTTTTACCTCTTGATTTTCAGTTTAGAGAATATTAAATAAAATAATTCAAGAAACACAAATTTATGTCAATAATATATTTAAAATGTCACATCCTAAGTGGAAAAGCTGAGTATCGGTAATAACATTTAGAAATGTCAATGTCTAAGAAACATCTGAACTCTCTCCTCATATTTTAAAAGAAGTATCAGTCAGAACATCTTCAGCAAACATGAGAGAAAATTTTCAGTAATATTTGGAGTAGACATAATAGGAGGGGACAGGTGGGAGAAAAGGTGGCACATACTCATGCATAGGCTCTTGCCTATCCTCCCACCTGGTTAAACTCTGCTTTGCTCCTTACCTACTTAACTCCCACTTTGGTCTCAAAACCAAGATCAGTTATTACTTTTTTAAGAAACCCTTCTTTTTTGACTCTTTGTTCAAATACCTTTACACTAGCATTGGAATATTCACTTACCCTTCAAAACCTTTCCTCAGTTCTAATTTTACATGCATTTTTGTGAATATTTAATTAATGTTCATCTTCCCTACCGGATAGTAAATTTCAGGAGAATAAAGACCTGATATTTTTATTGGTGTTGTTCTTTTGATATCATTCTAGCCCCAGGACAGTGCTTGGCACAGAGAACTATGCAATAAATGAATAGAAAATGAATGACAAGATCTACTTTCTTATATAGGCATGTATTTGTGAAAGATTACTCTTTTCTATGCCAAAACAACACAAACTTTTCTGTCAACTGAGCCAAGATCTGGGATGGATTGGAGTGAGGAGTGGAGAGGGAGTAAAAACAATTGAAACCAAAGATCTGTTTATCACACATTAGGATGCTATGCTTCGAATTTCTCCTTTCCTTTTTTTATTCTTCTCTTTTTAAAACGTATGGGCAGCCATGGAATGAATAGTCTTTTCATGTCTAAATTCTCCAAAAATTCTAAACATAAAAGAGCCCTGAACATTTTCAAAAGCCCCAGTAACATTTGGAAAAAGTCAGTTGGCATAAGAATTAGCCATTGAACATATGTTGCTGTGGTAAGTAGTAGTAGAATTAGGCTTTTGATTGAATGTACGTTTTTCAAACTCTCTGTAAACTGTTAAAGCCTTTTTGGTTTGTGTGTTTTAAATTATAAACCTGCCGGAAAGTTTTACTTTCTTAGCTTGCTGTGCTTAGAAAATGCTTTAAATAATCCATTATTTTGGAAAATATGTATTTTCAACACATTGAGAAATCACACACACATACACACACAAATATGATTTATATATTATGATTAAACAGTCCTGAATTGTTAATTATCTTCTTGGTAAGATAAAAGAATGATGTGTATAGAATACACTAAAATAGAGAAAGTGTGAATATAAATTATAAATTATTTGCCATGTCAGCAATTAATTTATGCTTATATATGTATATATGTATTATATATAAATGATGCTAAAATTTCCACATCTGGGTCACTTTTGTTGAAAATGTATAAAAGAGGAAATGAAGCATACAGAATACATGCTAGAAGAAAATGCTTTTCCAACAGAAAAAACGGTCTGCTTGTTAAAAGACAATTTTTAAAAAATCAGCAGTTGCCACCTTACACAAGTCAGATATGATATTTATAGCTGGATATTCAGCCTGTAGATTTCCTTAAAAGTTTTAAATATGCATTGAAAATATGAGAGTTCATCTTCAACATGAACTCTATCCATCAGTAATTTACAATCCATTTTACTCTTATTCATATTTAAATATGGCTGTGGAAATTTTAGGTATATTCAGTGTTTATCATTATACTTAGAAGTTTTAGGATTTTTTTTTCACTATCTATTTGTATATGTGGATGGCTGTAATAGTCTTTCCTGAGAAATTGTAGGTGAGTTTCTAGGACCATCATTTATTAACATGGATTACTATCCATGCAATAAGTGAAGTGTATTCAGATAACACTACAGCTCTGAAGTTGTTTCTTATAAGATTTTTTTTAACCTAATGATGTAAAATTTCTCTCCAAAATTTGCTTTCATCTTGGTAATATTAAAATATCAAATATTCACTTGATTGGGGTAGATCAGAATAATTACAATATTGAAGAAATGCTACTATGAAGTAAAATTCTCTTTTGGAATATCAAATTTCATCAATATTAATACAAATAAATTTTCACATTATAAAGCATGTTATGGCTTCCAAATAATTCTTTTCTATATTCCACCTCAGTACAATTATGGAACAGGAGACACTAAACCATGAAATACGCAAGGATCAAAGGATGGGTTGCTTTGGCTCAAATTAATGCTGTCACATTTGATTAGTTCAATTTACCCTCTGTTTTGTGGTTACTTCACTTGAAAAATGAGGATGAGGGTTTACATTATTATAAGGTCTCCACTAACTCTGAAATTATTTAAGTCTCTGAGGAACAAAAGCAAAGCTCTCAGAAGATAAATGGTTTATCACATAAACTAGTAAATTTTAGAACCTGAAACATACCCAAATTATCTGATTGAGTTTCTAGTAAATTTTTGAACCTGAAACATACCCACATTATCTGATTGAGTTTCTATTTTATTTATTTATTTATTTATTTATTTATTTATTTATTTATTTTGATTGAGTTCCTAGAAAACATTTTGGCAGTAAAAATAACCAGAACGTCTGTACTGACAATAGAAAGATGAGAATACTTTTAGTTTTTTATTTATTTGTGTTTAATATAAATAATAAGGACATCATCTGCCCAAATTAAAAGTAAATCATACTGAATCTAATATTTACTTCCCATGTGTCAGAGAAAATAAGAAAAATAACAATAACTAACTTTTGTGCAATTATAATTTATAAGATACCTGTCAGATACATGCTCATGAGCACAAGATTTCAATAACTGTATGCAATGAAAGAAAATATTCTTTTCTCAGAAATGTTGAGACTAACCTAGTGCAGTAGGATGCTCTCTATGACTTAGCTCTTAGAGCTTTAAAATGTGCAACTTATGTAATTATGTGAACCTTTTCACTTATTATAACATTTCATTATTTACAGTTTTGATCAGTTTTGATCTATGGCAAAGGGAAATAGGAAATAGCACAGATAAATAACAATGTATATTATAACTCACAAATGCAATTTCAGACAAGAGATTCTCAATCACAAAATCCACTGAAAAGAGAATTTAACAAATAAAAATTTTGAACTCTTGCAATTCTAGATACATTAATAAAAATCTCCTGAACTGACTCTTAAATTTTACTACTTTTGTATATCTTCCCAAATATTATATGAAAGTTTTTTTCTCTACCTGTAAAAGCATCTAGATTTAGTGAATTAGAAATTAATTCACTATTAAATTCACGTCTATTAGAAATTAATAGACGAACAAACACCGCATGCTCTAATAGAAAACAGGGTCTGGCACAGTAGGATTCAAGAAATGATCCCAAAGAAAAATAAGCAAATGCTTATAATGAAAATAACATTCAATATGACAGAAAAAGGTCATCAAGAGAGCAAGACTTCGATGAAAATATAATAAAAATAAAGTTTTAAATCCACATTGGAAAATGAAGATAACAGAATTTATATTTTGTTTCATTAGGTAATCATATTGTAATTTTTAAAATTTTTAAAAATTTTTAGAGGCAGCTCTGGTGGCTCAGCGGTTTAGTGCCACCTAAACCACCAGCTCAGGGCGTGATCCTGGAGACCCGGGATTGAGACCCATGTCGGGCTCCCTGCATGGAGCCTGCTTCTCCCTCTGCCTGTGTCTCTGCCTCTTTTTCTCTCTGTCTATCTATCTCTTATAAATAAATAAATAAAATCCAGAGAGAGAGAGAGGCAGAAACATAGGCAGAGGATGAAGCAGGCTCCTCTGGGATCCTGGAGTCCTGGGATCAAGTCCCACATCAGGCTCCCTGCGTGGAGCCTGCTTCTCCCTCTGCCTGTGTCTCTGCCCCCCTCTCTCTCTCTCTCTCTCTCTCTTGAATAAATAAATAAAACCTTAAAAAAAATTTGGAAGGTCTATATTCTATTGTCTTTGTAAAGATTTATTTATTTATTTAGAGAGAGAGAGAAAGAGAACATGCAAGCACACGAGCTGGGTGAGGGGCAGAGGAAGAAGGAGAGGGAGAGGGCTTAAGCGGACTGCCTGCTGAGCATGGAGCCCTACAAGAGGCTCTGTCTCAGGACCATGAGATCATGATCTGAGCCAAAATCAAGAGTCAGATGCTCTACTGACTGAGTCACCCAGGCGTTGCACATTGTCTTCTAATATACAGTTTGCTAATAAGAATTCTGAGACAGGTTTGTTTTCTTTAAATTATTGATACTCTTTTTCTCTTCTATGAATTCTCTTATAATTTTCTGTATTATTCACATGTTCAATTTTACAGCAATATATAAAGGTATGAATATTGTGCATATGTGTGCAATTGGTAAAAAATACTTTTAAGATTCCATGTTTCTCTTTAGCTTTAGTAATGGAAGACAGGCAACCATGAAAGATAAGAACAGCTTTTATACCTTAAGCTCTGCAAAATTATTCAAAATAGCCAGTCCAACGGGAGCATCCAAAACCGAGCTACCCCTCCCCAACTTACCATATCTATAAATTGCTTCCTTCCATTCTAGCTTGCTGTTGTTACCTTAGCCCACTGGATGAACCCTTGTGTGGCCTGGCCTGGTAGCCTTCTCTCACCTAGAGATATGGACAACAAGAAATTCAGTTCTTCATCTACCCAAGTGTCACTGTGTTGTATCCCTCCACCAAGAAAATGTTTAAATCTTATAAAATACATGTGAAGGCCCAACTCTCTTAGAACGCAAATTAAAAACAACAACAACAATTAACAGCTAGGAGAAAGCTCACATTGAGTTTGTGTTAGAGAGATGAATATTCAATATAGAAATATTGGTGCTTCTTTTTTTTAAAGATTTTATTTATTTATTCATGAAAGACACAGAAAGAGAGAGGCAGAGGGAGATGCAGACTCCCCATGGGGAGCCTGATGTGGAACTTGATCCAGTATTATGCCCTGAGCCAAAAGTGATGTTCAACAACCGAGCCACCCAGGCATCCCAATATTGATGTTTCTTAAGAGGAAGTCAAAGAACAATTGAAAATGGAATTATCAGCTATTATAGAAAGAATGTTTCCTAAAGAAAAAATGTAGACTGAGAGAGATCCTAATTTCAGGAAACATGATCACAAACTGGACCCATACCTACATAGCAGCAAATTTTTAGACTTGCAAAATTAAAGAAATAATTAATCCCACAAAGGAAAAACAGGAAATAAAAACAAGTTTACTGAGAAGAGTAAAATCAAATGACTTGTGCACACTAAGTAATATTTCTATGGAGTTAAATATATAATACATCCCAATATTTTCATATCCATTCAAAGATTCCTTGCTTTTGTGTTAAAATTTTAAATTCTCAACTAAGTAAATTGGCAGCAATAATACAACCTGTTTAAGCATTTTAATATTTTAACATGTGTGTTTTGGGGATAGTACTCATTGTAGCTTTGCATGTGTCTCTTTTCTGCTCTTCTTAGAATAAAGAAAATTTCTGTACCTAAACCCATCAAATGTCCCCAAGATATATGGAATAGAGAAGTCATATTTAAATCATAAGAAAGTTTTAAGCCTAGAAATAAAATTAATTAAAACTAAAGAACTGCCTATAAATAACTGCCTTAAAAGTACACAGAATGAAGGCAAGGTGATTTTTTTTTCTTGAAAGAGAAACTAAAAAAATATTGTATAATTATCTAATGATATCAGCCTGAAGTCACTCATTTTATTTTATTACCATTATTATTATTAAAGACTTTATTTATGTATTCTTGAGAAACACACACACACACACACAAACACACACACACACACAGAAGCAGAGACACAAGCAGAGGGAAAAGCAGGCTTCCTGCTAGGAATCTGATGTGGGACTTGATCCTGCATCCCAGGATCAGGCCCTGAGCTGAAGGCAGATGCTCAACCACTGAGCTACCCAGGTGTCCTTATTGTTATTATTCTTAAGTAAGCTCCATGTGGAGCTTGAACTCACAACTCTGAAGTCAAGACCTGAGCTGGTATGCTGGGACACCTGGGTGGCTCAGTGGTTGTGCATCTGCCTCTGGCTCAAGACATGATCCTATGATCTGGGATCGAGTCCCACATCTGCTTCTCCCTCTGTGTAGGTCTCTGCCATTCTCTCTCTCTCTCTCTCTCTCTCTCTCTCTCTCTCTCTCTCTGTCTTTCACAAATAAATAAAATAAAATCTTAAAAAAAGAATCAGATGCTTAACCATTTGAGCACCAAGACATCCCACTAATTTTATTTTTAAAAAATATAATCAAATAACAGACAGAAGTAAAGATGTAGTGGTAATTTCTAAATTAAGTGGTCATCAAAAATACCACGTATTTTGTGATTTTTAAATTTGAGATAATATTCTAAAATATGAAGAGCCAACTGTGTCTAGAATAAAATAAATACAACACATAAACTTAAGTTGCATTTGAGATTTAGCAAAAATCGGGATCCCTGGGTGGCGCAGCTGTTTGGCGCCTGCCTTTGGCCCAGGGCGCGATCCTGGAGACCCAGGATCGAATCCCACGTCGGGCTCCCCGGTGCATGGAGCTTGCTTCTCTCTCAGCCTGTGTCTCTGCCTCTCACTCTCTCTCTCTCTGTGTGACTATCATAAATAAATAAAAATTTAAAAAAATCATATCAAATTTAATGAAGCTGAAGCAAAAGTAAGGAAAAAATGAACATACAATAGCAGATATTAATAAAAACTATAAAACAGAGGTGCCTGGGAGGCTCAGTCAGTTGAGCACTTGCCTTTGGCTCAGGTCAGACTTTGGGGTCCTGGAATCAAGCCTCACATTGGGCTTCCTGCTCTGTGAGGAATCTGCTCCTTCCTCTCTCGCTGCTTGTATTCTCTATTAAATGGATAAATAAAATCATTAAAAAAAAAAAAAAAGACAATCCAGAACACATAAAAAAAAAAAAAAACTGTAAAACGGGAAATGATTAAAAATCAAAGATAATTATTTAAATTAAAAAAAAAAAAACTAAAACAATTTCAGACACTAAAAAGCTAGAAGAAAATATACAAAACCAAGAAGAGGGATAATTACACAGGTGGAAGAATATTAAACATTTTTGGGATAATGTGTTCCAATTTATTTAAAAAAGAAAACACTGAAAGTTTAGATTGAAAACATTCTAACAGTATCCAGTGGCTAGTTCCTAGAAATTGCTATTTCCTTTGTGTATTTTTATAAATCCATATGATATTTTGAACTCTAGTCCTCTGGTTCTGAACCAAATCTTTATTGTGAGCTTTAATATTCATAGAGGATTTTAAGAAGATAGACAGCCTTTCCATCTGCTATCAATTGTTAATTTTATTTTTGTTTTGAGCTAGAGCAACAGAGAGCAGAGCAGCTTAGTGAGGACTTTTGCAGGTGTGTGCTTACCAAACTCTGTTTGGCCTTATGCCATTAGTCTATTTTTAGAGATTTTATAAGGCAAGGAACTCTGAAACTTGCCAAAGTCTTGATTTTAAGGGTGCTGCAGTCTATATTCTCCTGTGTACCATGAAATGCCATGTATATGAGAAACCCTTTAGAAAAAAAATCCTGTTGTTGAGAAATTCAAATGTGAGATTAAACAGACGCTGAAATTTTTATTGTGAATGGCAATTCTCATTGTATTTTGCCTTCTAGAAATCGGATAACCGGATGTTGTACTCACCTCAAATAATGGTGCTTGTTTTCACAGCTTTTTTGTGCTTTGGCACTATAATTATCTTTGTATATTTTCCTGTCCTGACTTTTCTATTCCCTCAATTACTCATTAAAAACATTTTTCTTTTTAAAAATCTCATATGGCATGCTTCACTGTAAAGGCATGGCTAATTTTTCACCATGTCAGAATAACAATGAACTAGACTTAAAACAATCAATTAGCATTATGGTCTGACCAGCAACCAGCTACTGAAAAGAAGCTGTAACTCCCCAGACAATTCAATGACACTTTCTTTTGTAGTTTCATTCCTTATTACACAAAATAAAGAATCTGATCTACTCTAGTTAATCTCTAAAATGTTTTGAGATTGAATGTTTTGAATGTTTTCATTCCTTATTGTGGAATGCCCTGACCTAAAATTGCTCCCTTCCTCCACTTTTTTTTGTAATATGTATGGGAGTGTCTATCAAATTAGGAGCACTTGGAAGAGATCTATATACACTCCAAGACTTATAGTTATTATTATTATTTACATTGGAAATCCATATACACTTCAAGACTCATAATTATTTACATCGATGTTCATGGCCTTCATGGTGCTTACCTTCTAGATGGAGAGATACGAAGTGAGTATGAGGTAGAGGTCAGTGGGGAAACTCCTAGGCAGAAAGTAATGAGGTAGGGGGACAAGAGGAATGATGGCCTTAAAGAATAAAGTGGAAGAGTCCAGAGACAAGAGATGGCCTTAAAGAATAAAGTGGAAGAGTCCAGAGACAAGAGAAAACAATGGCAATAATTTATTGTTTTCCCCTGTGGTTTCATATTTTAGAAGCAAGATAGAAAAGGCAGAGAGGGAAAATGTGGCTCGATGAGAAATTTGTAAGCCATGATTAGGAGTAGGAACCACATCTTTAGAGTATTGAGGATGTATTTGTGGATTTTACTGACAGTGATGTGAATTGCAGCTCATTTTAGAAAGATCCCTGTGGTGGAGCGCCTGAGGGGCTCAGTTGGCTCCAACTCTTGATTTGGCTCAGGTTGTGATCTCAGGGCTGTAAGATGGAGCGCTGTGTGGGGAAATCCATGCTTAGCAGGGCGTCTGCTCTAGATTCTCTCTGTCCCTCTCCCTTTGCCCCATCCCCTTCTCTAAAATCAATCATTACTCAATCAATCAATCTTTAGAATGATTCCTTTGGCTACCCAGAAGGGCTACCTTACAGGACAGAGAGAGGGAAAGAGATAACTCTGCAACCATTATTGAAAGGACAATAACAACTTGTTAATAAAATATAAACTTACTTAACATTGCCTACTTATACTACATGTGGGAATGATTTAGAAATATCAAGTTTTGAACCAAAGTTGACTAAATTTGTCTTTATTTTTAACACAGCTCTTTTGTGTTTTTTTTTTAAGATTTTCTCTATCTATCTATCTATCTATCTATCTATCTATCTATATCTATCATCTATTTATTTATTACCCAGAGGGAGAAACAGACTCCCCCTAAGGAGCCCAGGAGCCAGATGCGGAATTTGATCCCAGGAGCAGGGAGCAGGCCCTGAGCTAACGGCAGACACTCAACCGCTGAGCCACCCAGGCCTCCCCAACACAACTCTTTGAATTGCCTGTGATTTCCTTTAGTCATTATGTCAATGGTTGGAGGTAACAGTTTAAAACATATGTGAATAGAATCACATAGGTAAGCAAAGCAAGTCTTGTTTTCCACCTCAATTAGAAATCCAAAATGTTTTAAAAATTGATAATAATACAGGAACAACAACATGTAGATGGCTTCTTTCTAAATTTACCAAAACCCTGTAAGTGTTCCGTTAGAGACACTCTATCATCCATGGTGTATGTTCAGAAGGTTGTGAGGTGTGGGAGATGAGAGCAGTGCCTGGTGTCTTGAAAAGCAAATGTTTGAATAATTTCAAAGTTTAGAACAAATATTACCTATGGAGCCAAAATGACATCTGCTAAATAAATCTACAAAATGCTACTAAATCTATGCCAGACACAGTTCTTTACATGAAAATTAAATACTGACTAGAATCCTAAGTAGTGTTTTGTTTAACAAAATTGCAGCATCAGAAGTTATTATTCAGGAACTCTGTCTTCTGTGTTTTCTACTTGGAATTTTACAGGGGATATTTTAATTACCTCAATATTTTTTTGAATTATTTTTGTATTAAAACATTAAGATGAAAAGTAGAGGTTTCATAGTAAATACTATTGTATGATTTTGTTTTTAGAATGGAATACATGGAATTTATTTATATTAAGAGTGAAGTCTGTGACACTTGGCTGGCTCAGTTGGTAGGGCACAGGACTGTTGATCTCAGGATTGTGAGTTCAAGCCCCACGCTGAATGTAGAGCTTGCTTAAAAACAATAAAGTATGTATAATTGTTCATACAAACGAGTAAGAACCTGGAAAAATTAAGCGCAAAGGGCTTACTTTTCTTCTTTTTTCTTCTTTTTTGTTTGCAAAATGTCTTTCAATGTAGAGCTATTCCTGATGAAAATAGACATGTAGATTTAAAATTGGGGTTAAAGATGCTGAAATTAGATCACAAACTTTCTAAAATACTATCTCACTTTCAGAAAGAAATCATTAGATTAGCGTACCTTTAATTCTGAGGAGGCAAATATTAGTAGAGTATTTTAGCATAATCTATCTGGTCTGCACAAGAGCAGTATAATTTTCATTGACACCAACAGATTATTTAACACATATGAATCTATTGTCTCTAGAATCTGGTTAAGTTCCAGTTTTTTTTTTTTAAGTTCCAGTTCTATAAAGGATCTTTAGGATGTTATGTGAGTACAGAGTTTTTAAAATATGGTGATAAATTATCCTTGTAATACAGATTGTTTCTCACCAGGAAGATCCACCATAGTTAGACTGAGTAATCTTTGTTCTGCCTGTGAAATCTCATCATGTATTTTTATGTGAAAATGAAAATAGAAGAATAGAACACTAATTTTATTTGCCTTGTGCCATATTATATGCCTTTGGAATCTGGTCAGCAAGATAAGAATGCTATAATTATAAGCAATTGAACAGAACAAGCTGATATACATTTGTAAGACTGATGCTTCCATTCAATGATATTTTTAAAGTAATTATTGAGGAAATACTGCTGGTCATGTGATATAATCACAACTCTGAGCAATTAGTTATGTTAGAAAATCTGAGACAACAGTACCATAATTCTTGTGTTATATATTATAAATGCCAGTATAATTCAGACATAGAGTTTTACAAGTACATTCTATGCATACGTATGTATAATTTCAAATATTTGTGCTTTTAACATTAGCACCATGCCTATAATTTTATATGGTTTTTCTGCCAGTCAGACAGTGGGCTTCTCAAAGAGAGAGATTGTGTCTTATTTATCTTACGCTCACCAGTTTTTCATACTGTAGGTACATAATGGATGACTTAAAAAATAATAAAAGAAAATTCACAGAACAGGAATTATTTATTTTTAAAATGTTTTGGAACACAGATTTTCTGACATCTCATAGAAGTTAGGTAATAGTTGAATCATTCAAATAAATTATTTTCTTTGAATGTGTGACTCATTCGAATAAAATTAGAGAAGCATCCTATGATTCCCCCCGCCCCCCGACTTTGCCACATTAATCTTTCTTTTGCTGACAAATGCTTACTGAATCATCCACTTTATACTTGTCACTGAGGTACTTTTAGCAAATTGGGAAAGAGTTTTCAACACACTGCACAGCTTCTGTTCATGTTTAGTACAGTAATTGTTGTCCTGTTGTATCATGTGTATATGCTTTATTTCCAAAAATAGATAGGGGATTCTTTGCAGTGTTTTATTGACTTTTGCTCCCCAAAGTACTCTAGGATTGGATACATATTAACCTTTCCTCAAGAATCAACACATATGCAAATGAAACCTTGAAAACAATGACAAGCCATTTAAAATTTATAAAGCTAGTGTGCATTTGTGAGTTCCTTGCTTCCGTTAATAATATGGGTTTTCTTGAGAAAATATTGAGCAGAAGTGTTGTGATCAAGACTCTTAGTAAGTAGTTATGGAGTGAGAGAAGCCAAGGAAATGTCTTCCTTGTGATAATAACTTTTAAGCAGTAAACTTTTGTGTCCAGTCAAATGCACATAACAACACAGGACTTTCAGGGATGGGAAAAATCTGCATGGGCATCTCGCATATCTTCACAAAGATTGGCAGGGGCCTCAATTTAATTCATAATGCTGAATTTAAAAAAATTAAACAGTATGGCAACAGGATTTTAGGTATTATTTAAAATATATTTATTATTGATATTAAATAAAAAATAAACCTTAATCATCTTAATTAAGAAATATCATGATTTAGAGTTTGTTTTCATCATGTTGTCAAAATTTAAAACCCAATTTTCTGTAATAATTCATAATTACTTCATCTTTTCACTCCATCTGGAGGGTAATCAATATATAAGCACATGAACCAGCTGCTGCCCCAGTCATGGGGCAGCTGCCAAGAGTGACCTGGGCTCTTGTCCAACAGCAGAATCCCCAGAAAACCCTCTAGCTACAAGGAAATTGGTTCAAGTGCAAATACAGCTTCCTTTTTACCCAGGGTTTTCATTTATTGGGGTCTAAGGATCTTTGGGCCTCTTGCCTCACTTTTCACATCCATGATATTATAAACAAGCAACTATTTATTAAATTCCCAATTTATATGACAATAATGCCTATAATCACTTAGAGGATATAGATATAATGACTTTATGAATTATTTTTTTTTTTAGCTTTCAGAACCATACTTAAGAATATCAAAAGTCTAATATGAATACGAGATAGGAAAACAAAACTGCATCTACCAAGGAAAACCTGGTTATAAAAGGGCACGTGAAATCATAGGAGCATAGGGACTTCCAAATAAAATCGTGGGAGATAATAAGTAAAATAAAGCATTATATAACCCAAATTAATTAAATAAAGGATTACGACCTACTGTTGTCATGCTCATCTTGAATTAAATAAAGGATTTCTACCTACTTTCATAATTAAGCATACACAAAATAGGTTATAGATTAGATTCTGTAACTTTACTGTATTTGAGATAAAAATGGCAAGCAGAGATTCGATATTTTTCAGTTAAAAGGTAAACTAGAACAGTTGTTGAACTTTGACACCTCATATACATCATTTCCACTATGCTTTATAACAATAGTGTAGGCAGGACTTCAGTATTTCCATGCTGTAAAGCAGGAGATTAATTTGCACCAAATTAGGTAACTTGTTAGTCTGCAGCCTGTTAATCTCATGGTTTTCCACTAAATACCACTGAATTCCTTTTTAGGCTTAAAAAAATAATACTGGCATCATTACTCTTTTTAATCCCTTAATGCCGTATTTTCACTGCCAATGTTCCAAAGAGAATTGCTAGGAATAAAAACCCACACACAGTTCTTTAATATCTTCAAGGAGTACTTTGGCAAAGACAGGGTGTAAAAACGATTCACTTCCAGAGGTGGGCATCTGAGCAACTGACATTCTTTTTCTCGCCTGGCCTTCTCTTTAATTAGTTGCTTGTTTTTTTAAGTATTTCCAGGATTTAGACTTATTATTTATATTCCAGCTTCAAATCTGGCACTCTTATTTCCCTTGAGTAATCTGCTTCCTGGTGATAGAACAGCAAGGAAGAATATGTTGGAACAATCCAGAAAAGGGCTACCTCCTTCCAAACTTTTGCTTTTCCTTAAAAGCATAATGAAATGTATTTCATTTTTATCTGTTATTTTCAATTCCAGTTCCAATGCATACTTTGCTAAAACTAGGCGTTTCAAGGGAATATTTACTTTAATTTTCAAAATTTGCCATATGTTCTATGAGCTAGAATGCTATAATCAGAATAAATTAACTTGGCTTCCTTTACTCTTGGTCCTTCAATATCTTTACTTGAAAAGCAAATAAATGTTATTTACAAAGATTTTAGTTGAAACTCTCCTTGTTGAAATTATTTAAGTGTTGTAATTCCTTTAAGGAATAATGAATTCCTTAAAATTCATAAATGGAATATTCCTTAATTTGGCAATAATGATAATTGCAATTCAAACAAATATACATTTTTAAAAATAAGTATTTAAAATTATACTAGGTTTAACTGTTGCCATGCTTATCTAGAACAATCTCTAAGATTTATTCTATTCAGATACTATAATTGGTCTCTTACCTAAGTAAAACCCCTTCTTCCCAATTTAATTATAATATATACTTTTTTTTTTGTCTTTTCCTACCTTTCCCACACTTCTCTGATTTCTCCTAGATTTGTGTACCTACCCTTTTGTATTAGTCTTTAGGCTTGTTGTCCACTCCATGTAGAAAACCTTTGCCTTGGCAAATGTCAAGTTTCTCTCTCTAGCAGGGCTAATCTGACACTTCTAAATATTTTCTGTGTTTCTAAACTGAATATTATTCTGAAAGCTTAGATTTGGAATGCTTTGATACAAATTCATCTTTTCCTCATGCCTTCTCTGAATATATATATATTTTAAATTTTTGCTATCAACACTTTGTTTTGGTTAATGCCACTATGGTTATGGGTTAAACTATGTCCTCCTCACCCCAAGATATGTTGAAATCCTAACCCCCAGTAAAACAGAACTTAATTTTATTTGTAAATAGGGTCATTGCAGATATGATTAATTAGGATGAGGCTCTACCGCAGTAGGGTGGGCCCTTAATCCAATATGACTGGTATCCTGAAAAGAAGGGACAAATTTGGGCAAAAACACATTAGGGGAACCCCGTGTGAAGACAGTGAGTACACAGGAGGACACACCTCTGTGACAACAGGAGTGGAGATTTAAGCAATGCATCTACAAGTCAAGGAACACCAGAAACTAGATGAGGAAAGGAAGGGTTTCTCCTGTGGGTTTCATAGGGAGTGTGGCTTTGCTAACTCCTTAATTCTGGAATTCTAGGAACAGGGAGAGAGCAAATTGCTCTTTCTTAAGTCACCTGAGTTGTAGTAGTTTGCTAGAGCAGCTGTTGGGAATAAATACAGCTATCCCCATAAATTTAATGTTAAAAACATCTTTTAACAGTCATCCTGACCCTTCACAACCAAAAAATGTACAAATTTACAAATTCTTTCAATTGTTTTGACAATAATAGTGACAGCATTCTCCTATACATATACTTTACTATTATTCACAGGCTTTTATCATATCTTACCTAATTAAAACCTTAGAAGATTATGGCAAGATGATTACATTAGCAGCTCCAATTGTTTACTAGTCCCTGGTTCCATACTGTTAATGTAATTTTGTTGTTTTCTTCCATCCTGACTTTGGTTTCCATCATGACATGTGTTTAAGGCTGATTGAATGCTGGGGACCATACCATAAGTAGTCTTGAATAGCTTGAATTGTGAGGCTTTTCTTATATGCCTCTGACTTCATCGCTTCCAGAAGAATATATGCCCAATTAGCTGACAGGAAGATAAAAGACGTATGGTTTAGTCATTGCAAAACCCTGTTAGACAATCAACTGTCCACATGTGAATGAGTTTAGGAGAGATCAGAAAATCTAGGCAGGTAAATCAGCCAAATGCTGATTTGCATGCTTCAGGGCTGAAAAAATATAAATGGCTTTAAGCCCCCGAGTTCTATGCTTTCCTCACATGCACCCATAATTCTGTGCACACACAAGTTTTTATTACTATCTCAATAGATAACCAGTAGCAGGATCTACACATCCGGCTTTAGAGAACCATAATCTAGCCTTTTCCTTTCTTTCAAAGTTTATTATTCATTGCATCAGTTCATTCACCATATCTTTTAGCAACCTCAATTATTACCTGGAGTCTGGGTTATAAGGATGTGCATGATTAATGACGCAGATTCGTTGTTACAGTAAAATGAGGCAAAATGAGATTTTCTGACTAGGTGCATCGAGAACCCCTAATCTTCTGAAATCCCAGAGAAAACCTCAAACATATGAGGGACTTCTTGTTTATGAATTATGAGTTAGAAAAACATAATCTGTATTGTTTTAATCTGTATTGTTTTAGAGGTCTCTTCTTAAAAACAGTGATGCACTTAGGACAGTGATTTATCAACACAATTATTATCTTATAAATAAGCCAAGAATATTATGAAAATGTATCATTTTCTGGAAATCAAATCAGAAAATCAAACATCAAGTGATAGTGCCAGGAAATACATTTGTATTCCATATTGTGCAAATGACTCTGTATCTATAAGACTAGAAAAACTAAATTATTTATGAAAGTGTCAAATTTGTATACAGAAATACCAATTTGGATTACAAATTCATGAGTATATGATATCTTATTGCAGAGTAAGCAGACACTCTAGAGATGAAGTATTCCCAAAGTAACTATCTTTTATATTTATATATTTTAATAGATACTCGCCATTAAAGAATTATAAGCCATCACTTACTAGCATTGTCTTCTCAATTTGATAAATTACACATTCAGACAATCAAAATTCAGGGAGAAACTTCCATTGTTTATCACTTTATGTATGAATTTAATAAAAGCTATTTGTATATTTAATTAAAATTTAAGATATTTATATATTTAAATTTAGTTAAAGATTTTAATTTAATATATATGTAATTCTCAAGTAAACTTGCATTGGCACAGAAGACCTTTTTATATTTAGTTAAACTTTTGTGCTTAGAAATTTATATTTTCTATTTGAACCATGTAATCATTAGGTTGATTTTCTAGTCACTTTAATAAGTTAGCCTTGTAGATGGTCTTAAAATTTTCCATATTTTTATATAGCAAAAAAGAATAAAACATACACATTTTCCTTTTTCTAGTATAGCTAGCATTATCAGTTATTCTGGTATTTTACAATCTTACACTGATGCACTCATTATTTAAACAATCATTTATTAAATGTATTGTATACTATAAACATTTTATACATGTTGCATACATATTTATTTATATATACAAATATGCATATTATTTATAATATATATTTATACACATATAGTTACAACACAAATATTGATTCACTAAATTTTAAATAACTTATTTTAGGGATGTCTGGGTGGCTCAGTGGTTCAGCATCTGCCTTCATCTCGGGATGTGTTCCCGGGGTCCTGGGATCGAGTCCTGTATTAGGCTCTCCGCAGGGAGCTGCTTCTCCCTATGCCTGTGTCTCTGCTTCTCTCTCAGTGTCTCTCATGAATAAATAAAATAAAATCGTCAAAATATATGTATATATAGCTTTTTTTTAAGTACACCACTAGAGTCATTTGCAATTGAATTTTACTGTATTTAGTCAAAAATGTCAATTCAACTACAGAAAGCTGTGCTCAAACATACCGCAATAATATAAGAATTGGTCCTAAACTGTTAAGTTTGTTTTGTTGAATTTTCAGAAGTTAATAATGTGAGCATTCTCCTCTGAGAAAGCTGCCATAAAAGTTGAAAGAGATAAAAAAAATGGAGAATACGCCATTATACTAATAGTTCCTTTGAGTTTATATTCAATTACTTTATTTTAAGCTAATCCTTAATTGGCTCAACACATTTAATCTCTCTCTAGTTATCAAAACAACTAGCAGCCCTGATATGCATAAAATATGTTGTTTAATCTATTGGAAATTTACATATCTATGTATGCACTATCCAAAACTAATAGAATAATTTATGAATGTTTTTGTGTGAAAAAGCTGAATATGTGTTACTTTATTCTGTTTTATTTATATTCAGCACAGGACAGAATCTGTTAAAAAAACATGGGATAAAAAAAAAAAAAAAACATGGGATATTTTAGCAATTTCAACAAATACCAATTACTGTATTAAATAATTTAGAATATAATTAATTTAAAATATTATTCCTTTGCTCTGTAATTTACTTCTGGTGGCACGGTTTAATACTATTGCAGTAAAGAGTGCACAGATATCAATTTGGTATTGATTTATTTGATATTCATTTTCTATCTCATGAAAATTTAACGTCTTTTTTTTTTTCTCTTCATAGAAAATTATTTCATTCTAAATCTTCTCAGGATTAATTCCATTGCAGTGTAGGCATTTTGCTTATATACCTCTGTTAGGCAATGCAACACAAATATTTAAACAAGCGGCTGATGTATTTGAGTCTATGGTAACTCCACTCTTGTCAAATGAGGCAAGCCAGCAAAATGCAAAGATACCAAAGGCTTTAGATCAGAAAACATAGAATTTGAATTTTACTTGTGATGCAGCACATCCAGTAAAGATAAGCTTCTATGTCCTCATATTGAAAAAAAATGGGACCAAAAAGATCCACTCCCATGGATTTATGATGAAGTTTAAGTGAGATAATACACATGAAAAATAGCAGCTTAATGTTTGCTTTGTAATCCAAACCTTAGTTGTCTCCCATACCTCACACGAAAAAGTTTGTTCTAGTGGAAAGAAACAAAGGTATCACAGGTTCTCTCAAAGGAATGGTATAAGCTCCCTGGATTCCTGTAACTATAGTACATGTTAGCTCTCAGGACATTCAGGACATGGCATCCATGATATAGAGGGATCACCTTACTCTTTATTCATTGGATGTATTTCTTAAATTCTCACAGTACATCATTTCTTTATCCATCTTTTCATCCTAGGGATCTCTTTTATTTGTACTTACTTTACAAAGTTTTAGGTACTAAATTGATTAAATAGAATCTCAACAAGTCTCTCTTCAATATAAATTTTAAAATCTGGATATGGATTTTATCTACAAACAATACTGAACCTCATACTTAGAATTTTTGTGTTATCTTAGCAAAGTTCCTGAAATATGGAAATTTTTTTAATTATTAAGATGAGTGAATGATAATGTTAATGTAATCATTCAAATGTGATAACAAACCATACCTTGTTTTTATTCCCGGTCACTTATTTGCCTGGACAATTCTCACATTAGTCCTAGAATAAATAGCATTAGTCACCTTGTTATCTATCTTTTTCTGGCATTGGAGCCTTAGCAAAGTACACAAGTATTTAATTACATTTTGGATCTTCTAAATACTAAAGATTTGAGTTAAGTAAGTCACAGAAAATTCAAATTCAGCCAATTGTATTAAAATGGGACTAGGAGTAAATCTTATAATTTTTATCACATAAAATTATTCTACCTTTGTCTGAATATTAATAATTATAATATTTAGTGTCTTGAGAAATGTTATTTATAATAGCCATCAAATAGTATTTATGTTCTCAGTGTATGCTTGAAATGCAAATCAATGTTTTTGTGCTGAAATTGGTCAAAGAAGCAATGTGTCTCTCCTCATTAAGTTATACATATTGAGGAAAATTGACAAATATGTTATATCTGACACATAATAGGCCATTTTATGAACACACTCAATGCATATTCCTCATATAACATATATTCAGATATTATATAGGTATATGTATATACAGGATATCCTAGCTATTTTATTGTTGTGTCCATGAAGAATACTACCTAAAGAGTCACATTCTGAAGATTACAGAGCAAAATGATGAGAAATGGGTGTTTTTTTTTGCAACATGTATACAACAGTTCAGCCTCAGTGATAACAATATTAGCAGAGTCTGCACTAAATTTTTTTCCAGAATCGGGAATGCATTTTGCTGATCCATCCATATTTTAGCAGCCTGTCTAATTAAAGGATACATTAGTAGTAGCTTCTGGAATGGAGTAAAACTCATGGTCTGTTCAAGGTTAAAAATCACAATTGCGGTTGCATTAACATCTGAATTTTATCATTCAAGCTGACAAAATTGAGGGCAATGCTATCAGGTGAAAAGTTAAGAATAACAGAGAAAAGGAAAGTAAATATCCACTGATGTGATTTATTTGATGATAATATAGAATTTAGAGGTGGGATAAGTCTTAAAGATGATCTATTTAATCAATGTATTGGAACAGCTTAGGAAATAGGTGCCCCCCCCCCATTCAAGAAAATACATAACTTGTTTAAATGGCTACATCCCCTAGAGATTAAAGGCAAAGAGGCAGGGGGTCCAGAACTCAGTTGTTCTAATTAGTATTGTATTTCCTGTTCTTACACAGATTGCTTCCAGAGGAGGTGATTTATTTTGTAATAGATTGACCTAAGCCACTCAGATTTCCTTGTTTTAGGCTCATTTCTTGGTGTTGAAAGAAAAAAAGGAAGGGAGGCAGTGCCTTAAGGGATAAGGAATTCTTGCCTAGGAACCTGAAATATGCAGTGATGAAGGAATAGCAAAAGGACATGACGGTTTTTGTGCCAGGCATGCTCATACGCATCATCTTACATAATCCTTGCTGCATCATGTCAGGTAGGTGTAACTCAACCAACTTTCAGAGTTGAGAAAATGGCAGCTTTCTTAAGGTCACACAATAAAGTAGTGATGGATTTGGGATTACACTAAATCGCTAGTTGCCATGTTTGAAGTGTCTGAGATGGCATATTTGCATAGATTGTATCTAAATTTCATGTCAACTCAAAAAAAGAAGTTCAACAGCTTGCCTAGGTATTAGAGAAAATAAGCAACAATTCTGAATTTCAACTTGGAGGAGCCTAACATCTGTTGAAGATCTTGTTTCTAGATCACACCTGAGCTTGACAGTTCTTTGACACTTCACTGCTCCCAGCATAAATTTCTTTGTTTGAATGGTGGCAGAGTTCCTCCTGCTTTGAGTATTCTTGTATGGATAATTCAGAAAACATGTAAAAATGGGTTTTGAAAAATATAATATTAATGCATTTTCCCTGTGAGTACATGAAATTGAAATAAAAGAATTTCTGGTATGTGTTGTAGCCCCAATTTTCCATTGCACCCAGAAAAAAATTAGTCTTTTAAAAATGATGTTCTTGGCAGTTTTAAGATATTTTAAAAGTTAAACTATTTTTAAAAATCTTAATTGCACATACTGCTTTGTAGCTCTCTGGTGTTAGGAAAAATAATGCAGCCCAGTTTTCCAGGACTCCCCTATGGAATGCATTTTTAAAACTTTTGCCTTTTTTCCCCAATGTACTCACAATAACTTGGCAAACACTGAATTCTGTCTTTAAAAATTAGTTTTCATCTTATAAATAAATCCATAATTCACTTCAAAATTAATTTTAATCTCTACTGCTCTATGAATTAAATGTTTTTCACTGAATAGATTTTCTATATATTTTAATCCAATTTATGTAGTTAATTATACTGCTGTTTCATTGCATTTCACACTTTTTATTTAAATCTCACATTACTAATCAAGACATCAGTTTGCTTACAAGTTCTTAGTAAGTAGACAGTTTCTTTAATAATTGAGATTAGTTACTTTCTGTATAGTGTCTTCCAAGATCCTCATTTTTATTAAACCTGCATTATAACTGATGTGTTGATATATACAAATATTTATATAAAATTGATCTCTTGTTTAAAAGAAGACAGTAATGTGGTAAAACAAAAGACAAAATATGATTATATGTATGTCTCGTGAATAATGAAAACACACAAAGGCTAATCCTTTTGCCACAGAAAATTAAAAAAAAAAAAAAAACAAAAACAAAACACCTCACTAAGTGAAATGTGACTCAGCAAAATGGCTCTTGTTTGTAATCTATATCTGTGACAGTGAATTATGATACAACTCCATTTCCAGGTACAAACCATATTACTAATGTTATTTGTTTTTATGTTCATAGTTTTTAGATTATTTTGAACATGATATTAAGACTGTCCCTGTGATTTATGATTTTTTTCTTCTTACTATAACTCTAGAATTACATACTCTAAAGCTATCTTTCAGGTAAATGAAAGTTGCTCAAACTAATTTATCTTGACTGTGTCTAATAATCACACCTATGGCAACTAACATTTTTTAGATGCCTACTCTGTGAGGTAAAATACTTCAAAAGTCATTATTAAAGGAGACGTATGTCATAATTTTCCTACCAGTTATCTTTCCATTTGCTTTGAAGATTTTATTGTCATAAATCATGATATTTCTGGTCTTCCTGTAATAGGATCTTGTAAGAGGATCCTCATGAGGGAGAGTGAAAGCTTATGATCTTAAACAGGAATAAAAAGGTAGCTCCAAATGTCCTGATTTTCAGGAAGCTGATAAGAAGAACAGAGAGCTTGCTGAGAATGATCTGTGGGTAGTGACAATCAACTCTCTGATGAGTTGAAATGTTAGAGTTGGGTAGATTAACTTCAGAACACTTCATCCATCATATTTTGCTCTCTATCAATGCTTTAATCCTGGGGTCTCCAGCAGGGCTCTCTTGTCCTTGATTTATTTAAGCGTGCACACACACACACACACACACACACACACACTCCTCCAGCACTGTCACTTTCTTTTGGTTGTGACAATAGACTATAGAGCCTCGTTTATATTTATAGTGC